>NW_027203015.1:180000-777500 GCF_024711535.1 Dipodomys merriami
AACAGAGACTTTTCTGCTCAGGCTGGCTTTGAACCATGATTCTCATAGCTTAGGTTCCTGAGTATCAAGGACTACAGGTGTGAGCCAACTGCACATGGCTCTTTCTTCAGATTTTTATAGTTTCCATTGTAAAGATCTAATAGGTCTTTGATTGCTAGGTACTTGTTTTTGAGGCTCTTTCTTCAGATTTTTATACTTTTCATTGTAAAGATCTAATAGCTCTTTGATTGCTAGGTACTTGTTTTTGAGGCTATTACAAATGAAATTGTTTTCATGATTTCCCTTTTTGATTGTACCTTGTTTTGGCATACAGAAAAGCTACTGATGTTTTGTGGGTTAATTTTGTTTACTGCTACTTTACCAAAGTGGTTGATCAGCTGTAGGAGCTTGGGGATGGATTTTTTGGGTTCTTTAGGTATAAGATCATATAATCTGCAAATGGGATAGTTTGATTTCTTCTTTCCCTCTATGCATCTCTTTTATGTCCCTTTATTGCCTTATTTGTTGTTGTGTTCTTGAAGATGGTCATTCTGACTGGATTGAGATCCCTTTTTAACAGACAGGATATTTTTGGGAGGGGAAAGAAACCTTATTTGGGTCTTCAATGATCAGTGACCTTTCCAAGAGCAGCTCTATTTGATTATCTGTTGAGATAAAAATCTCATGTTGAGTATAACCTAGACAAAATGTGTGAGAAATTACATTTTAACCATCTGGGCAGAGTCTGATGTTTCCTTTATGGAGACTGCATACTACTTCACACTCTGAATGGACCATTATGTGTTCTGCTTCCTCATTTCACAATCTGTTCTGTGTGCATAAGTCACCACAGAAAGAAGGTGGCTGGAAATCCATTACTATTTTCAGTTCTGTGTCATGGCTTCTCAAAGCGGAAATCCTGGGTTCAAGATACTTAATTTTAATGTTGTGATGAATGCCACGTGGTGGCGTTTCTCAGAGATAGAAGCACCTTGTAGGTGGGGCAGCACTTTCTTCCCCCGTGGGTGTCAGTGTATTCCAGGTGCTGATGACACAGAGTTCCACTGGAATTCACATCTCTTTCACTAGTGGCATGTGCCAGCCCATTTCCTGCCCAACTCCATGTTTACCCTCTGAAGTATAGTGGTTCCTGTGAATTACCCAGAGCTCTTTGCAAGTTAGTTATTCACCTTGTGTCCCCCATCTGTATACAAAAGCTCTTCCCAGTCCCAAATCACCTTCCTTTAGGTCCTTCTTACATGGTGAAGTTCTACATTTTTACATAATTAAGTAGGCATACATATTTAATTATTAAAATTATCTTAAAATAGTTATGCCAAGGGGTTATTCATGCAGACAAGTCAATCAACTTCACTCCTTTCATCATTCATATATGTATATCTTTAATTTTAGGGTGGGAGGAGTTCCAATATTGTTTAGAAAGTTTGTTTAATTCCCTAATGGCACCTGTGACCTTCTTGGAGTTTTTGGTTTTTACGTTTTTATTGGAAAGGCTTTCTGTGGTTGGAACTTGGGGTTTTGTGCTTGCCAGGCAGGTCCCCAGCATTTTGTGCTTTAGTTGATTTCCAGCTAGGGTCTTATGCTTGTGTCTGAGACCAGACTTGGACTGTGATACTCTTATCTCTGCCATCCATATAGCTGGGATTGTAGGCATGTGCTGCTACACTAGGCCTGTGGTTTTTCACTTTACATGTATGTCTTCACCTATATGTAATGTTGATTTTATCCTACAAGTGGATGAGGTTCCTCTTTCAAAATTTTCTGATTGATAATGCACTGTCTCCCAACAGTTTATAAAGAATCCAGTATTTATTTTACAACTAAGTGACTAATCTTTTCATAATTTAGTATTTATACAAAAAGGGCATCACATTCTGATTTCTCTCCTTATTAAGTGGCTTGAACACAAGAACTTGCACTTGCTCAGCTTGCTTGTAAGGCTGGTGCTCTACTAATGGAGCTATGTTTCCAGTCTGGGTTTTGGCTGTTTTGGAGATAGCTTCTCAAAGACTTTTCCACCTGGGCTGCCATGATCTCAGCTAGGATTATGGGCATGGGCCACTGGCACCCAGTAAATGACTGTTTAAAATATGCATGCAATTTCAGAGTTGAAACAGATCAACAGAGAGCAGAACTGTGTCAAATTATCTGTTACACTTTGGGGACGTCATATTACATCCTGAATTTGTTTTATGGATTTTAGTAAATATGATAGCTTTCCTTATCTGCATCTTGTACCTCTCATAAATGCATTCATAAGTCATTTATAGCTTTTACATTCCTGTAAGAGGGATGCAGTGAGAATCAAGGAAAGGCATTGATTTTTTAAATCCTTTGGTTCAACTCATGCTAGCTTTGTATGGTGGTGGCTGCAGGGCAAAGATGTCTGACTCTCCCTAGGGGAGGGCATCTCTTGGGACCCTGGGACCTGGGAAGTCTGTCATGACAGAAAAGTGCGCAGTTAGGCTGTTTGGCTTGGGCAATAGAAAAGATCTTCATGAGGTGGAGGTTAGAAGTTTGAATTCAAGGCCAGCAAGTTGGCTTTTGGTGATGGCTTGGGGCAGATGTGTTGGTGCTAGGCTGACGTTGATGGTGAGCCACCACATGGCAGGTGGTATGCCAGGCCTCCACATGGCTGGGCGGACCATGGGTGTTTTTGTAGGGGCCCTGCTGGGAGGATGCTGGGAGAGCTTGGGAGGAAGTTTGGCCTGAGAATCAAGGGCAAATGGGAGGCTTTGGGGCAGATTCAAGAGGCACAGATGGGGCGGGGGAAGGAGTACAGGAGGGCAGGAGGTCAGCAGGGAAATGGGGGCAGCGAATGTCAGCACAGACAACCAGCCATAGCAATCTCCACGACAGACTTGTATAGGGAAAGGAGAGGAGGGGAGTCGCCCGGACACTTGCAGGGAAGACCAATCCCGACTCCACCCATTCCTAGCAGTGTCACCCTGGGGATTTTTAAAAAACTACTCTCAGCGCAGATCTTCAGTTGGCATGGTGAGAGGAGCAGGGCACAATGAGTTGATGGGTGTCACCCTGGCAAGAGGCCCAAAGAAGGTTCCTCGTGGGTGATAGCTCTCCCAGGGGATTCCTAGATTAAAGGTGATCACACTGACTAAAGATGAATCCCATGGAAAGAGGGGGGTCTCTGGTAGCTCCCATGTGTCTGAGCCTTGGAAACTTATGAAGAATAGACGATGTGCATGGAGTGCCAGACCTACCTCTGGGCCCAAATCTGAAGACAATGGCAGCTTTTATATCTTGCTATCAAAATCATCCAAATGTTCTTGGATGCATGTTATGAGGATGCCCAGGTGGCCTATGGGACCCGTTGGGAAGGAGCTGGGGCCCTCACTCTACCTGGAGCCACCAGAGGACAGCTAGCAACTCTGTGATGTTGAGCGCATGTGCCAACTTGGAGTGCAGGAGATGCTGCCCATCAGGCATTCCATGTGTCCACAATGGACCACCCTTTTGACCTGGCCTTGTCCATATCCACTACTTGAGAGCAAAGTAAGTGGGCAGTGGTGGCTGCGAACAAATCCATTTCTGGGACCCACACTACTCCAAGGCCAGCCTTAATGCATCCATGAGGGAGGGTCCTCATAAGCTAATTACCATCCAGGAGGCTCCGCCTCTAAAAGGCAACATTCTCCCCCCTATCCTCCCCACCTGTTCAAGCCATAGCAACCCTCCATCTTGGGATAGTCTGTTGCAGAGCCACAGCGAGCTGGAAAACACACTTCACATGGTGAGAACAGCATGCTGGACTCCAGAGTGATTGTAGAAGTATTACAGGATCATGCAAAAGCCGTTATGAAAATCGATTCTAACACCAACATGGCTTATCTGTCACCATTGCTACTCAGCTGGCCAGCAGATCCCTGTGTCCCCAACCTCTCCCAGCCCCCACTCCCCTGCCGCCTGGATGGGCTTGCCATTTTAGTGCTATGGGCCATTGGGTGTCATCAGGACAAAGCTTTGGGCATCTCGCTGTTCCTGGTGGGGCCCTGGGGCTCCTTCCAGACTGGCAGGTGATGGCTGAGTGTGTGGAGGAAGGCACAGTTGCCTCTCTTCCCAGGGACTGTGTGGAAATTATGTTCTTATAATGAGGGTCCTGAAGAACCCCCTGCCCCCCAGGCTTAGATGGTGCTGCTGTACAATGCTCACCAGGCACATAGCAGCTGTTGATTATGACAGAACATGGAGTGATGGGGGCCGGGAGTTCCCCCAGGAACAAACTCCCACTACACTGCCTGGCTGTCGCCATTAGTAGTGGCTTTTGAGGTGACAGGCTGGGTGAAATGTCGCCATTGGCATCCTGTCTCTGCCTGCCCATCTTGGGAGAGCCCTAGATGGTGAGGTACCCCATGACATTATTAATGCCGCTTTGCTGAAAATTTCACACACTCACACAAATGCCTTATGGCATTTCCTGCTTTCATGGGGCTCCAAGGATGGAGAGAAAAAATCCCGAAATAGCAGCTCGGTGCTGGTTGTCAAGGCAACGGGACCCTCCATCTAGCAGCGGGGACTGCCAAGCTGGGCTCCTGGAGGGGAGGGGCAGGGCCCTCCAGGAGCCTCAGATCTTGGCTTTGTAAATCCAGGGGGGCCTCCTCTCCACCCTTGTGTCCCAGCAAACAGGGGTGGCCGGGGTCAGCTGGTGAAACCAGACAGACAAAGGAGGAGTATGCTGCCAAGTGCAGCGGGCAGTGTGGTGTTGGATATGGCTGGGCTTCTCATAATCTCTAATGGGCTCATGGGTGGATATTCATGGCTAGGTGTTAGGGAAACCTTTGGCCACTCTGTTTTGGGGATCCTGCAATGGTTTAGGAGTGTGGTGGGGCTATCGTAGCAAGGATGGAGTTGGCTGGAAAATGGGGAGATGGTTAGGGAGGCTGGGGTGGTATGGGTTGGGAACGTATGTGTTAGGTTGTGGGGTGGGGGTGCTTGCTTCTTGGCGGACCCCCGGGAGGAAGAGTTCCCCTTGGACACAGAGCAGGGAAGTGGCTCCACTGAGCATTGGAGGAAGTGAGCTTTCCTGGCCCTTTTCACCCCTGGAGTAGCACTTACATTGAGTTTTCAAAACCCCGAACACCCATCCACACATGGCCCAGGAATGGTGTAGGGTCTTCAGTCTTGAAGGCTGGCCTCCATTCTGGACACACTGTGTACTCTTTCTTATGCATTTGAGACCCATTGTGTGCTCCTGGTTGTGTTAAGAAAGGCTTGGTCACTAGGCCCAGTGTGTGCTTTTGGGTGTGAAGGGCAGGTTAGAACATCTACTGTGTGTTTTTTGTTGAAGTAGGCGCACTGTGTGCTCTTGGGTATATTATTCAGGGATAAGCCAATAGACCTAGTGTGGGCTTGGGCATACTATGCCCTTGTGTGTCTTTGAATGTTTTATATTCACTGTGTGCTCTTGGGAAGTTCAGTTCATGTGGGCCAATAGACTTACTGTGTGCTCCTTGCTATGCTAGTCAAGGGTGGGTCAGTAGACCTACTGTGTGTTTTGGGGTGTATTAGGCAAGTCAGATGGAACAAGTGACGTTGTCACCACTAATAGGGTTTGCTTCCCAGTGGTCCCCTCGTGTTTCATTTTGGGGTAGATCAGCCTGCTCAAAACAAGAAGCAAAATACTGTTCTCTATCATGCAGGGAAGCCTCATCCAACTGTGTCTGGCCAACACCGAGCTCCTTCTTTCAAGGCCACGGGTCAACCAGAAGGAGAGATCTGCGGGAAATTTGAATTGTGAGGTGTTTGGTGTGAATTTAACAAGTGAATTGGCAAGCATGAAGTCCGCCCCCCCCCTCCAGCCTCAGCATGGAGATGCTGCAGGAAGAAAGCTCAGCTGGTATTCATGTGCTCAGAGAGACAGAAGCCAGCCCAGAAGCCGGGATTGTGGATCAGTCAGTGAGTTGCCCTGAGGTGATGGCTCTGTCGGCTGGGGTCCTCCACCCACCTATCACAGCCTTGCTGACATTCTCCATTGGGTTCCCTGATGCCATGATGCTGAGAGACCTGGGAAATGGCCAGTGTCAACCTGGGGACAGAGACACCCCACATACTTTTGAAGCTTGGTTCTCAGTGAGGGATATTTTTCTGGAGACCGTATCCAATGAGTTCAAGGCCAGTACTCAACACCTCCCCTCCGCTGTTGACTCACAGTAACAAATATGAGAGCTGGGCATGACGTTTAAGGCCCAGTAGGGGACACGGCCCGAAAGGAAATCATAACGAAATTGGGAGAGAAATGAGGAGAGGTGGAAATGAGCACAGAACCATAGGACATGACTCCCCCAAGCAGGTTTATGACTCAGAGAACCCCAAGTCTGCATTCATCTTCTCTAAGCCTTGTTCCTGGCTTGGAATCATGCATTCTACATAATAGGACCAGAAATCTGAGTACAGGCATCCCGCTCACTCACACACCTGCAAACCTGCATTGCAAATGGGGCAGAAAATGAGATGTGGGATTATCAGGACAAGTGTGGCCTCGTCCCCCCACGCCTGTGTTCACCTTGAGGCAATCAGGAGAGTGGAAATCCCTGCTGTCCAATGTGACCCAGCCCTCCTTCTTTCCTGACAGGACTTGGGTTTGAATTCATGGCCTCTCACTTTCTGGGAAAGTAATTCACCACTCTCTGAATGGTCCTGGTGTTTTGTCTTTACTTTTTTCTTCTTTGGGGCTGCTGGACTTGGAACTCAGGATTTTGCTCTTGCTTGGCTGGCACACTACTACATGAGCCGTGTCTCTGGCCCCACTTTTTGCTGGTTATCCTGTAGATGAGGTTTTTCAGACTTTGCTGGTGAGGCAGATTTTGAACTGCAATCCTCTGACCTCAGCCTCCTGAGCAGTTGGGATTGCAGGAGTGTAATCTGAGCCAGGGCCTGACACTGAGTTTATACAGCTTTCCAGTCCTGTAGCCATGAGACGCAGAGACAGGGACAAGGTGCACTTCCACGTTGCTTTCCTGACGACCTTCACCCTCCATGCAAGAATGATGATGGCATGGTGGGGTGCAAGGACCCTCCACATCCGTGTCCATGCTTGGCCTGGCCTGGCCTGGCCTGGCCACTGCTTCCACAAGGCTGGCTTCTAGGTTGGGAGGCCCAAGTGAATGGAGCTCCAAGATTCTTTGCTTTTATGTCTAGGAGGCTGTGACCCCCAGATCTTCTACAGCAGTAAGCAATGTTGCTTCTGGGATGCTGGGATGGGACACCCCCAATTCCTTCGGACAGACAGAACACCCTGCCTGCAGAATTCCTCATCTCCCTGGAAACAAAATGGGGATGTAATTCAGGCCTCTTCATTTCCCATCGCTTTGAGGTAGGGGTGAATGACTGGGAGGCTTGGTTGGCTTTCCACAGCCTTATCTGGTGCTTGGGGAGGAGATGGAGCTGAACCCTGTGGGTACAGCCGCCCTACCTGACTGATGGACTTACAGCCACTTCCACGGCCACAGCCACAGCCACAGCCACCTTTTACTCTCAAGGATCCACTGAGGCATGGATGGCCTCAGAGGCTCTACATGCTGACTGGGGCTGAGGAGCAAGTGGGGTTCCAGAATGATCTGTGCTCACCCTCCCTCTCACGTTGTCTGCCACCTCCCCTCGTACCAGCCCCTCAGACAGGACATATTTCAGCTCTGCAGCTTTCATCTGGAAGACTGTCAGCTCGTTGTTCAGAGGAGTCACACCGTGGAAATCCTCCCTGCATAAGCAGTGTGGTTGTGGAAGTGCGTTTGTAGTGCAGTGTGTGCCTTCAGGGATGGTCACATTTTAGATCTGACTTCCACATCTGTCCTCTGAGCTTGACTCATTCCACAGATATACTTGTTTCCCTGAGAAAGACATAATATTATTCTTAATGTAATTCTATTGTATATATTTAATATATTTAATTCGTATATATTCATATATATGTACATATACTTCATATATATATATATATATATATGGGTAAGCATAGAAACCTTGGAACAATATATGTGCTTACTTTTATGTTCTAGTACAACATGAAATTTAAATATGGATGGGTAACTTTATTTTTCTCTTTTAAGTCTGAGACTGAGACTAGAACCTGGCACTTTCCTCATTGACTGGCATTCTACCGATGGAGCCACACCTTCAACCCCTGATTGGTAAGTTTGACAACTTAATATGTTTAAAAACTTTTAGTTTGGAAAATCACCAGCATAGACTAAAGAAAAAAAATAGCTTAGCAAGATCTGGGCTGTCATCTGTTTGTAGCATCCATCATAGAAATCAAGTGTGATCATAATATATCAAGAGCATTTACAAATCAATAAGATGAAGGCTGATTACCTTTGTCAAAGTAGTGGGTAAAAGACACAAATGGTAATTTGCAGTTTCCAAGATGTGGGAAAATATGTTTCCAACTAAGGAAATAAAAATGGAAACAAGACGCATTTACTATAAATTTGGTGTTCCCAAAGAGGCAGGGCAAACACTTCAAGCAAAGGCCAGCCTAAAGTGTATGGGGAAACTTGAGTTCACTGATGTTAGCTGGAACAAATGTTGTGGAGCATGAACAATGTCAAATCTCTAGACCCACATTAATCTCTAAATAAATTTTATTTCCTTGAGCCTTCCCTTCCTGTCTCCTTTAGGAAACAATACTCAGATTTACAGCCATGTAAATGGATGGCTTTTTTTGCCTCCACATAGATTTTATTGTGCATCTGCAGTGGGGGTCGGGTCTGTATTAAAAGGAAAGATTTGTTTCTACCACTTCCTATATATGCAGTAATTGCAATTCTTTTTGACCAATTTGTAGAAAAATTGAAGTCAAGGCTAGGAATTTTCCCCCTTTTTATTTTTCTTTCCATTCCAAAAATTACACCAGAACTTATTCTTGAGGTGTAGGTGTGTGTGTGTGTGTGTGTGTGAGTGTGTGTGTGTGTGTGTGTGTGTGCCAGCACTGTGGTTTGAACTCAGTACCTCACACTTGCTAGACGTGGTGTTCTTCCACTTAAGCCAGGGGCCTCCAGCTCCTTTGTGTACTGGTTATTTTCCAGGTAGGGTCTCACTCTATGCCTGGCTTGGCCTGGCCTGGGTTGTCCTCCTGCACGTATTGCCTGTGTTGCTAGGGATGCCTAGTGTTTACCACCATGCCTAGCCATTGTGCTTCCTCTTTGGCTGGGATTACACATATGTGCACCACCACACTCAGCCACTGGTCAAGATGGGGGACTCAGACTCTTCTGTCCTGGTTTGTCTTGAAATTTGATCCTCTTGTTCCCACTTCCCAAGTAGCTGGAATAACAGGTGAGTCAGTCACCATGGTCAGCCCTGCGTATGCTTTTAAAAAAATATTCAATTTCATAAAAAAACACCACACAAGACATTTATCCTCTGGCCTGTTTGAAAACTGACACCATGCCCTGTTTTCTCCTGATGCTGGTTGTAGCCTCATCCTGAAACCGGCCAAGATCTTGGTTGCTCAGGCCAACCTCGGCCATGAAGCACATTAGCATCTGGTCCTGTAATGATGGCAAACTTCTTGTGTTTTAAAACACAACAGAGAAGAGCGCTCCCTCTCCCTGTGTTCCCACCTGCCACAGGCAGGAACATTTGCTCCTCCAGAGTCTTTTGTGACTCATTTCCCAGGGACACATTCAGGCAGGCAGGCAAGCTTCAGAGCCTGAAGAGTACACATCCTTGTTCAGGAGAAGTGCCGGAGGTTAGGAATCGCCCCCACTTAAAGAAGGGAACAGAAGATAGTAGGGAGAGGACTGACTGGGTTTGCCATCATTCTCTCCCTGTCAGCAGAGACACAGGATGCACTTCAGTCGGATTGGCTGCAGAGGCAAACGCTGTCTTTCTCACTCAGCTTTCCTCAGACATTTTAAACTTTTTGGTTGGAAATAAGAAAAGTGAACTCAGAGCCTAGGTGCTGTCTCTGCCCGAGGCAAGTGCTCTACCTCTTGAGCCACAGCTAATTGGAGATAAGTGCCTGGGCTGGCTTTGAACCAAGGTCCTCAGATCTTAGTCTCCTGAGTAGCTGGGATGCCAGGTGTGAGGTACAAGCACCCAGCAGCCATCTCCACTGCATTGCTCTGTTCTTTAGGCACAGATTATACCGGACGATGTAGTGAAGAGCTCACAGTACAAATCGCACTTCTTCCTTGTTATCTTCTTAAAGCTCTCACAAACACGCAGGTTCTGGGCTAGGTGTGGTGACATATAGCTGTAGTCTCAGCTACTCAGAAGGTAGAGACAGGAGGATATTCAGTGTGAGACCAGCAGGGGTAAATGGCACACATGGCAGTTATGAGTTATTTGTTTTATTAGTATAGCTCTGTTGAATTCCTTCCTTCCTCCCTCCTTCCCTCCCTCCCTCCCTCCCTCCCTCCCTTCCTCCCTCCCTTCCTCTCTTCCTTCTTTCTTTCCTTCCTTCCTTCCTTCCTTCCTTCCTTCCTTCCTTCCTTCCTTCCTTCCTTCCTTCCTTCCTTCCTTCCTTCCTTCCTTCCTTCCTTCCTTCCTTCTTCTCTCTTTCTCTCTTGTCAGTTTTGGGCCTTGACTGTCCCTTAGCTCTTCAGCTCAAGTTGAGTACTCTACCACTTGTGCCATAGCACCACTTCCAGTTTTCTGGAGATTCACTAGAGATAAGAGTCTCAAGGACTTTCTTGCCCTTGCTGGCTTTGAACCTCGATCCTCAGATGTGAGCCTTCTGAGTGGCTAGGATTACAGGTGTGACATACCACCCCCCAGATTCTTGAGTTTATTTCTCATTTCCCCTAAGCAATTGATTAAAACACATTTTCCTTCAGGAAGTTAGGATCCCTCTCTTGAAGTTCCTATCTCTCTTACACTGAAAAACCATTTTGATCTGGTCAGAGTCTGATGTTGCTCTTTACAGACACACGGTGGCGCTGTTGGCCTTACGTCCACCTCCTCTCAGGCTGGGCAGGCCCAAAGTCCCAGGGATACCATGGGGAGCATCTGAGGACCAGCCAGAGCTCTGTCCCCATGAGTGGTGTCATAGCCCTTGTGGTTCAGCCATTCCTACAAGTGGCAGAGTTAGAGCACAGCTGTCTTGGAACAAGCCTTTCAGGTCCGCATCTATCCTTACTGTCAGAGAAGGCCCTGGGCCTCTTCTATCCCCCTAGCTCTCCTGACCCCTGGGTCAAGGTGGGGGGGGGTCAGCCCCTGGAGGACCTTGGTGACCATCTGGGTCTCTCTAGCACGTGGTTCTGAGCATGGGACACTTGCTGGCCTGGCTTGTGTTCTTCTGGCAATGAACGGGGCTCTGTTCTTCCTTGCATTTCCAGCAACGCAGATATTGGAAGCAGTAGAAGGACTGTTGGGAGCCTGGAAGGCCTCCACAAAGCCTGGGGACAGGAGCATGCCTGGGGCCTGGCAAAGCCCAGCCTGCAGGCCCATCTTGGCTTGGACACTCTGAGTCCATCAATTTAACTCTCCACACTGCTGCCATTGATTTTAATGTCTCTCTACACTAATTAGATGTGTTATCACTAATCTTTCGTAATCACCACAAGGAGCTGGTGGAAAGTCTCTGAGATTTCAATCTACATTAAAAATAAGAAACATTATCACCTCTGGGAAAATGAAAAAAAAGCACATGTAATTTTAATGTTTAAATCAATAAAGCTGTCCGGCTTCTCTTTTGTGCTTGTATCAGAGGAATTCATAAATATCCTATTCAAAGTTCTTCCTGTCCCTCTGATTCCCCAGGGCTGAGGGCTGACTTTTGGTGTCAGATGGGAGCTAAGCAGATGAATGTCAATAGCACACTCTTGTGGGGGGGCTAGGATGGACTTGGGGGTTGACAGGGGTGGGGGGTGTTCTCACTCCTTTATTTTGATTTCTGTTGATTTTTATTCAAAAAGCCTTTGAAAGCTGAGAAAGGAGGAGAGAAAAATCCTTTCTTCTTTAATTAATCTGTCTTTTTTTAAATTTTATTTTATTTGAGAACATACTGTACAGAGGGGCTACAATTACATGGGCAGGATAATGCATACATTTCTTACCAAGCATTGCAACCTTCTCCTTTGTTTACCCTTCACCTCCCTTCCGAGCCTCCCCCCTCCACACACTCAATTATACCCCCCTCCCCCCCCCCCCACATCGACATTGTAAAGTTGGTTTTGACATGACATTTTGTACTTCTCATTGTTGCAACAGGTCCACCTGAATCCTTAAACGACTTGTTTGTCCCCATCTCCTCCACATGTTATACTGACATCAAATATAGTGAAAGCGGGGGTTACACTGTGGGGGGGGACATACAAAGCAACAAAGAAATAATCTTATAAATGCGTTAGAAACACATGCATGAAAGAAACGAAAACATTAAAATACGTATTTCGAATGGTTAAATCGCCAAGTTGGATTGCCAAACAACCGGCCTGCCCCAGGCAGATTAGATCATGTAGGTGCAGACAGGGAGGGAGAGGTAACCAGCATGCTAACCAAGGACCCTGCCTTTGGGAATGTGGAGAAAAGAGATGATGTTCAAATGCAGAGAAGCAGAAGCAACTCCAGCACATTCTCTCTCGAACAATTGGAATGAGAATGTATAGATACGGAAGAGTGAGGAGCTTGTTTTTAATGTGCTGCAGATATGACAGGCTGTAATTTGGAACATCTCTGATCAGAAACAGAGATGACATGTAGCCAGGTACAGGGTGGTGGGGGGAGGAGGCGGAGGAGGCAAACACATTCTCTCTGCCCCAGCCAGGCTGGCACAGGCCATGGAGACAGCTGGTGCCCACTGGGTGCTGTTGTGTGCCACAACTGCAGAGGCAGGCTGTATTCGCACAACTCCAGTGTGTGTGGGGGAACTGTAGTCAGCTCCAACTGAGACATCTGGGGAAGAATACGCTGATCCACTCTCCCTGCTTGCGAGGGAGCTCCCAGCTCAGATCTGGTGAGACCACAGCTGCTGACTTGGTGGCAGGAGGGTGAGGTTTGTGGTGTGCTCCTAGTTTGTCTGGAGATGAGAGGCAGCTGTTGTGAGGATGGGGCCTTCCTGAGGCTCCCAGGAAGGAATTCCTGGCTTTCTAAAGAGATACAGGTGGACCTGTTGCAACAATGAGAAGTACAAGTTGTCATGTCCAAAACTAGCTTTACAACGTGGGTGCAGGGGGGAGGGAAAGGGGGGAAGGAGAAGGATTGGGATTGTGGGGAGGGGGGAGGCTGGGAAGGGATGTGAAGGGTAAACAAAGGAGGAGGCTGCAATGCTTGCTAAGAAATGTACGCATTATCCTGCCCACGTAATTGTAACTCCTCTGTACAGTATGTTCACAAATAAAATAAAATTAAATTTAAAAAATTAAAAAAAAAATAAAGAGAGAACAGACCTGGGCTGGCATACTTGCTCTGCTTTGCTACGTGCAGTGAGGAAAATGATGGAGAAAAACACATTCAAGAGTTAATTATAGAGACAGTGAGTCGGCTGCAGGGAACGCCGGCCTGGCTGAGATTTTTCAGGTCTGGATCAGGTGAACCGTCCCTCACTGAGTGTGAACTGATAGGAAGCTTGATTGACAGGTAGAACTTACGCCCCTGGTGTGCAACTGCGCATGCCCAAGTTTGCTGTGACTGCTCATGTGCAGTTAGTAGAGCTAGACTGGCCCCCTGCCAAGGCTTGCGGACACCATGAGGCCTAGGAGTCACTGTAGGTCACTGTCCTGTGTTGGCACTCCGGCCTAGGGGTCACTGCATGTCACCATCCTATCCCACACTGGTGAGGGGCTCTGCTTCTTCGGGGAACCCTGGCCAAGGGGACTAGGGACCAGGCCGTGTAGCCTTAGGAATCCCGGCTCCCTTTTGATGGGCCCTTTGCTGGCCATGTACACTTCTCACTGGTACTGGGCTGTGTCCTCTGGAGAGGTCTCTCCCTTGTCCTAGCCTCTCCCCTGCCATGGAAGTCCGGCCTTTGTCCCCACCCTCCAGAGTCTCTGTCAAGAGTCAGTGAGGTTGCAGACACCAACCCTAGCACTGGGGTGGACAGAGCAGGTGTATCCCTGTTGTGACCAGGAACGCTGACCTGCCCAGGAGCTCAGCAACCAGTACTCCTGTACCTCACCACTGCCTCATGCACTCCTCCCAAATCCAGGGGGATTTCTTCTCAGAAAGGGGGATTTTCTGGATTCAAGGTGTCTAGACACCTCTGTCATCTAAATGCGGATTTATGGACAGAAAAGGCAAAAGAGGTGATAAAACCAAATTTTCTATCTCTCCCTTTCACTCCTTCCTTTCTTCTTTGGCCTGGGATTTGAACTCAGGTCTTTGAGCTCGCTAGGCTGGCACTTTACTACTTGTGCCACATGCCCAGTGCTTTCTGCTTTCATGACTTTTTCTATAGGGTGAAGTTTCCATCTTGTCAGTGATTGTGTGGCCAACAAGACCAGTTCATTCACGCATTCACACTCCAACAGTGGTCTTCTGGAGGAAAGGAAATGCTAAAAAAAAATAATAATAATACACAAAGTTTTTTTGCCTTTTGTTTTAGCTGTATATCTGAGCAAATTATCGTGGCATTGTTTTTTCAACAATTGTGATCAAATTTTGGACAAAAAGCAACTAAGCAGGGGGTGGCTATAATTGGACGCTGGTGGCAAGTTCTACTGTCTCATTTCTGGGCCTGTGATGAGGGGTACATTGGGGCCAAGCTGAGCTGCGCACTGCCTGGCGGCCAGGAAGTAGAGGCAGACAAGTTGTTTCTGGGAAAAAGACCCACGCTGGGAGGATACTCCACAGTGACTACGCCCTCCTCCAAAAGGGCTTCAGTTCCAGTGTCCACTCATGAGTGTTACCCAGGGATAAATATGAGAGCTTATGACTAAGTCCACTCTCAAAACCCTATCGTCCAGAACCAGGCCTTTGTCCCATGAGCCTCTGGGGTCATCTGTGGTTCAGACCCTGATAATAGCAGCGGTCTAAATCCCCGCAGCGGTCCTGGGAGAGGGCTGTGTGGTTATGTCTGAAAGTCAGGAGCCTCCTTGGCAGAATGAGTATCAGTCCTGGGTGACTGAGCAGAGGTTTGAACCCAGTGCTGCCCAACACCAGCACAGTGTTTCTCCTGGCAGATCTCCCCAAACTACTGTCAGAGCCGATGTTTCTAGAATCTTCGATGAGGCAGCATGTGGCCCTGGGCCTTGCACGGAGCCCTCTTGGGAAATACTGCCTCCAAGCCCAGAGGGAAGGGTTATCGCCAAACGAGCTCCCCATACCAAGAGGAAATTAGAGCGAGATGTAGAGCAATTTTGCAGTGCTCTTGCTCTGCTGACAGCTGTGTATGCAGCTGGAAACGCATAAGGAGGATTTTTTAGAAGACGTCATATTTGGTTAAGTACTTTGTATTAAGATGAGTGTTTCCCTCATACAATGGGTTTCCAACTATTTCCAGGCATTTTTTTAACTCCTTGCATTTCACCGAGGCTGAATTAATTACAACAATTACCAGTCAGAAAACACATACTGCCCAATTATCATGTAATTCATTTTCGCAGATCGCTGTGAGTTTGGATAAAAAGTGGAAGACTTTTAGAAACTGCTGTATTTTCCTCTACAAACCTTACTGTTGTGCTCCATAGTTCTAGGGTGGCTTGAAGATGAGCTAAAGGCATGGCCTTTGTTAGAGGCGTGGCTTCAGTGGATAATATGGCATTAGTAGAAGTGTGGCTTCAGCAGAAGGTGTGGCTTCAACAGGAGTTGTGGCCTCAGCTGTAGGTATAGCCTCAGCAGGAGGTATGGATTCAGCTGGGGGTGTGGCTTCAGCAGGGGGTGTGGCCTCAGCTGTAGGTATGGCTTTGGCAGGAGGTGTGGCTTCAGCTAGGGGTGTGGCTTCAGCAGGAGGTGTGGCTTCAGCTGGGGTGTGGCTTCAGCAACGGGTAGGGCCTCAGCAGTGGTATAACTTCAGCAGGTGTGGCTTTAGCAGGAAGCACTAATTGTGGCATCCAGCCAGTTCGAATCCAGTTGTTGCAGCCTTAGGCAGATATGGAATCTTTCTGTACCTGTCTTTGCTCATGTGTAAATAGGTGAGTGCATGTGTCTTTGATTTATGGGGCCAATGATGAGCCAGTGTAGCTGGAGCTCCAGAATGGCCAGTGAGCAGTGAGCTCCTGTCGGTGCTGGCTGTAACCTTTCTGCAGGCTCACACAGCTAGCTAGCTAGCTCAGACATTCCAACACCTCATGGCAGGACACTCCAGGCTGCCTTAAAGGTCCTGGATGCAGGGAACTGTACTTGGCCCAGTGGTCCCACTATCCTTTCCAGCCAGAGGGAGTGTTGCAGTTTCTGGCTATGCATGTGGGGGACCCAGTCATTTTGCTGTAGGCTGACACAAGTGAGAGCCACCAAGTGGTGTCTCCATTGGAGCTCTTAATCTCCCTCTTTCTACCTGTCTCAGTGTGGTCAGATGTAAAACTCATTGGCCTGGGGCCAGCAGCACGGCTGACCCAAAATGGAATTAAAACACATGTTTCCTTTCCTCTCTTCCCTCCTCCTCCCTGGGCCACCAGCCGATGGAGAAAGCTTTCATTGCTCTCATTGTTTCCCTGCCCTCTCCCCTTCCTCCTCCTGCTCCTCCTCCTTGTCTTTCTCTGCTCCCAGGGCATAAGGTGAGCAGCTTCCCCCTGCACAGGTTCTCATGTGCTGCCATGATGCTTTGCCTCAGTGCAGGCCCAGAGTTGTCGAACTGGTGAACCTTGGATCAAAACCATGAGCTAAGATGAAATTCTGTACCTTTTAAATAACTTCTCTCTCCTGTATTTGTCTCCACAGCAGCAGCAGCAGCAACAAATCCATTGGTGCCAAAAGGAGAAGTATCCAAGAAAGAAAAGTGACAACGGAAGTGCTGTTATTTAAAATCATTTCTGTTATATCACTCTGAGGCTCACGGTGCTGACTGAAGTCTGTCTCAAGTTCCTCTCCTGGTTACAGCCATACTTCTGAATGAATGTCAGGCCCCTTTGGTATCTGCTTGAGACTGGCTTCAAGACCTGTCCTCCATGCAGAGCACTGGTACCTACCCAGGGTCGGAGTCTCTACATGGAGTCCCGCTCCCCTCACAGTTCATCTGTCAGGCTTCTTTTTAACTCTTGAATTATGCTTTGGAAAAGCAGCCAATTGAGCAGAAAACATAAATTGTAACCTATTCTTCCTTGTACTAAAGTTTTAATATTCCTTTTTTGTCTTTAGCTCAAAAGAAATCAGTTCTACATCCCTTTTAGACTATACTAACTCAGTTACATACAATCTCCACGAAAGCCAAATTGCTTAATTAGACAATAATATCAGAGAAATTGACCATTGTATCTGATTACTGACTTCTCAGATGGTTGGCATTACCATTTATATTCTTTGAAGATGGGTTTTTTAAGACTGAAAATAATTTATTGAGAGATGGTTCTTGGAAGTTATTTTTAATAGCCTAATGGTTTTTTTAATTTTCCAATCATTTATATTCATCATATAGGACCGAAAATAGATTCAGATTGATTCTCAACATGTGGCAACTCCTTTTTCCTCAGTTACAGACTGGTGGGACATGGAGATGAAGCCGAGAGAAAAAGGATTTCACCATTACCTATGATGTTAGAAGGGACAGGCCACAGAGGAGATGAACTCTGAGTGGGGAGGCATAAAAGTAACATACCGAAGAAGGTATGTTTTATGGTTGGACATTTAATTTGGTTGTCATAGAAGTCTCTCAATACTTCCAGAATATTGTTGCTGTTACCTTGCATTAGCAGAGTGGAAAATGAGGGTCAGAGGAGAAGCAAGATAGACAGGGGCCAGGTTCAGGCCACGGATCTCAATACTTTGAAATAATATCCCCTTTCTCCCTTTCAATTACCATCAAGTAATTGGACCAAATGGTCAGTCTGTTGCTGGGCACCCACCAGATGTGTGACCCCCATGCCAAATAGTTCACATGCACTTTGCCCTTGAATTTCACAGCCACAATGTGTGCTTTTGTTATCTCTAGTCTACAGATGAGGAACCTCTCTCATTGAGAGGGAAGGTCCAAGTCAAGGTCAAGTGACTGGCAGAAAACACAGAGCTGACTCGTGACAGAGCCACACTTCTATCCTAGGGGTTCTCTGTGCTTTCTCCTTACCCAAAGCTGAATATCAATCAGTATCACAAATCGATATTACAAAAAAATAAACAGCTGGATGGAGGAGGATGTTTTCTGCAAGTAGTTACTGTGGTGAAGGGGAAAGAGCACTGTTGGGACCAAGGGTTTAACACATGGCTTGGTGGAGGTGGAGTAGGATTGGTAAGTTTGCAGCAGGAAATCACATTTCTCTGTCATTAGTGTCTCCCTGGAGAGGAAATATGGTCTCTTTATATTGAATATCAAGAAGAGCTCCTGCTTTAAAAGCCATCAGAGCAGCTGGTCAGGATTTGGGGGAACCTCTTGGTTCTTACAAGCTCAATTAGACAAACACAATGATTGTCAACAACCATAATAAGACCTCAGACTGTTTTTATGCAAATGTAACATTCCAGTAAGGGAGTCCTGGATCCTGTGTTCAGCTATCCACAGTGGCATACTGTGTTCCATTTAGGGTGCCCCACTGTAGGAGGGTCCCAAGTGGGGTGGAGGATTTTGGGTACTTGAACAATGATGCCCTCTGGTATGGTTTGTACTTGAAATATCCCCAAAAGCTCCTGAGTTGAAGGCTTGCTCCCCAGCTGGTGGCCATAGTGAGAGGTGACTGGATCCTGAGGGCTCTGTCTCTACCAATGGGTTCATCCACTGATGACCTCATAGCTGAGTGGGCTGTCAGGGGGCGGGGCCTTGAGAGGTGATTGGATCTCATCAGAAAGTATCTGGCTCCACCAATGGGCATACATTGATGATATCATAGCTGAATTGGCTGTCAGGAGGCGGGACCTTGAGTGGGGATTGGATCATGGGGTTTTGGCTCTAGTAACGGGCTCATCCACTGATAACCTCATAGCTGAGTGAGCTATCAGGAGGTGGGGCCTTGAGAGGGGATTGGATCCCAGGGTTGCTACCTTCATCAATGGATTAATGCCTCCACAGGGTGGGGGATGTGCCCTTGAATGGAGTAACTTTTCCCAGCCCATTCCCCTCTCCTTTCTCCACCTTGTGTTTCTGCTGCCACAGGTGCTGCCTACCTCAGCTCAAAGCTATAGCTCCAGCCAACCACAGATGGAGACAAACCCAAAGAAACCTTTCTTCCTTTGAGTTCAATTCCTTAGATCTTGTCACAGCATTGGAAAGCAGACCGCCACTGTCTGTGAAAGCAAGCTCAAGGACCTGAGGCGCGAGGTGGAGAAGAGGAGGGGGATCAGAGCAGGCCCGAGAGGGGGGCACTCTGGAGCTAGCAGAAGCGTCACATTGGACTTGCTGTGATCTCTAGGCTGTGACGGTTGGGGACAGGGTGGAGATGGTGTGCTCTACAGTGTGCTCTACAGCTCTGCCAATGTGTGTAGTGTGTCACAAGGTTTCTGAGAAAGAGAGAACCCAGGGCTACATGGCTGGATGAGGGGACATGGCATAATTGTGGCTCTCCTCACACTTAGAGGCTTGGGGGACATTCACAAAAATTCTGGTCACTGGCTGAAACCTCAAGACATGGGAAGATTGGCTCAGATCTCCATTTGTCCTCTATCTTATAGTGTGCTTATTAAAGTTCCTCCTCCTCCTCCTCCTTCCTCCACCTCCTCCTCCTCCTTCTCCTCTTCTCCTCTCCCCCCTTCACATCTCTTTTCTTCCTTCTGCTTTCTCCTCCTTCTTCTCTTCTTCCCTTTCTTTCTTCAACTACCCTTCCTCTTTCTTCCTACTTCTCTTCCCTTTTTTCCTCCTTTTCTTTTCCTTACCTTCCTCATCCCAGGCCTTGTTCTTTCACTACTTGGCTTATGTGATTACTTCCAACTGAATCTTTTGAGAGCAAGTTTGTCCTGGACTCCCAGCTGTCTAGCTCAGACCTTGGAGGTTCAGGTAGACACTGCCTTTATGGATGATCTGAGCACCACTGCCTGAGGACAAGAGGCATGGGGCCAGAGTCACCGTGGCGCACCTGGACCTGGGTAGAGAAGCCAACTGGGCTATTGGCATATTCACCGGCTGAAGGCTGGTTTATGCCAGGTGCTTGTTGCTCACTGTGGACTGACTTCCACTCCCAGCTCCCCTTTGGAAATAGAAGCATGGGATGCCTGCTTGTCGTTGAGGCTCTCAGGAGTGGACAAGAGGGAATTTACAAGAAAGCAGACATGTGATTGCTTGGGGAGTTTTAGTGTGGAGGACCTTGCAGCCTCATGACCCAGGCCTAGGGCTGCTGTTCCTTTCTGTAGTGGGAAATCTTGGCAATGACAGAGTTGTGGTTATGAACTGGAACACAAGAACTCATCAGACACACCTTGCACCTTGCCACGGGGGTCATTTGGGGATCACAGAGTGGCACTGGACAGGAACAAGGGAGACCACCTGTCCAGTTGTTCCTGAGCAGCCCCCCATGAGATGAGGCATGGGTTGGTGGTCACTTGATGGTAAAACAAGAAAAAATAACTGGACAAATATTTGACATGGTTTTACACGATGTGATGGAACACTTGATTAGCACAGACCTGCCCTTTAACTTCTGTCTCGATGCGGAGTCCCTGGCTACCTCCAGGGCCTCAGGCTCAGGTTCCCCTGGCAAGCGAGAGTGGAGGGCATCCTCTAGTCCCAGTGGAACTGCTCCCACACAGGCCATGTGGAGAGAGCTGTGCTGGGCTCTGTGGTTCCTGCCCATCTGGTGTTCTTGCAAGGGACCTGTGGCTGCTTAGTAATATCATTGCTGTAAATCTACAACTCGACTTGTCTGTTAGTTTATATTTAAAGTGTTTGTGCTGAGTGCTGGTGGTTTACACCTGTAAACCATGCGACTCAGAAGGCTGAGATCTGAAGATCGCAGTGTGAAGCCAGCCTGGGCAGGAAATTTCTTTTCTTTTCTTTTTGCCAGTCTTGTGGCTTGAACTCATGGTCTGGACACTATCCCTGAGCTTCTTTTGCTTAAGGCTAGCTCTATACCACTTGAGCCACAGCACCACTTTTGTTTTTTTCTGTTTATGTGGTACTGAAGAATTGAACCCAGGACTTCATGCATGCTAGGAAAGCACTCTATAATTAAGCCACATTCCCAGCCCCAAAGCTTTGTTCTTTTTCTTCTACTTTTCTCCTGATGCTTTGGGAAAAGATGGAAGAGACAGAAGAATAAAAGATGGGGAAGAATGTGACCTTAGGGTCAAGAGAACAGAGCTTTACTCAAAAATCTAGAAAGAGCCAGGGGCAAGAAGCTCATAACTATAATTCTAGGTACTCAGGAGGCTGAGATCTGGAAGATTACGGCTCAAAGCCAGATCAGGCACATGAGGCTCCATCTCCAATGTAATCAAGAAACATCTGGGCTGGAGGCATGGCTCAAATGGTAGAGCACTGGTCAGTCAGCAAGAAGCAAGCAAAAAGCCTCGGTTCAAACTTCAGCACCATCAAAAAGACTCTGAAAGAAGAGGAAGAAAAACTAGTAGACATATTAGATATACTGTGTTGTTTAATTACTGCCCCTCGCTGGTTGGTTATTTTCGAGGTGGGGTCTTGCTCATGCCTGCATTCGAGTGGTCTGTGGTCCTACTATTTGCACTGTCTCATATCTCTTGGGATGGCACAAGCGTGCCACTGCTCCTAGCCATTGTGCTTTCACTGTGTCCGCATGCCAGGGGCATGCCACCACTCCAAGCTACTGGTTGAAATGGGGTCTCACACACTAACATGTCTGGGCTGACCTCGTACCACAACCCTCTTAACTCCTCTTCTGAAGTAGCTAGGGATACAGGCTCGTGCCATGGTGCCAGTTTCTTCCTGTTGTGATAAAGCCACAAATGCCACCATCGGTAGCCTACCCTCATGACACCATGGGACACTTGTCACTTCTCAACGTCCCCACCTTGAAGGGCCACGGACACAGGCCCATGGGAGTCAGCCTGCAACACATGCACTTTTGGAAGGACAGATGCAAACCAGAGCCTTCAGCTCATTTTGCTTTAGTTACTTTTTAGGTAGAGCCTCACATTCTTGTCCTGGTCAGCCTTGACTGTAGTCCTGCCGATGCTGTCTGCAGAGCTGGGATGACAGGTGTTAGCCGCCATGCCCTGCTTGCTGGTTGAGATGGAGCTTTTTTGCTTTGCTGGCTGTGATCTATGATCTTCTTTACTTTGACCTCCCCAGCAGCCCAGGATTCAACTGAGCTTTGAGTCTTGCCTTCAACTCTGCCACCCTTTCTACCTTCCCTGTGCCAGGCTCTTCCCTTCACTTTTTGTGAAATACAGTCTCAGTTCTCTGCCAGGCCTCTGTGATTTACTGCATGGTGGAGCAAGTAAGTCTCAGAAGTCAGACTGTACGGCCTCTTGATTAAGAGTGAAATCGCATACATGGTGCCCCAGCTGAGCGCCGGGAAGATGAAGGTGCTAAGTACAGAGCAATTACAGCTAATTTTCTGATGCCCGTGGACCCCAAAGGTACTCTGAGTTCAGGTGTGAGTTGGGGTGGGAGTGGGGTGGCAGCCTCACTGGGCTGGCTTTGGGGAGATGTGAGTTGGGTGTGTCTCCTGAAGCTACTTTGATTAAGGGAGGTCTGAGAGCTAAAGGGTAGGTAGGAGATGGGGGAGGGCTCCCTGGGTATGTGGAGTCTCCACATCACTACCAGGCTTTGGAACAAAGAAACAAAGACATGAGGATAGATCTTCCTCTCTTCACCAACAAGAGAGTGGGCAGCAGGGGTGGGCAGGGGAAGGGAGAGGATGAAGGGGTGGCTGTGGAAAGGGAAAAACTGAATTAAACAAATTCAAATTGCATTTTTGTTTGAAACCAAGGCCTCCCTTTTTCTCGCTCTCCTCTTCTTCCCTCCCTCCCTCGAACTCAGGGCCTTGTATTCACTCTAGAGATGAAAAGAAGCATACAAAGAATCTTGCTTGGCTTTCTTGCTCACAGCTGGCGATCTATCATCTAAGCCATACCTCCAGTCTGAATTGTTGCTGGTAATTTGAGAGACAGATTCTCAAAGACTTTCCTGTCTGGGCTGGCTTTGAACCAGCCTCTCGAGCAGCTAGGATGACAGGTATGTCCATCAGGAACCAGGCTTGCGTGTCCATTATTTCTCAAATTATATAACACAGGCCCAGGCTTTTCTGCCTGAACACGGCACTTCTGAGATAACTTTTTCTCCAAAGACCTGCCCCTCCTTCCATCTCTCAGGAAGTGGTACAGACTCTGAGTCTCTGAGCACCTGATGGGGAATTCAGTTTCAACAGTATCTTCTCCCCAGCTCCAAGCCCATATCTCTGGTCTCTGTGTAGGAATGAGGGCAAAGGAACACTTCTAGCTCTGGTCTCAGAGGCCTGGGTCCAGGTCTGACTGTGTCTGCTGATCTCTGGGGTTGGGGTGTGTCTAAGGATCACATGGTGCAGACAGGGCTGGTTATCATTGTGGCTGGGGTGGGAATGAGGAGAAAGAGGGGGTTGAAGAAGAAGGAGGATGAAGATGAAGAGGATTAAAGTAGAGAAAGGAAGAGAAAAAGTAGTAGAGAGGTGTTGGGAGCGAACAGTAAAGTTTAAAGCTCATCTTGACCCTGGTGCTCACTTGAAGGCAAGTACAAGGAACTGGTTTACTTAAAAAACACCAGATGCCCGGGATTTCTTTGCTATGTCTGCAGAGTTTGTTTTACTTTCTACCAGTTGACCTTGTTTTGTTTTTACTGCACTCTATTTTTACTGAAATTTTCCTTGTTTTTCTGGACTACTGTAACCTTATGTTACCTCTTGACTTCTGATAGTATATATTAAGGTAAGTTAAAAATAAATTGTGTGCAGTCTTGAGCTGCAGACCTCCCGACCCCATCTTTGTCTTATGTCTTTATTTTTCTGCATCCTCGCCCCCTAATTCAGGATTCCCCTTTGTTGCCAGCAGGCTCCGGCAAGTGGGGCCTGAACAGGGAACTGAAAACCTGGGATCATGGCAGAGGACCCAGCTAAGGTACGAGGACATCCAGAAATAGAGAGTGGGAGAGAGTGTAGTCGGGAGTAAGAAATTATGGGGCAAGGTAACAGCCACATGTTATATGTGTAGGCTCTCAAGGGTGTGCTTCATGCTCAAGCAGTGAAAGTTAGACAGAGTCAGTTAGAATGTTTCTTTTACTTTGTTGAGGAAGTATATCCCTGGTTCCTGGAGGAAGGAACCATTAGTTTAGAAACTTAGCAAAAAAAACAAAAACAAAAAACATTCAGGGACACTATGATGCAAATGCCCTGTAAGTTAAAACATTGCTGCTTTGTAATTGTCTGGTATCTGTGTAGCCTGCAGGTTCTGTATTGGGGTTGGCAAGAGGTACTGCCGGACGCACTATAAGACAGCCAACTGGGCCAGTGGGAGCCATCCCCCAGATCCCCATCAGGGTAAACTATCCACTAGTGCAGACATTTGGGCCCATCTGTAGTCCAACACTTTCTGTCTGACAGTCTACAATGTGCACGCTGTAAATGTGTTTTGTCTCAATGTTTGTGTGTATGTATTCTGGAATTCTTGGAATGTTTCTTCTCTCAGATTCATCCTGATGTGAGAGCCTAGAGGAGACTAGCTAACACTCCCTCAATATCTGTTTTTCTCTAGCTCCTTCTTTTTTACTTATACTTTAAACTGACCCCTTTTTCTACCCTTCACAGCCACCTCCTCCGCCCTCTCTGGATCCAGAAGTAGTGGGGTGGTGGGGGTGAAAAACCTGGAGGATCTAACAATAACTTAAAAGGGCTGGCAGGGAGAACTCACAGCCGGATGAAAATGCCACTGACCATCTACAAGTGACACCAGCAAGACTTTAGACTCCAGCCTTGACCCAGGGGGTCTGAATATGGGGGAGAACCTGTCAGTCTGAGGGGACGGCCACTAGGGACTTCTTTCCCTTTCCCCAACATGACTGGGAATTTTCCTCTAACTTGGAATGCCCCTGGGTCAATGTTTGCAGGAATCTAAAAGAAAAATCCTCCGGAGGTGAGGTGAGGGGGTTCGAATCCCCTGGTATGTGGATTTGAGTCCCACTTGTGAGTGGTGGTGAGATGTCGCCCCATTCACTGAGACCTGATTTTGTCTTTGTGGCCACTTGTTTGTCTTGTTTACTTCGTTGTGTTTTCTGTTCTATGTTTTCTGAGGTAGGGATGAACTGGGGGCCCATTAGCCCCCAACTCAGCCTTTTGTTGTTGTCTTGTCTAGTTCTGTTTTAGAATTGGTACCAGTTTTAAATGTACATAAAACTGATTGATTTTTGTGCCCCTTAAGATCTGTGTGTGTTTTGTGTGTGTTTGTGAACATGTTTAAGATAAGAATTATCAGCATGCTGTAACAATTAGGTGAGTTTAAGTTTCAAATTCAAAAGGTTATGAGGTTTGGACATTACCAAAAATTTTAAAGAATTTTCACATTGTTTTAAATGACCTTTTAAGGATTCTTTAACTTAAAAAATTAAAAAATCTGGTATTTTAAAATGCATAAGGGTGTTTTCACTGTAATCAAGTTATCTGGCTTAACAAAATGCATTGGCTGTTTGGAATTTAGTTCTCTTGGCTAAAATTTGGGGATAAATATTAAAAGTTTAAATATAAAAGTTTGTTTAACACTCTCAAAGACATTACTGTCCTGTCTGTCTAAAAGTATGTATTTTCATTCAAAAAACCAAGAGATAAGAAAAGGAAAAAATTTAAAAGCCAACAAAAGACCTAGCTTTAGGAGTAAAGGGTAAACAGGCAAAAGTTCAGTTCAGCTGGTCATACATGGTGGGACAGGCCATGGGAGGAGTCCACACATAGTGAAAGAGGACAAGTTGGCACAAACGCAGTTCATCTTACCCTAGAGTGAGATTAGGTGTTTGTCCATTCCACAGGAGGGGCCATGTGGCCCACTTTGTTCTGTCCTTTTTCTCTACAGGTAAATACTAGAAACATGATGGTAAAAAAAAATTAATGATGTGATGATCTGATTAGTATTGCTAAAACTGCCCCTTGGACTTAAAAAGAGGGTTAAAATGTATTTGAATAATGTGACTTGCTTTCAGTGATGTTCTACAATTAAGATAGGTTTTTAAAAGTCATAAAGGTGTTAAGTTTACCTTCTTGGCACAGTGATGGTGATTGTAATTCTTGCATTAAGGAAAAATTGTCATGTGAGTTTAAAAGTTTTAATGTGTATCTGTTTTAAAACAAGCATCCAGAAGACAATGAGTGACACTTGGCCTCAAGATTTTAAAGGATTTTTAAAAAATGTAACTAAAAACTAAAATATAAAATAATAAAAGTGATTAATAGGAGGCTTAAAAATTAGGAATGTATTTCTGGATATAAAGTTTAAAAGTAAAATTGTTCTTAACATTTGCCTCAAAGTGAAAAAATTAGGATTACCAAAATAATTGCTTTGGGATTCAAAGTGACAGAGTGCTAGCCTTGAGCTGTAAAACTGATGGACAGCACTCAGGCCCCGAGTTCAAGTCCAGCGACCAGCTAAGGGAAATGCAGATGAGGCATTTATCCCAGTGTAGAGAAGACATTCGTGGGACAAGAGCTATGGAGGAGCATCCAGAGGCAGTAAGCCACTGCTCGAATGGCAAAAATGTCAGATCCTAGAGTCATTTGTGTGTGGCCCTTCAAAAATTGGTCAGAGCCAGAATGTCATGGGAAGATAGTTTGTAAGCATGCCTAATGTCCATGACTACCTACCTTGTAGGGACAGAAACATTAGTAATCTGTGATAGTACTAAAAAGTGAAGTTATAAAATGTGGGAGATGGTTTAAATCCCAGCCCCTGTATGTGCCAAAAGCCCTAATTGACAGTAACTTTTGAGCTAACACCAGCTACAAGAAATTTATCTGTTCAAGAAAATCGTTTGTAAACTTGAGAGTGTATTTCTATTAACATCTGTCTATTAACATCTGCACGGGTGACTTAGCCATTGTTAGGATCACTAGGGGTCACATTCCTAAAGATGCTTTTACAAACCAGAGTGCTAAACAAGCTACACTGCTGTAGCTGGAGAAAAAGTCTGTGCATTTGTCAAAAGTTAAAATATTGTTCTTAATGACATCTAACCCTGGTAATCTCTTTCTAAAATAGACTAAGGTTATAGGTTCCTGGCTAGGTAGTATCAACACCCCTGAGTCAGCTTGAAGAAGGTACAGAAGATGAATCTTCACCCATCATCCCCTTTTTAGAATAAGGGACCAGAGTCATAAAAAAAATGTGGCAAAATAGACAGAAGAAAAACACATGGAAAATAGTAGTGCAGGCCTGAGCCCTCTACATCTGCCTAGAAAATCAGCTTTATTAAAAAAACTATCTAGTTAAAAAGCTTGTCATCTTGGTAATTTGTCCTGGGCTATTGTCTAAATAGTCTTAAAAACTAGTGGGGCCACAGCCTGGCAAGCCTAGGTATTACTTGTATCCTTAACCAGTCTGTGTAGAAATATAGCACAAGGTGTGACAGTCCCTTGGAGACACTGAAAGACCCTGCTGTTGCTGCGGCTGCTACAGCCTTACAGTCACGGGGAGGAAATCGACATAGTTACCCTGACCTCCTCCACCATGGAAAAAGTAGACTAAACTCTTGCCTGATTCCATCTTTTGCATGGCTTCGTTTTGTCCATGTTACCATATAACTACTCTAATTTTATTATGACTACTCCTCTTGCCGGGAGACTAACAAACATAGTATTGCTCATTCCCTACACTGCTTTGCCTTTATGGGACTTCCTAAACATATTAAAACTGATAATGGTCCGGGATATGTCGGACAAGCTTTTCAAACTTTTTGTAAATCTTACCAGATTTTTCACTCTACAGATATTCCCTATATTCCTCAAGAACAAGAAATTGTTAAACAAGCCAACGGGCTGTTAAAACACCAAATTTTTAACTTAAAAGGGGGGAATTATACCCCTTCTCTCCTGTTAATATTCTTTTCATGCTTTATTTGTACTAAATTTTTAAGTTTAGATTGTAATGGACTTTCCACAGTACAGTGACTTTGGGAAAAAAAGAGAGCAAAGAGCTTTTGGCCAAGTTAAGTGGAAGGATCCTTTAACAGGTGATTGGCACGGGCTCGATCCAGTTTTAACATGGGGTTGAGGACATGTTTGTGTTTTTTCGCAGGAAGAAAATGAATCCCGCTGATTGCCTGAGCATTCCATTAGGATTGTGGAGGCTCATTCTGATGACACAAACCCTGACACATTGGGCTTACTTGCCAGATCCCCCGATTGTGCACCCTACAACTTGGGAGAGAGTTGAAGTACTCATTCAAGTCAATAGATCAGCATACAGTACAGCACCTGATCCCTTCATCCAGCAAACCAAGATGGGAGATACCTCAGCTTCAGACATTGGAACTCCTTTCTACTTTACCACCAGCTATAAAGGCTCCATTCCAGGCTGTAATATAATGATATCCATGACTCATAAAATTTGGATCCCAGACAAAAATCAAATGTACAATATACAGATGACATCTTTACCAACTGGGTACCCAGTTCATGCAAATTTTACTACATCCTATATGATACCCCGTTGCATTAATTCTTCACAAATAGTAGTATCTACAGGAAAGCCTCATACAATAAGGTACAGGCATGTGAGTCCATTTGTTACCAATATTTCTGGAACTAAATTTCAATTAATGGACTGGTTTGGAGCTAATCTTACTAATAAGTACAATTTTAGACTGTGGTGGATGAATGGGCATCCTCAACATCATGTTTGGATGCTGGTGGCTGCACTCAACAACATAACCTGGCCCAATTTATCCCTTATAAAAAATATTATGAGTTGTGTATCACCACCCCATGTCATTATGTATAGACCATTCAATATCTCTATAGGAGCTAATTATTTTATGTCACCTATTCTAATTGTTCTTTTACTAATTGCTTGTATAGCGGCATAACTGAATCTATACTTATTGTTAGACAACCATCTGTTGTTATGCTTCCTGTAAATATTTCTAAAACTTGGTATAAAGATTCTGGCATTCAGGTGTTAAGACAATTGAAAAAACTAATGCGCCCTCATCGATTTGTTGGGCTACTTGTAGCTGATGTTTTGGCTTTTATTTTGTTAGCTGCCTCTTCAGCGGCAGCTGCTGTGGCACTAACACAAAATGTACAAACTGCTCATTATCTTAATCAGCTTGCTCATAGTACTACACAAGCCCTACCTCTGGACGCTAACGTGGCAAAAACTGCTAAAAAAAACTGTTTAAAAAATTTCAACTCTATATCACTTCCCTGACTTATGTTAAAGGATTGCTAATGTCATTGCTTGGTGTGGGAATGCTTTTGCTGATAGTTTTTCTATGCCTTCCTTGTATTATACGTGCACTGCAAAACTCTCTTATGAGTTTAGCCATACAGCTACATCAGATCAAGCTGTATATAAATGAATTCCCCCGAGAGGAACTGTAGCCAAAGACGGGTAAGAGGGGGTGCCAGTCTGACCAACCTAAGACAGGGCCTTCAGCTTTACTCTGAAGAAGTTCCCGATGACGGGTAAGGCAGACAAGGTGATCCACCAAGCCTAAGACAGGCGCGTTCGCTTCTTCAAACAAAGATGGGGGAGATGTTGGGAGTCCACAGTAAAGCTCTAATGTCATCTTGACCCCTGTGCTCACTTAAAGGCACGCATAAGGAACTGGCTTTCATGAAAAACACTAGGTGCCCGGGATTGCTTTGCTATGTCTACAGAATTTGTTTTACTTTCTATCAGTTGATCTTGTCTTGTTTTTACTGCACTTTGTTTTTATTAAAACTTTCCTTGTTTTTCTGCACTATGGTAACCTTATGTTACCTCTTGACTTCTAATAGTATATAATAGGAAAAATTAAAAATAAACGGGGCTGTAATCTTGAGCTGCAGACCTCCCGACCCTATCCTTTGTCTTATGTCTTTATTTTTCTGCATCCTCGCCCCCTAATTCAGGATTCCCTTTCGTTGCCGGTAGACTCCAGCACAATGGAATTCTAGGCCTCCATCAGAAAGAATGACATAGCCCCATTTGTTAGGAAAAGGAAAGACTTGGAAAAAATTATATTAAGTGAAGTAAGCCAGGCCTAAAGAAACACAAGTCCCATGGTTTCCCTTATTTGCAATAACTAGTATATGTCTGAGACAAGCAGAAAAGATCAGATAAGTTGATTTTAGGTGAGATGAACCCCATTATAAGTATTGAATTGTTTTTTTTTCTTGTGATTGTTTTTAACATATTTTTAAGATGATTTCTTTGTTGTTTCATATGCCCCGCTCCCACAGCATAACCGCTGCTTTTATTGTATTTGATGTTGGTATAATTTGTGGAGGGGAAGGGCAAAAACAAACCGTTTAAATAGGGATACAGGTGGACCCATTGAAACAATGAAATGTACAAGTCGTTATGTTGAAAAACGAACTTTACAACTTTGGTCGGGGGGGGGCGGTGGAGATGGGAAAGGATGGGAAGAGGAAACAGAGGAGGAGCCAACACATCTTGATAAGAAATGTACTCATTACCTTGCCCATGTAATTGTAACCCCGCTGTATGGTATTTTCACAATAAAATTTTTTTAAGAAGACAAAGGCTGGTTCAATCCATTGTTCTCTCTTATGGGAACATGGTATGCTAGGTGTGGGATAGAGACCTGGCGGGCAGGGGAACAGATTCAGACCCAGATTAGAAACTTGCAGTAAGGAGTCAGCGAATTATAGGACTAGCACAGTCTTGCAGTCTGGAGGATTGGATGGAAATTATTTGGACGGTATTTCTGTGATGTAAAAATATGTGGACCAAGTTGTAATATGAGGAAATAGACTGCAAAATGATGCATTATCCAGTATCTCTACTCTCTGTCACTCACTCATCCCCTAAGCTCTGGGTCTGATCCCTCCATAGTCCCAGCATAAGAGGGACTTTGACAGTGATCCTGAGTGGTTATTCCTGAGAACAACCATTCAAGATCACTTGGTGATTGTAATTGTGGGATGGACGACATTGTTTTGAGTAGTCTCCAGTACAACTGTGGAGGCACCCAACTAGAGCTAATCCTAGTTATCAGCCCAAGTGGGCAGGTTTGATGGGCAGGGCAAACAGGAGCTGGTGCTGCCCTGCTCCCCAAGTAGATATGTAGATGGGTGAGGACTGTAAGAGCAGGTATGGGGTGACTTCCCCCACTGTGTCTGGATCACAATGATCCCACAATGCATACCTGTTTCTAGCTGAACAATAAGATACAAGAATTGAGGCCACATCCACATTCTGTGCTGCCTAGTACCATTGGCATTTTCCTCTATTGGCTCATACCACTACCAGCAGGTGAAGGAAGTAAAGGTGCTATGTGGTGACTGAGTTAATTTCAGAGATCCTGTAGGAAGTGGGTGATTGCAAGAATAGAAGTGATTTCAGAAAGCTTTGGAACGTGGCCCCTCCACCTTCCCTATCCCATTACTGGGATATCTAACCAAACCAGAAATGCATGCACAATAAAATTTTCTTTAGGCAAGAAATAACAGCAAGAGTATCTGCAGAGGAATTGACCTGGTGGACCCACTAACACCAACAAAACGAAAACTGAAAACAGGTAACCTCATAACAATCATTACTGTGGACTGTAAATCAACCAAGGGTGAGACCAAAGATCATGCAGACCTGGAATCTTCCTCTGGTTCCTTTCCTGCTAGTATCCTTTCCTCTGACACTGGAATAACTAACAATATGTCAGAAGTCCTACGTTACCCCAAGAGAGTAACCAAAAGATAAACAAAGGTAATAAGAGAGAAGGCATGGCTGGAGAAAGCTAGAGAACATGAAAGAATTAATGACCAAATTAAGCCTGGAGAGAGACCATGTTGCAGAGGACCTGAAGTTGGAGAGGTCCATGAGGAAAGACAAGGTTCAACAGGTGAACCAACTGAGAGATGAGAAAGAGCAATGGGTGTGATAAGTGTTTGACCTAGAGATAAACATGGTGGAACTTCAATGGCAGTTGGCAGAGCTACCCTCCAGTAGCAGCCTGCAGGACGAACTCAGACCAAGCTACAGCTGCCAGCCAAGACCTATTAGTTGCAGAAGTAGCAACAGAAATGTGAGAAGCAGTGTTACATTCAAAGGCAGGAAAACTAGAGCCTCAGTCTCCAAAATGTGAAGCAGCAGGAGTAGCTGTGATAACTGGAGCAGCAGGAAAAGGCCTGGGATTTGTATAAGCTCTTCAAGACAATGGGAAGATTACATATTAATGAGGCCATGAGATACACAATTTTGCATAACCTAGAGATCAAAGAGCAGCTGGGCCAGCTGCAGGATGCCTTCCACAGGCTAAGAAACAGAAGGAGGAGCTCTCTCCTGTGCTGCACTCAAAGCTCCAAGTGAAGGAAGAAGCTGGACCAGCAAGAGGAGAAGTTAGAAGAATGGAAAGAGATGGGTGAGTTAAGGAGTCAAGTGGCTCAGAATCTCAGGAGCTTCATGAACAGCTGCAGGAGCTCAGAGCTACCTGTGAACAGCACAGGGCCTACAATTTGCAGCTGACCTTAAAGAATGAGGCCTTGCCACAGCACCTGCAGAAGCAGACACAGTTGCTGGACAAAGTTGCAGGACCAAGAAGGACCATCAAAAATTACACAACACTTGTGATGTGCCTTAAAACCACCAGACAGAAGCAGGAGCAGCTATGGGCCCCAGCTGAGCTTTCTGGCTTTCAATAGAGAAGGAGGAGTGAGCAAAAAGGAAAGGGGGTGATTCTACTTGTTGTGACTGTCCTAGAGGACAGACAATCCAAAGACTAGGTGGGATTGTTATCTTTATCCATTGATGAATTAAAGAAGGTGAAGCTTAGCCAGCAGCTGCAGGAGCAACAGACCTACTATGGGTTCCTGGCTAATATGGTAGTGAAGAGACAGAGAAAGCTGAAGCAGTAGGGTTTCTTCTCCAGAAGTTGAAACCACGGGAAAGGAAGCAGGACACACAAGTGCCCAAGAAGATCCTGAAATTCTGCTTCATCTACAAGCTGCCTGGAAAAAGTGGGCTACTAGAGGCAAGTGGATAAATTCCAACATGGATGCAGCCAGCTGTCAAAACCTATCAGCCCCATTGAAGAGTCCCTAGATTTCTATAAAAACAGATGGAAGTACTGGATGAGCTATATCAGAAGAAAGATGAGTGTGTCAACCAGCTCTTCGAGGAGAAGGAGAAGAAGGAGCTGCTATTGCTTCTTACAGATGAAGGCACCTGAGTTTCAGGACAAGATCCTGGCAGCCATCCAGACCCATGCGGATGAGGGACCCTCAGACCTCTCAGGCTTCAGGAAGAGAGAAATTATGAAGAAGCAACAGATTTTAAAGATTTAAAGCTTGAAGACTATGTGGATACTGCCCAAGGAGAGGCTGGGGTACCTTGGCATCTCAAGGACCCCTACTACAGAGCAGATTGTGCTACAACCGCTTGCTATTCAAGCACCTATCTGAGCTTACATGTTTGGGCAATAATGGCTGCAGGACTGAGACAAATGACAACTTGGAGATCATTTTTGCCTGAAGACCTGGAGGCTTCCAGCTGGGGAATAGGGCTCTTGTTCTCTAACTTACTTTCTCGCCATAGTACTAGGTGGCATACTCTTAGGCCTAATTATAATGAGTGAGAGAGGGGAGGAGCCAAACATACCAGAGGCTTCTGGGAGCTGGCCCAAATTCTAGAGACATTTAACAGTCCATTCATTACCAGGATAGGGGCTCAGGTGTAGGTTTCCACAAAGTGTAAATTCTTTACAAAGGAAGTTGGAGAGTGATGGCACGGTTTTATTTTTATTTATTTATTTATTTTTGGGTCCGGTCGTGGGGCCTGAACTCTGGGCCTGGGCGCTGTCCCTCAGCTCTTCAGCTCAAGGCTAGCGCTCTACCGCTTGAGGCACAGCGCCACTTCCGGCTTTTTTCTTTTTGCTTATGTGGTGCTGAGGAATCGAACCCAGGGCCTCATGCATGCAAGGCAAGCACTCTACCACTGAGCCACCTTCCCAGCCCAACGGTTTTATATTATTATATTATGATAATAATAGAAAATGTTTGATGTCACAGTTTAATAATAGTGTATTTTAATTTCATAACATTACATATTTTACATTTTATGCAATATTTTGATATTACCATATTGTATACATTATATCAATCATTTCATGATGTATGTTGTATGTCACTAGCATCACTTGGCTTTTTGAAAATGTAAAGAATGCTGAGCTGGGCAATAGTGAATTTTCTTTTTTGTTTGTTAAAAAGTTACAACGGTGATAGTGAGATGAAAAAAATAATAAAAACCATGGAAAACAAGAAAACATTACTGCTGAAATCCTGGAACAAAGCAAAGATATGAGATGAACAATTGGAAGTCTAACACAATTGGAGTACAGACTCATGGATTACAGAAATGTAATCCAAAAATAAGAATATAGAATTATGAAATATCTATACATATGGCATATCTTAATAATTTTTCAGTGAAACCTACTGAAATGATACCTCTTGAATATTATTGTTGAATTAAAAAATAAAAATCAAACTAATATGTTACTTAGTGGATTAGATTCTACATGTGTAATGATATACCTTTGACTCAGGTAATAAATTGAAAATTCAGAAACAACTATTCAGTATTTAAATTAAAAAGTAATTACACAAATTGATCGAAATACCAAATGTATCATCTGTCTTAGATTTTCTGTTTATTAACTTAAAATCACATTCCTTATGAAGGAGAAAAATAGCTGAACTAACATTAATATCTCTAAAATATTTTCTTAATTAAAAAAAATTCCTCAAGGAAAAAGATCAGTGTAAAAATCACCTTTGAGCATACTCTACAACTGAGGTGTGAAAAATTAAACAAAAGTAATGAATTATATACAGCTCCATATTCATAGCTTTTTAATGAATTACTTTAAAATGTCCTTCATTTTTGAAATCAGTTCAGAATTCTTGCACAAATTAAAATTGGGGAACTACATTACCAATAGAAAATTAATACAGTATTTTTTATGAGATTAGAAGTCCGATGAAAATAAAGATTGAAATGGCTCAAGTTGTGAAGCACCAGACAAGCAGGAGGCATGACAATTTACAAATATAAAGACTTGGATGGTCATCTAATAACTCCACAATGAAAGCTCAGCTAATTTTCAAAATCACAAGATAAAAAGTCACCTACAGTATGGTGGAAAAGTAATTAATTCATAGTACAAAAATAAAAGATACAAAAAGGTAAGAAAAAAAAAACAAAACAGTTTTCCAATCCTGTTCAAATTTAACTTTCGCCTAGCCAAAATAAACAACCCTTGTCACTGTCTAAGGAAATTGTAAGAGGCATTTCCATGAAAGAGGAAGTTAAAGTTGTGGTTTACAGGATGGAAATTCCAACTCCAGATGATATGTAAATCAACTTCCCTAAATGAGAACTCAGGTACAAACCCTTTTCTTGGCCCACCACCCTGAATCAGAGGACGTATTCCTCCTCTTTGTGTGAATTTCTTTACACTTTTTTTTTTTTTACCACCTCCCCATTGCTGACACATTATATAGAGAAGTTTCTTGGGGTTGTGGTGTTTCTTTATCTTGACAATGGCAGTGTGAGTTTTTGGAATGTGGTTAAGAGTTCCCTTCTCTGGAGATTCGCTATTGGCTATTTCCAACTTCCTGTCAGACCCTTTTTCTCCAATGATAAACCACTACTAGTGAAGATTCTATACGTTGGGAATTCTATAGCATAGAACCTTTCTCAAATGAAGCAAACCAATAATACTGTACTAATTTGAATTTTATGCACAGTAATCCCATTTTGTTATGAAACATGGAGGTAACATATAATAAAACATAGCATGTAAAAAATGAAGATAAGATAAAGTAGCAACAATGCAACAAGAGAGCAAGGAAATATTTAAAAAATGCTATAAAAATAAACCCATGCAAAAATGAGTCCCCAGTGACTGCTTTTCACCATGAAAGAAGGTGGATCTCAGAATAACAGCAAAAAACAAAACAAAACAAAACAAAAAACATTTAATTCAGTGAGCATTGTTGTTTTCCCAGTAATCCTTGCTACTCAGTAGGCTGAGCTCTGAGGATGGCAGTTCATAGACAGTTCATATAGGAAGTCCAAAAGACTCATCTTCAATTAACCACCAAAGTGGAGCTGTGGTCCAAGTAGTAGGAGAAAAAAAAAGCAAACAACAACAACAACAACAACAACAAACCCTCACGAATAGTGCTCATGCCCTAAGTTCAAGCCCCAGGTACATTCGAGAGCAAAAAAGCAGTACTGGTTTCAGTGACACAAAGCTCTATAGCAGACTTCTGATTACTAGATCCTGTTACCCATCCTGGGAAGAAAAAAACAGAAACACCTCTATACTAGTTCATTGGGGTGTTAAACTTTCTATTATATTGGATTCTTTAAGTTTCAGTACTAATTTCTAAAACTAAAATAAAATAATATCAATTGGAATACTTAGAGAAATAGCTGGTAATAATGGAGAAGAAAGAAAATGCAGGGTGGAACACTAAAGATGAAAGAATGGCTTCAGAAAAAATAAGTCATAATTTTTGGGGTAAAATTGAGGAGAACATTAATTCAGGCTAACAGATTAATAATAACAATGGCAAAGCTCAATTTACCCATTAGGCATACAGAGTGGTTAACAATAGCCAACAATTGTAACAATACAACAGTTTGCTTTCCAGTTGTGATGGTTCTTTGTTGGTGTCTGTCTTTCACTCTATGTACCCAATTATTGTGCATTCATCCCCGCTGTTATGATCATATGAAGGTAAAAAAACAATACTTAGTCAGCACCAGTGGTGCACCCCTGTAATCCTAGCTACTCAGAAAACAGATCTGAGATCTCAGTTCAAATCTGGCCCGGGCAGGAAAGTCATAGACACTCATCTCCAATAAACCACTAGAAAGCTGGAAGTGGTGCTGTGGCTTAAGTGGTTGAGGGCTCACCTTGAGCTGAAGAGCTGAGGTTTCCCGCAGACCCAAAATTCCGCAGCACTAATGACAAAATTTTTTTTAAAAAGAAAAATTTAAAAAAAGATTGAGAGTCAATGCCTGAGTGTCAAAGATGCAAACATAGTGTTAGGCTACTATTTCTCTGCTGACAATTCAGATAGGGGATTATGCTTTCAAAGCTAGTGGATCAACAGCAAGAAAGGTACAAAATTTATTATAGTAACAAAATCACAAATGGGAAAGGTTATGCCAGGGAAACTACAGAACCTATAACCCTAAAGAGATTATTCTGATAGGATAAAATTTATAGCGAATTGAATATTGATAATGTGCTCTTGAAATCCAATGTATATAGTTATATGTATATATATGTATATTTATGTCTATGATAATTTTTAGATCATTCTCAAAAACGGCATTGAGTTATTAAATTATATATTATAATACCACACCATTTTATAATAAAAAGGCATAAATGATATTTGAAATAAAGATAAGAGAAATAGAGTGGAAGAAGAGCTTAGGAACAGATCCTCTACCCTGAGTTCAAGTCCAGCACTGACAGACAAACAACAAGAAAAACAACATCGAAAGGATGAGTCAGTATAGACAATAGACAAGAGGAAGTGATCTCTGAGCCTAGGATATTTGTTCCCTCATAGTCAGGTGATCAACGATAGTCACGTGATTACTGGTATGAATCAGGCAGGTGATGGGAAAGGTGGGAGGGGCTGGTCTGTGGGCAGATTTAATCCTGATCACAACTCAAGCAAGAGATAATTCTTGTCATCTCAGCTTTGTGCAAATTGTGAATTGGAAGAACTCAGTCAAGGAGATCCTAAGAATAAACACAAGTTTCTATTCCAAAAACAAAAGCAAACACAGAGAGGACAAGGCCTAAGTGGTAAAGTACCAGCCCAACATCAGGCCTTACAAATTACCAATAATAAAAGTATAGGATGATCACCTGTTAAGAAATACGAACTCAGCTACTTTTGAAGACCCACAAGATACAGTGGATAATGTCAGTAATATGGCTTACAGTCCTGTGGAAAAGTAATAAATGCATAGTTCCATTATAAAACATACACAGAAGTAAAAAACAAAACAAAACAAAATAAAACAAACACAATAAACTTTTCCAATCCTGGACAAACCTACGTTGCACCTAACTCAAATAACCTAACCAAATAGTAAGAAGTAGGTCCTTGAAAGAGGAAGTGAAAGGTGTGGTTGCTAGGATGTAAATTCCAGCTCCTATTGATATGTAAATCAGCTTCCCTAAGCAACCAATCAGAGACTTCCTTTCCTGGACCCACCCTCTTTCAGTATAAATAGAGTGGAAGTCTGAGACTCAGGCATTGCTGAAGATCCTACATCAGCAGGACTGAGGCCATTTGGAGCTTGGATACTCCAGGTGAGGATTAGAGTGAGAGAATCTACTCCTCTTTTAATTCTTCTCTCCTTGGTTTGGTGGTGGTGGTGGTGGTATTGTTTTGTCGGTTGCAGGGATTGAACCCAGTGGTAGGGCAGTGTTGCTGGGTCACTTTGTGCTCAAGACTGGGCATTGTCCCTGGGCCACTTTGTGGTCAAAGCTAGTGCTTTACCACTGGAGCCACAGCCCACTTGTGATTTTGGAGTGGTTAATTGGAGATAAGAGTCTGTGTCAGGGGGACTTTTGTGGCCCAGGCGGTTTCAAAGCTTGATCCTTAGCTCTCAATCCCTTGAGTAGCTAGGCTTCTACGGGTGAGCCACCAGCACCTCATTAGATTCTAGGAATGATGGACCCTGACACTGCCCAGGCCTTCCAGAAAGAACTGAGATGTGCCATCTGTATAAATACTTTCATAGAGCCAGTCACCCTAGAGTGCGGGCACAGTTTTTGTCGACCTTGTCTCTGCCTCTGCTGGGAAGAGACCCAGACTCCAGCCACGTGCCCTGTGTGCAGGGAACCAAGCCAGCAGAGAGACCTCAAAACCAACGTGGTTCTGAGGAGCCTGGTGGCCATTGCCAGAAGAGCCAGCCTCAGGCATTTTCTGAGCTCTGAGGAATACATGTGTGGGACACACAGGGAGACAAAGCAGATGTTCTGTGAGGTAGACAGGGCCCTGCTCTGTAGGAGCTGCTCCGAGTCTCAGGAGCACAGGGCTCACAAACACCATCCCATAGAAAGGGCTGCTGAGGAGCAGAGGGAGATGATTTCAAAGCAGATGCATGCTGTATGGGAAAAGACTCAAGAAAACCAGCACAATTTACAGGAGAAGAGGAGACTCATCAACCGATGGATTTGGTATGTGAAGCTATTCCAAGGCATGACTAAGGATGTTTTTAGAGTGCTGTTTTTAGAGCTGGGTGTCCAGGAGGAGGAAAGACACCATTCCCAGCTACTGATCAATGAAGGAAGAGCCATGTTACTGCAACTCAGAGAAAGGGAAACCCAAATGCTTCAGAAGAAACATCAGCTCAGGAATATGTATCAGAAGCTGATCGAAACATACCAGAAGCCAGATGTAGACCTGCTTCAGGATGTAGAGTTGACCCTAGAAAGCTGTGAGTCAGTCTTGTTCTTCCTGCCTCTTCCTCTGAGGCCAGAGCTCAGTGCCCCTCCCATTCCTGGATTGATAGAGAGGCTCAGCCAGTACAAGGTGGAGATTGCTTTCAATGAAGCTACGCGGAATCAAGATCTTGGGAGCTGTGTTGGACACGACAAGCCCTATGCAGTTTTGAATTCTGAAGAGTCCTTCCACTTTACTGCTTTTGGACGCCAAGTCTTCAGCTCTGGGAAACATTACTGGGAGGTTAGTGTGGATGACTCTTTCACCTGGGCCCTGGGAGTTACTAGGCATTCCTCCATAGAAAGCAACCTCACTGAATCTGAGGATCTTTTCCTCCTTTTGTTTGTGAAAGAGAACACACTTTCCACCATTTTTACCACCTCCCCACTGCTGCCTCACTATGTAGAGAAGCCTCTGGGCCGGGTTGGTGTGTTTCTTGATCTTGACGATGGCAGTGTGAGTTTTTGGAATGTGGCTAAGAGTTCCCTTATCTGGAGATACCCCACTGGTGCTATCCAATTTCCTGTCAGGCCCCATTTTTTCAGTGGTAGCCTGGTGTTCTAAGTGAAGAGAATCTCTATGTGTTGGGAACTCTATGGCAGAGAACCTTCCTCAAATGAGGCAAACCACTAATACTGTACTAATTTGAATTTCTCGGTGCAGTAATCCCATTTTTTCATGAAATATGTTGGTAATAATAAAATGTAAAATGTAGACACCAATACTAAATGAAGGTAAGATAAAGTAGCAACAATGTAACAAGAAAGCAAATAAATATTTAAAAATTGCTATACAAATAAACCCATGCAAAACTGAGTCCCCAGTGACTGCTTTTCACCCTGAAAGGAGTTGGAGCTCAGAATAACAATAAAAATCAACACTTAAAGCAGTGGGCCCTGTTGTTTTACCAGTAATCCTTGCTACTCAGCAAGCTGAGTTCTGAGGATAATGCATAGCCAGGACGAACAGAAAAATCCAAGCGACTCTTATCTCCAATTAACCACCAAAGTGGAGTTGTGGTCATGTGGTAGAAGATAAAAGTCCCACAAGAACAGAACTCATGCCCTAAGTTCAAGCCCCAGGAACAGCTAGAACAATAAAGCAGTACTAGTTTCAGTGACACAAAGTTCTAGAGCAGCCTTTTTATTAATAGGTCCTGTTATCCATCCCGGGAGGAAAAAAACCAAACACCTCTCTCCTAGAGCATAGGGGTGTTTACACTTTCTATTAGATTGGATTCTTTAACATTCAGTACCAATTCCTAAACAAGGGGAAAAAACATATACTCAGAAAAAGAGCTGTTAATAATTGAGAAGACTGAAAATGCATGGTTGAACACTAAAGCTGAAGGCATGTCTTTAAATAGAAGAAGTAAGTCATCTTTTGGGGGTCTACAAATGAAAAGAATACTATGATAGGCTAAGAGATTCACAATAATAACTATGGCAAAGCTTAATTTATATATTAGGCATACTGAGAAGTTAACAAGAGCTACCAATTGTAACAATATAACAGGATGCTGTGAAGGTGTGATGGCTCTTTTTTGGATACTTAATTGTAGTTCTTTCATCCCCTGTGAAATTATCATATGGAGTTAAAAAATGCTTACTTTTGGTGCTGGGAAGGTGGCTTAGTGTTAGAGCGTTCCCTTGTATGCATGAGGCCCTGGGTTTGATTCCTGAGCACCACATAAGCAGAAAAAAAGCCGGAAGTGGTGCTATGGCTCAAGTGGTCGGTACTAGCCTTGAGCTGAAGAGCTGAGGGACAGCACCCAGGCCCAGCGTTCAGGCCCCACAACTGGACCCACCCCCCCAAAAAAAGCTTACTTTTTTGTTTCCCTTTCACTCTAGATACTTAATTGTTGTGTGTTCATCCCTTTTGTAATTATCTTATTGATGTGAAAAAAAAACCTATTACCTTGAGATTCAATGATATGTATGTAGTGTTAGACTGCTACTTCCCTCTTGGCAATTCAGATATAGGAGAGTTTGCTTTCAAAGCTCATGGTTCAACAAACAAGAACAGAATACGTTCAAGATCCTGGAATGTGGAAGCTTATGTCACCGATTCTACAGAACTTACTATCCTAAAAATAACATCCTAGATAATTTTCTACTGTTTATAGTGAATAAAGTATTAAAAGTGTGCTCTTATAAAACACACACACACACAAACACACACACACACACACACACACACAAGCATTAGTAGGTTCTCTTATCAGTTTATCATATATATTAATTTACCATTTCATTTTAATATAAGCTTAGTCATATAATTTGTTTATTAGCCTTTTGATCCAACATTAAGCTCAGGAGAGTGCATAGATCCTTATTTTAAGCCCCTGGACTATTTCAGGAAAAAAATTAAAATGAGTAAGTCACAATAGAAAATAGACTTGGAGGAAGTAATCTCAGATCCAAGGATCCTTTTCCGACACACAGTTAGTTAATGGACATTCAGGTGATTACTGGGTTCAGACTGGTGAAGGAGATGGGCATAGGGGGTAGGTTCCCTGTAGACTTAACAATGATCACATCTCATACAATTGCTAGTCAAGTTGGCATCTGTCTGTCATCTCAGCTATGTAGAAAGCTTTGATAGGAAGATCTCAATCCAGGAAAGCCTAAGCATAAACACAAGATCATATTCCAAAAATAAGCTAAAAATTGGTATGTTGTATACAATTCTGGTACTGTACTGTTGAATTCATACCATTTGCTTAAACTCTGCAAACCAATTTATTTCACACTAAATTAATCTATAGCAATGCAATGATGTTGGACCAGTTTTTCAGTTTAGAAAACCATAGGCAGGTGTTAATAAACATAAGGTGGTGCTGAGTTTATTAAAAGAATGTGTGGTCATGTTTCACTGTATAAATGTGAGTATAGAGAATTCAGTGCAGTCTTGGTTTATCTTCCCACACGTGATTGTTAGGGTGACTTCACCTTCCTATTATAGGATTAAAAGTAGTATTTGTGACTTTGACCACTTTTGGTAGTTTTTGACTGTTGTACTATGCACTATTGCTTTTATTTTTCTCTTATTTCCAGAAAAAAAAAGATAAATTACTTGCTGTAATCATGTTGTAATACCCTGGCTTATACATTTAAATTTCTATTGTTTATTTCTGTGATATCTATGTTACATACAGACATCATTCTGACATTTTATCTAATCATACAAACATATACTATTCCATCTTTCTTTGCATTATCTTTCTTTGCATCTATCTTTGCATTAGTAATTAGTAATATCCTAAATACTCTGTTGCTCATTTCAGAACTTCATGATTATTTTTACTACTGGCATAATTAATGCCATTGACAAAAGAACTCAATAAATTAGATGTAGTCAAAATTTTCTACCTTATATATCTAGAAGCACCAACAAAACTACTTTATTCTTGTTTGTGTTTTAAATTTCTGGCCTATATTGTTATAGATCTATAGTTTATTTTTATTGAATTTTATTTATCTATTCATCATTTATTTTTGTTTAATTAATTATTTTTGCTAGTTTTTAAAATATTTTATTTGAATAGTTGAAGAAAGGAGTTGCCATTCAATAAAGTAATTTGTGAATACAATGCATCTTGATCACTTTAATCCCTTTTTAACATTTCCACTCATCTCTCCCAACCACTTATTCTCTGATTTTTCTTAATTTTGTAGCATATGCATTGATTTTTTTTTTACGTGCTCCTGCTTTCTACCACTTTGCTATATTCTATGTCTACTTTCATGGTAGAACACTTTTGCTGGTTAAAGATTATCTAGTATCCCTTTTAAAAATCATTTTTTGTGTAATTGAAAAATTTTATATTTGTTAAATTAATTCTATAAAATTTAGGGATTCTTTGTATTCTGAAAGTATATTCAATCATCATCACCTTGGAATATTCTCAAATATTCATCATTCACAAAGAAATCTCATACCTGTCTGCAGCTATTCTGAATTCTCCTTAGACTTCCAACCCCAAAGAAACTGTTATGCCTGATTTTGATAATTCAAAAATTTCATTAAAATCAAATCATTTTATTTGTTATTTTGTTCTGGCTCTTTCCATCTAACCTGTTGTCAGTGTTTCCACTAATATCAATTCTCCATTTCTCTTTTTTACTTGATAATGGGCTATTTCATGAGTATAAAATGTTTTGTGATCTGTTTTCCTATTGGTCAGCGTGAATTTTTTTTCAATTCTTTGGCTGTCATGGATAATATTGCTGTTTTGAACTTAAGTGTATAAAAATTATAGACAAAGTTTTTAGGCTGTACAAAGTTTCTAGGCTGTTTGGTATTTCTATAACTAACTTTGTGAGGAATTTTTACACTAATTTCCAAGATGAATGTGCTATTTTACAATGTATGAGAGCTTCAATTTCTTTACATCCTTTTCAAGCCTTCTAATGCACATCTTTTACCCATTCTGGTGAGTATGAAATGACATCTCATTTCTATTTTATAAGTGATTTTACAGGTGCTAATGCTTTTGTCTGTTTACACATTGTTCGATTAAGAAATTTCAAGTCAAATTCTTTGTCCATTAATTGAGTTACTGATCCATTTTTTTCCTTTTTCTCCAATTCTTTTGTTTAGGAATAAGAATGTTTACACTATGTTATTATATATTGAAGATATGGTGCTCCTCATCCTCTCTGTCAACCTCTTCCTCTTCTTCCTTTCTCTTCTTTCTCCTCATTGTTGCTCTTTCTATACTTCCTTTTTCTCCTCTTCCTCTTCTTCCTTCCTCTTACTCCACCTCTTTGTTTCCTCTTCTTCTTCTCTTCCTCTCTTCCTCTTCTTTATTGGACCAAAGCTTCATACTGTCCTAGTAAACACCCTCCCACTTAAACCTGGACCATCCTAGTTTGTTTTCCACATAGGGTCTAGTGCATTTACTCAGGCTTCCCTAGAATTGTAATCCTCCTGTCTTCACTCTGAGTAGCTTTAATTAAAAGCATGTGCCTTTATATTTGGCATATAATTGGTTTTGCTTTTTTAAAAAATATATTTACTTTTTTTTGTTGATCATGGGGCCTGAACTCAGCCTGCACACGGTCCCTCAGCATTTCCGCTCAAGCTATCACTCTACCACTTGAGCCACAGTGCCCACTTCTAGCTTTTTCTGCTTATGTGGTGCTGAGGAATTGAAATCAGGGCCTCATGCATGCAAGGCAAGTACTCTACCACTGAGCCACCTTTCCAGCCCTATTTTGTTTTATTTTCATGGCAACTCTCAGCTAAGAATTTTCTATGAGTCTCTGTGGACATTTTGAAGCTGGAATTTTGAATGGTGTTGGAAGTCAAAGCTACAGAGTTTTGGAGAGGGGCAATGCATTCTGTTAGCTCTCCATTTATGCTACTGTCTGAACAGGAATGTAGGTCTTTTGGAGACAAAAGTGGAACGTTTTTGTATAAGGAGATGTGTTTGGGTGCTGCGTTCAAATGCAATGGTTAAGTCATATTGTCACTTTGGTTGGATTGAAAAATATGCAGGAGAGCAATAACATACACAACTAGGTGTATGGGAGACTGAGTTCCCAGAGAAATTTAGCTAAAGTGAAAAAACACATGCTGATCATGCACTATCCTGAAGTCTTAGAACTTAGAATCAAAGGAGGGAAAATGAGAAACACACTTGTTCAGGAGTTCTCTCTCTGCTCCGAAATCACCATCATGTGTTAATCTTGGCTATTGTCTCTCAGCCAAGATCAACTAAAACTCTGAACCATGAAGCAACATAGCCTTCCCTTCTTTTTTCTTTTTTATGTGCATTGTTAATTTTTTTATTATTGTAAAAATACTATGCAGAGCGTTTAAATTTACATGGGCAAGATAATGAGTACATTTCTTATCAAGCATTGTAGCCTTCTCCTTTGTTTCCCCTTCATAGCCCTTCCCATCTCACCCCACCTCCCCCACCGAGTTCTCCCCCCCCCCCAAGTGGTAAAGTTCGTTTTTCGACAAAAGAACTTGTACATCTCATTGTTGCAATTGGTCCACTCGTATCCCTATTTAAACGATTTTCTTTTTTCCATTCCCCTCCACTAATTATACCGACATCAAATACAGTGAAAGCAGGGGTTATAGTGTGTGTGGGGGTGGAGGGACATACAAAGCAACAAAGAAACCAACACCCCCTTCCTGCAGGCTTGCTTCCTTGAAGCTCTTTGTCTAACACGATCTCTCACACAGTCTCCGCAGAAGGTGGCGTGGCACCTACTGGCCACAGAAAGGTGTCCACTCAGCTGGAGATACCAGGAACCACTGGAAGTGCAGAAACTTAAGCGTTTGACCTTGTTTCTCTGGACAGAGACTATTCATTGAATTTGCAGCCCCTTATTCTGTTGCCGATGTCAAATCAGAAGCCATCTATCCACCAGAGGCAGCTTTATTAGATGTTCAAATTGGTTATGGCAATGCCCCGCCCACATGCGCTGGCCTCTCTTTCCTGAACCCAGCTAAGGACTCCTTGCAGACACATCCTCATGGCTGCTTTGCCTGCTGTGATCTCTGCTCCTTTCCAAACGCTTGCTTTGGCAGCTTCCCCTTCATTGTGCCTGTGCCTCTCAGACTGGGTTCCCATGGTGGTTGGTTATTGAGCTGCTTGTTAGAGGAGGAAACAAGGGTTGTTGTGTACAATTGCAGGTCTGAACTGGCCTGGAGGCAGGACAGATGCTCTCCCAGGTGGGACTTCTCAGGGCACAGGGCAGGCATCCTGCCACTGGGCCCTGAGTCACTGTGGTGAGCAGCAGTCACACGTGGCACCAACCGCCCTTTTTGGCTTTAAAAAGTGCTGCTCTCTGTTAATAAACAAGTTTTTCTTCCTGCTTGATTTGGCTCCCTGCTGTGTCTGATTGTCTCCCAGGATGAGGGAGGCTAGGGAACGGGTGAGCGCTGCACTGACCTTTCCTCGTACCCTGTCCTTCTTTTGTGGGACAGATGAAGTGCCAACACCTCGGTATATCTTTGCCAGTTCTTGGGTTGAACTCAAGGCCTGGGCACTGTCTGTAGCACTCTACTACTTGAGCCACAGTCCCAATTCTGGCTTATTCTGTGTATGTACTAACGAAAAATCGTACCCAGGGATTCTTGCATGCTTGAGAAGCACTCTCTCAATAATCCACATTCCCAGCTCCCTCATCTTTTTCTTAATGGTAGTTTTTTACATAAGTATGCTGCCATTTTACATACCCAGGTTTAATTTTCTGAATACTGGTTACTTCTACGAAACCTGATCTTCTCTTCTCCTGTCTGGTTTCTTACTGTTCCTCCATTGGCCTCATAATAAAATCTAAATAAAGGCTGCTGAGAGCGTCAGTGTATCATATAAGTACCCAGGCCTGGAACCCTGGAAGAGAAAAGCCATGGGCCTGAAATGAAGAGAATGATGCAGTATACACAAGGAGCATATCTGAAAAATAAATTAGTAAATAAAAGGAGAAGCATTGCATAAGGTCTGTTTGCATTCAGGGAGGTAGTATACAGAATAAGTAGGTAGGGCACTGAAATTTTTTTGTGGCCATACTAGTGCTTAAACTCAGTGCCTGATGCATTCCTCAGCTGTTTTTCCCAAGGCTAAGGATTTACCACTGCCACAGCTCCACTTCCAGCCATCTGGTCATTAATTGGACATAAGCTCCTCCCAGGCTTTCCTTCCTGGTCAGACCTGTGAATCCTGCTCGTCTTTCTCTCTTAAAGCTGGAGCTCTACTCGCTGGACCACTGTTCCACTTCTGGTTTTCTGGTGGTGTATTGGAGATAAGAGTCTCACAGAATTTCTGCTCAGGCTGAATTTGAATGGCAATCTCGTGAACAGGAATCAAGCGACTTTCTTCAGGAATACACCAAGGAGCCCCTCCACACAAACCCTTAGTCTAAACCTCGAGAGGCACTAGAGAAAAAGAGAAACATGAAGACGCGTCTAGTGTGTTCTAGATACTTAAAGTTGGAGACACACAACACTCATAATTATTAGATCATTTTATAAACAAAAGGAGCAATGAAGACAGTTTGAGGATCGCTCCAGCTTTTGGTCCTCTCATCTTGAGACAACAAATTCACTGCAGCTCAATGCTAAGTGACAGAACTGGCGTGTCCTGTGGACATTTGCTCCCAAATCCTGTGACACTCATTTCTAACTTTTGGCTTCAAACCTGTGACCGAGAGGAGAGAAAATTCTTCTCAGAGAAAACAGCTATAAAGAACATTGGGTAGTTAATTCATAAATTCAAACCGTTGGAATGACCCTGTTAAGAAGTCAGATTGTCCAGATTAAACAATGAAGAAGAAAAGAAAGAAGGTGCCAGTGGCTTCTCACTGTAATCCCAGCTCCTAAGGAGGCTGAGGTGTAGAGAATCTGAGTTTGAATCCAGCCAGCAAAGCAAAATCCACGACACTCTTATTTCTAAGAGATCGCAGAAAAACCCAGAAGTTGGGCTGTGATTCAAAGTTAATGCACTACCCTTGAGCAAAAGAGCTCAGGGACAATGTCCAGGCTCATAGTTCAACCCCAGGAACTGCCTCCTCAAAAATAGCCTGTATCTCCATGTATTTTGGTATGTATGGATGCATTCCTATAGGTGAAGCTCCACAGTAGTTATGAGGAATGGCACCAAGCTAGGAAATTTGTATTCAATAAAATGATTTAGTAACAGAGACTGCTTTCATGACAGTGCATAATCCAGGGTTCCCCTCACTGTTCCCAGTGTAGCCTGAGGGTTTCTCTGCATCCCAGGCCTGCTGGAAGAAGTCTCTCTCATTGTCTCGACAGGCAGACAAAAGGCCTCGCTCCTGTACAGCTGTGTAACAAACAACTCTATCTGGGTCAGATAGTGAGGATGATTTGGGGCAGGCTCTGAAGGTCAGGAGAAAAAGGTCTCTTTGTACCCCAAACTATCTCTATCCCCAGTGCTCTGGTTTGCTAGGAAGCCTACACTTGCACCACCCCCTGTGTCAGGCCAAGTCCTGTGCACTTATCCTTCCTTTGTGAGACTATATTCCGCTGTTCAGATACAGTGCTCAAGAGTCCTGCTGGCAGACAACTAGGGCACTGAACTTAATTAAATGTTTCATTACCAGTGATGATGGGCCTTTGATGTTTCTTCTAGGTTTCTGGAAGCTTGGGAAATCCAACCACATATCTGATATCACAAAGCTTCCTATTATCTAGGGCTGGTGAATCTCATCAGGTTTTGAAACATTTGACCTCTCCTAGTTGGGCCCTGGGTGGCTAGGTTTTGGGGTTGAACACAGGGCCAGGGTACTGACCATGAGCTCAGTGCAGAAGCCCGGTGTTTAACCATTTTGGGTAACAGCATTACTTTTAGTCTCTCTCTCTCTCTCTCTCTCTCTCTCTCTCTCTCTCTCTCTCTCTCTCTCTCTCTCTCTCTCTCTCTCTCTCTCTCTCTCTCTCTCTCTCTCTCTCTCTCTCTCTCTCTCTCTCTCTCTCTCTCTCTCTCTCTCTCTCTCTCTCTCTCTCTCTGTCTCTGTGCATGTGTATGCACACGGGCACACAGGGGCACGGGCACATACACCATTCTTGGAGGTTGAACTCAGGACCTGAGCACTGTACCTAGTTTCTCTTGTACAATCATAGCCTTCTCCCACTTGAACCACAGAGCTTCTTCAGGCCTTTTTTAGTGTTGTGGTCCTGAGAAATCAAACCCAGGGTTTCATATTTGCAAAGCACTTTACCCCTAAGGCACATTCCAAGCCCTAAACTTCAGGTTTGTTAGTTTGTTTCTCTTTTCTTATTATTGTAGGAGTTGATGTCTGGGACTGGGTGCTGTCCTTGAACTCTTCAGCTCAAGTCTTGTGCTTACCACTTGAGCCAAACACCATTTCAGCTTTTCTGGTGGCCCATTGGAGCTAAGTGTCTCAATGACTTTCCTGCCCAGGCTGGCTTTGAACTATGATCCTCAGATCTCACCCTCCTGAGTAGCTAGGATGACAGGCATGAGTGACAAGCACCTAGCTTCCACTTCAGGTTTCTTAGTGGTGAATTGGAGATAATAGGCTCATGGGACCTTTTGTGTCTGGGATAATTTGGAACCCAGATCCTCAGATCTCAAGTGCCTGAGAAGGCAGGATGAGAGACTTCAGCTATAGTCCCCTAGGCTGTGGCATCTGCTGGAATGGGGTCCATGGCTCCAAGCGGTGGATTGCTAATCATGAACCCAAGAGGTAAGGGTCAGAACTTAGGTCCCTATTTCAAGGTTCATGACAGAAAAAACAAAACAGAACAATTGTCTGAAGTAGACAACTCACTAGTCTTCAGTAATACGTAATTTTGTCCCTGTCATGGAGACATATCTGAGCCTCAATATTCTTGTGTGCATAATCATCTCAGTGGGGAGATCTTACAAGGGCCCAATTAAAGACTGTACCTGGTGAAGGACACAGCACATGGCACTCTTTGCATGACTCAGCACACAGCATCCCGTGAAAGACTCAGAACCCAGCACCCAATGCAAGACTCAGCACACTGCACCTTGTGAAGTACACAGCACATAGCACCATGTGCAGGACTCAGCACAGAGTACCCTATGGAGGACTCAGCACATAGCTCTGTCCCACAAGCTCTCATTAGACTGAGGGCGCTCTAATCAATATCACCATTCTTTGAGGAACATTTCACAAACCACACAAGTTCACACCTAACAGTTTAGTGGGATTTTTTTGGGGGGGGATTAGTCATGGAGCTTGAGCTTAAAGCTTGGGGATATTATTGTTCTAATAACATTTGCACATGGCTAGAACTCTACCACTTTGAGCCATATTTCAAAGAGTCTAGCAGACTTCCTGCCAGGTATTAAACCCCAGAGCGGCCAGTATATCAGGGGTAAGCCAGGGTAAGCCAGGATGATGGGGGTAACCCGTGGAGCTGGGTTGCAGCAGTTTATATCTTGCTAAGTCAGGTTAGGTGGCAGCTGTCAGCACCAGACTCCTAGCTTGCTCTGTCATGTGGTATTTGAAGTCCTATCCTTTTATAGTTGCAGTTAGAACATTATACCTCTTTTGGGCGGCAGTCCTGGGGCTTGAGTAAGGGTTTTGACACTGTCCCTAAGCATTTGTGCTCAAGGGTAGACCTCAATTGATCGAAAGACAGCAGAACTTCTGAGTTTTCTGTTTATGTGGCACTGAGGAATGCAACCCAGGGCTTCATGCTCACTAGGTGAGCAGTCAACCACCAAACCCCAGGAGTGAACGAGGTATAAATAGATAGGGATTGATGTATATAAACATTATATACACAGAAAGATGTCTGTATATTATTAATTATAGATATTACTACCAATTATTACTTATTAAATTATGTCTCCATTTAATGATGTGTCCCAGTTAACAATTAATAAAGCATTAACTAAATTACTCAATATTTTGTTATTGTTTATCACATATGTACATACAGCCATACACATAATTTCATATTTTATAGAATGAGACAGATATCTATATATTATTAAATTATGCATCATGTGTTACTACCAATTATTAGGTATTTATGTTTCCATGCAATTTTTATTCTGGTAATACTTAATAAAATATTAAACTTAATCCACATCCTATAGTTTTTGTGTCTAATTTCATCCTAGAATGATTCACTACTAATTATATCTGTTTTTCATTTATTGTAGTGACAATTCTTCCACCTATGACATTTTTTACATTTACAACATCCTATTACATATAGATTTGCATATATTACATATAGATTTGCATCTGAATTATACATACTACCTGTCACCGAGCACTTTCAAAAAAAAAGTAAACATGTGTCATGCTCGGCTTCCCACTCCAAGATTACATTTTTTGGCAGTGGTGGGATCTAACTGAGGCCCTAGAAGGCTCAATTCATGAATGGCTGACTGTCAGAACAGCAGCCTCTAGCCAATTCAGCTGCCAGTCACTTCCCAGGCCCTGAAATCGAACCCCGTATGTTGATCCCATATTGCACATAGTGTACTTATTCATTTTATTTTTGTTTTATTCATTTACTTACCATTTATTTTATTGACATATATTACACATGAAATATTTATTACGTTTATTACATAGGATATAGATTTGCCTATGTATGAAATTTCACACCTGATACCCAGGACTTTCACCGAAAAGGAAAACATGTGTCACCATGGGCTTCTTACTCCATGATTCAATTTTTGTGAGTGCTGGCATCTAAAGTCACAGCCTACAAGGCCTAATTCATGAATGGATGAGTGTCAGTATGCCAGCCTGAGGCATATTGAGCTGACAAGGATTTCCAGAACTTGAGATCCAGCTCCAGGAGTTGACAAAATTAGAATAGATAGACATGCAGATGGTAGTACACAAATAAATATTGATTTTTATAGAGTGCCAGAGATGTCTATACATTATTCGGTTACATAGGCTACATTCCTATCAATTCCTATCAATCCTATTTAGTAAACATCCATGTAATTAATATTATTGTTTTCATCCTTAATTATTAAATCAACCACTGTCCTGAAACTATTGTGTCCATGTAATTAATAGTATTCTTTGAATGTGTCAAAAATATTCATTAAAATCCATTGGCCTCCTAAAATCACTCTATTTATATAGTAGTATTCAGAAACAACTAATTCAACCTTGCCATTCATAATCTTCCATTGGTATTCCTATGAATAGGAAGGAGACTCTTAGGATCTCCCTCCATTGGTAAGAATCAGGACCCGGCTTCAAACACAGGGACTATATTTCCATGTAGGCCTATGGCTTCCCTGGTAGCCCGCCAGCCTTCAGCAATGCCCCACGTTACCAACATTCTTCAACCGTGTCATTCCGTTGCAGGATGGTCACCTTGAAAAGAAGAAAAATGTAAAACCGGTAGCCATCTGCAAGTTGCCAGTTCTTTTTTTTTTTCTGTGTCTCATTAATTATTTTTTTTCTTGTCAGCCTTTGAGTCTCAGGAACCCAGGTTCGGCTATGGGTCCAGTGGCTGCACCACAGGCTAGAGTGATGAAAGCTGAGGCAGAATTGCCATGACCTGATTTCAAGCCCTGTGCTTGACAAAAGAAAAATACATACATACATACATACATACATACATACATACATACATACATACATACATACATGCATGCATGCATGCATGCATGCATACATACATACATACATACATATGTACATACATTAAAAATATTTTTAAAAATTATGAGGCTCCTTGGCTTAGAATTCATGTCATTTTTTCTGGCAGGCCTGGGATTTGAACTCAGGGTCTGGGTAAATCTGCAGCACTGTGGGGGATGGGGAAGATCACCATTCTGGAAGACAAGAAAGTCAGGCCTGTTTCTAGGGCCTGAATTCAAGTCTTGGCACTCAAAAAAATAATATATTTATATATTTTAAGTACATGATTTTTATTGACCTACACATTTTTACTGTATACTAACTGCATATTGCAGTTAGTATATTCATTTTATTTTGTGTTTTGTTTCTTATATATTTTAGTGAATATGATTAAAATATAATATTTTTGGCATCCTATTATATAAGACATAGATTTGCCTATATATTCTACATCATTCCTGAGTCGCAGAAATTTCACTGATAAAGAAACCAAGTGGGGCAATTGGCTTTCCCCAGGATTAAGTTTTTGGCAGTTCTGTGACTTGAACTCAGGGGCTAGCAGGCCACTTCGTGAGTGGGTAACTGTTAGCACGCCAGTCTGATGCAAGAGAAGTTGGCGAGCAAATTTGAGGACCTGAGATCAACCCATAGGAATGGCCAATATATAAACAGATAGATGATTAGACTGCAGTGTGTGTGTGTGTGTGTGTGTGTGTGTGTGTGTGTGTGTGTGTGTGTGTGTGTGTGTGTGTGTATTGTGAGCTGCTTTTGATCAGGAATAGCCATTTACCACTGGAGCTACATGGCTCTATTTCTGGCTTTGTTTGCACTGAAGTTGGACAGGAATCTCAAGGACTTTCCTGCCTACTGTGAATTTGACCATTATCCTCCTATCACAGGCTTGTAAATACCAATGAAGACTGCTGAGTGCCACTGGTGCCTGCCTAATCATTGGTCTTGCTGTTCTTGGACAGACCAGTGAGTTCCCTATCCTTGCGTTAAAATGGTGGGAGCTGGAGCCCTCAGTTGGAATCCTTGTCCTGCCAACTCCAAATCGAAGGAGATCTTTAGAAAGTCATTCCTATCTATATGAATACCAAGGGAATGTGATGTATGTTATGATTGAATGGGCAGCTCTTAAATAATTCTAGGATAAAATTATACACAATTATATTATAGGATACTGATCGATTTTAATCAATATTTCATGAAGTATTTAAACAATCACATTCATTAAATGGAGGCATAATGAAATACCTAAGAATTGGGCGTCACATAGTATAAAGGTGCCATTTTTACTGCTAGGACTGGATTGGAACTCATAGTCTGGTTAACTCTGTTGCACTGTGTGGAAACGGAAAGCTAACCTTCTTGAAGTCAAGAAATTCATGTCTGTTCCTTAGGTCTGAAATCGATCCCCAGCACAAGAATACATCCTATTTGTGTACATTTTAAATATATTATTTATATTTACATACATAAGTTGACACCATATTGCATTCAGTGTAGTTATTCATTTAATTTTTGTTTTATTCATGTGTTTGTGGGGCACATGGGCAGCAAAGATGGTGTTGAGAGGAATTTGAGTGGGCACAGCCCAATTGTTTACCTTAATATCTGATTGCATAAAGCTTAGACGCATGATAGGGTGTGACCTTTACAGTGATTGGTGGGTTCCTTTCCCTCCCCTTCCATGCCTCACAGTTTTTCCCTTTAAAAGGTGCTTTCTGTGTGGTAGTAAATGAGTTCTTGCTTGACTTGACTCCCCATTGTTTGTGAATGTCTCCCAGTCTAAGGGAACGGGGGAACGGACGAGTGGCACACTTACCATTCCCAGGCCCCATACATCTTTCGGGGGCAAACAAAGACACAACATGTATTGACTGTTTATTTTATTGACTAATATGCTACATAGAACATTGGTTACATTGATTAAATAGGATATAGATCTGCATATGTATTTCACTTATACCTGACACCCAGGACTTTCACAGAAAAAGAAAACATGTGTCACCATCAGTTTCTTACTTCATGATTCATTGTTTGGGCATGATGGCATCTGAACTCAAGGCCCACAGGGCCAAATTCATGAATGTGTGTGTGTTAGCATGCCATCCTGGAACAAATTGAGCTGATAGGCAGTTTCCAGGATCTGAGATAAAGCACCAGGGGTTGACAAAATAAGAACAGATTGACACTCAGATCGTAGTACAGTAATTTATATATATATATCTTTACAGAGTGCCAGAGATGTCTATCAATTGTTCAGTTATATAGACTACATTCCTACCAATTCTTGGGTATTTATTATGTCTCCATTTAATTAATGTTATTATTTTTATCTTTAATAAACTATTAAGTAAATCAGTGTGAGAAATAGTATTCTTTTAATGTTTCATAAGATATTAAATAAAATCAATCAGCCGACTGAAATCATGAAGTCTAATTGTGTACAAGTGTCATTCATGAGCATGTCATTCAACTATGATATCGATAACATTCCATCATTATTCCTGTGGATGGGAAGGAATTTCTTAGGATCTCCCACCATCTGGAAGTGTAATGACTATATTCGAACTGTAGGCTTATGTTGTAGTGCGGGACAATGGCTTCTCCAATAGCCCTCAATTAAAAAAATATATTTAGTTCCTTGGTTTGCAATTCATGACATTTTTTCTGCCAGGTCTGGGATTTGAACTCAAGGTCTGGGTATATATGCAGCACCATGACGGAAGGGAATCTGAGCATGCTTGAAGACAAGAAAGTTAGGCCTGTTCCCTAGGCCTGAATTCAAGCCTAAGAGCTGGAAAACATACTCCTTATATCCATTTTAAAGATAGGATTTATACTTCCATACACATAGTCAGTCCATATTTTGTTGGGTGTGGTTATTCATTTTATTTCTTGTTTTATTCATTGACTTATCATTTATTTCATTGACTCTGATGACCCCTCTAACATTTATTACATTGTTTACATCCTATCACAGCATCCAGATTTGTAAATATATTCTCCATCATGCCTGACTCCCAGGACTCTCACAGAAAAGGAAAACCTGTGTCACACTTGGCTTCATACTCCAAGATTAAATTTTTGGCAGTACTGGGATCTGAACTCAGGGTTTAGCCAGCCCAATTCATGAATGGATGAGTGTCAGCATGGCAGCCTTTAGGCAATGAAGCTGTGAAATGGTTCCCAGGTGCTGAGATCCAGCCCCAAGTTTGGCCAAAACAGTGATGCATGTATAGGCAGAGTGTGGTATACAAATAAATATATATTAGTAAGGAGCATCAGAGCCGTCTATCTATGATTGAATGGCACCTACTACATTCCTACCAACTCTTAAGCATTTATTATATCGCCATTGAAGGAATAGTATTCCTTTCATGCATAATAACCTATTAATTAAATTCAATCAGCGTCCTAGGATTATTGCATCCAATTTTAGACTATACCGAAGAATGAGCTACTCTTTCAATTGGTATTCCTATGCATAGGAACGAATTTTTTGTGATCTCTTGCCACTGGTAGGTGTCAGTTCTGGGATTTGAACCCGGGGCCTATGTTCACAGGTTGGCCTATGGATTCCCTGATAGCAAGCCAGCCTTCAGGTATGGCAGTTCAGGTCCACTTTTCAGCCATGTTATTCAGACCCAGGATGGTCACTGTGCAAAGAAAAAAAATGTAAAACCCTCAGCCCTCTGCAGCTTGCCACTTTTTGTGATATGCTACATTTTTTTTCTTCCCGAAAGCCCTCTGGGCCTAGGATCCCTGGATTGACTATAGGTCCGAGGGTGCCCCACTCTAGGGCGATTGAAGATGAGTCAGAGTTGCCATGACCTTAGTTCAAGCCCTGTGTTGGCAAAATAAAGAATACATAAAAACATTAATTAATTATTTATCTATATTAAATAAGAAATAAAGTCCTTGTTTTGAATTTCTACCAGTTTTCTTTCCTAACCTGGGATTTGAACTTAGGGTCCTGGTAAATATGTAGCAATGTGAGGGAAAGTGAAGATTTGCCACAACGTGAGTTCAAACCTAGTGGAAATCCAAAAATAAAAATTAAGTCACTGAGCTCTGCAGAGGGAGTACTTGTAGAGACGGGAGGGAAGGAATGGTAGGGGGAAAACAAAGGAGGATGCAACAATGCTCAATAGGAAATGTACTCATTACCGTGCTCATTTAAATGTAACCCCTCTGTGCAACATTTTTACAATAAAAAATGAAAAAAAGTAGGGCTCAGACAAGCATTTTGGGGGTAAGAGCAAGGTGTCTGAATCGATGTCCAAAATTCTACACTGCGTTTTAAAAAAATGTTCAGTATGTAACTGAATAAACATAACTGCTTTCATTAAAAAAAATTAAGTCACTGTCTTGTAACTGGGGCCAGTATTTCCATCATTGCTGGTATTTGACCTCACCATCCAGGTATGGGTGAAGGCAAAGCTCACTGTCTTTGAAGAAAAAAAATTCAGGCTAGAGTTCCCAGCGTCTGAATGAAGGCCCTGCAATGGAAAAACTATTTCTACATTTGTGTAATATATAATATATATTTACATATGTATGTTTATTACATATTATAATTTTTATTATTGATTTTGTATTTTATTTTTTACTTTTCATTTACTTATTGTTTATTTTATTTAGTATTAGAACATAATATTTAGTACATGTTGTATATCTATTATAAATTTATACACAATAATTTAAGACCTTGACTGGTTTTTCATTAATATTTTATTAAGTGTTAAAACATGATACATAATTAAATGGAAGCATTTGTCACAGTCTTCACATGTTTAGAGTCTCTTCCAAGTATGAACTTTGTCTTCTTTTTCTTTAGAACCTTCCTATAGGAAATTTTTAGGTGATTTATACTCAGAAGCCTTTTCTTGGGGATAGTCAAGTTGAGGAATAAATTTGTAAGGGTGGGGCTAGAAATGTGGCTTAGTTGTAGAGAGCTGGCTCAGCATGCATGAATGGTAAGGTTTGAATCCTCAGTGCCACATACTCAGAAAAACCCGCAAGCTGTGGAGTGGCTCAAGTGGTATAGCGCTAGGCTTGAGAAAAAGGAGCTCAGAGACAGTACCCAGGCCCTTAGTTCAAGCCCCAGGTCTGGCAAAAACAAGAGGCCAGATGCCTGTAGCTCACAACAGGAACCTTAGCTTCTCAAGAGGCTGAGATCTGAAGACCACAGTTCAAAGACTGCTTAGGCATGGCAAACCTGTTAGACTCTTATCTCCAATGAACCACAAAAAGACCACATGTGGTGCTGTGAGTCAAGTGGTAGAGTGTTTGCCTTGAGCTGATGGGCTCAAGGACAGTGCTCAGGCTTGAGTTTGAGACACAAAACTGGAAAAAAAAAGTGAGGGTTAAGCAAAGTACTTTTCCTTTTTGTTAATTAGAACATTCTTTGGAAAAATGATTGTGCACGTGTACCAGAATTGGAGGTAGAGCTCAAGGTTCAAGTGTAGCCCATCCATATGCACAGCCTCTCAGACTCTAGCATTATAACCTTGTGTTCTATGGTTCTGAGAGGTCCAATGTAGAAAGGCCTAATATGCTGCCCAAGCCCTTTGTGATAAGCAGTTGACTTGTAATGCAAAAGTTATTACAGTTCTGAACCTAGGAGAGCACCAGTAGCTCATGCCCATCACCCTAGCTCAGGAGCCTGAAGTCTGAGGATCACAGGATGAAGCCATCCAGGGTTGGAAAGTCTATGACACTCTGACTTCTACTACTGAAAGGTCAGATGTTCAAGAGCTTCCTGTGTCTCCCTTGGTAATGAGAATTTGCTTGCACTCTAAATTTTCTTAGAGTTCTTGAGTTATAAATGCAGGAAATAAACATCATTGACCAATCCTGGGTTCAAATGAAGTTCTCAGCTTCCAAGCCCTAGTCTTGTTAACAGGAAGAACACCAGTGTAACAACATTTGAAGGCAGAAAACAGTTTCAAAAGCCAGACTAGGCAAAGAGATGTAGGCCTACAGGATTAGGAGGCAGAATGTACACACTCAACAGGGAAGTGAGCTGCAAAACCACTTCATTCCAGACGCGGCCAGCAATGAGGGGAAAACTGAAATATTTGTCAGAGTTACACCAGGGTGAGGCTTTTATCAGCCTTTTCAAACAACGACTAATTAAACTTCCTCCCTCAGGTGACGGGAATCTCAGGCTATCTTTAGGTTAACAATAGAGAGCCTTGCTCTTTGGTCTTAGGGAGTGGGTTTTTGACTCTCCATCTGTCAGATTTGAAGGCCCTTCTTCTACCTCTGCCAGTCCATTCTCCTTCCTTCATTCTCCACATCATTAATGCAAATCCCCAGTCCAAGGAGAGGCAGGGCCCTCTCTCTTCTGGCTCCAAGCACCTGAGTTAGAACCTGGCTCTGCCCTGTTGACTCTGGGGCCCTCGGCTGCCTGAGAAGTGGGAGACAGTCTTCCTGCTCTGTGGTTGTGTGAAGACCATGTTGGTGTCCTGGCACACTGCAGAAGACCTCATGACTGGGGAGTGTTCCCTTCTTTCCTCCTGACATCCAAGACCAATTCTGGCTTTTTCTTGAATGTGCTACTGAGGAATCAAACCCAGGGCTTCTTGCATACTAGACAAGCACTCTCTCATTAATCCACATTCCCATCCCCCTCGTCTTTTACTTAATGGTAGTTTTTACATAAGTATGCTACCATTTTATGCCCCCAATTTTAATTTTCTGAATACTTGTTACTTCTAAGAAACCTGATCTTCTCTTCCCTAGCCTGGTTTGTGACTGTTCCTGCATTGGCCTCATAATAAAATGTAAATAAAGGCTGCTGAGGGTGACCTGCTTTAGGCAGATGGCTGCACAGATTGTTGTGTATGTCTGTTTGTTGACACTCCTGGACCTTGAACTCAAGATCTGGGCACAGTCCGTGAGCTGCTTTACTTAAGGCTAGCCCTCTAACACTGGAGTCATATGGCTATACTTCTGTCTTTGTTAGCCCTGAAGTTGGACAGGCTCTCAAGGACTTTTCTGCCTTCAGTGACTTTGACCATGATCTTCCTATCACAACCTTGTAAGTATCAAGGAGGACTTCTGAGAGCCACTGGTGCCTGCCTAATCATTGGTCTTGATGATGTTCTTGAACAGCCCAGTGAGTTCTCTATCCTCGGGTTGAAGTGCTGGGAGCTGGAGCCCACAGTTTGAATCCTGGTCCTGCCACCTCCAAATGGCAGGAGATCCTAAGAAACTCATTCCTATCCATATGAATCCAATGGAATGTGATGTATGTCATGATTGAATGGGAAGTTCATAAATGATTCTCAGATAAAATTGGAAACAATTAGATTATAATACCTGATCAATTTTAATTAGTACTTTATGATACTTTTAAACAATCACATTTATTAAATGGAGGCATAATGAAACACCTCAGAATTGGGTGTCACATAGTATAGAGGTGCCATTTTTTCTACCAGGACTTTCTTTAGTTAATTGTTATATCCCATTTTCTGAATGTAATTTGGTATATGAAACTAGGATATATTATAAATCAATTATTCAAACAGTTTTTTATCATAAATGTTTATAGCGAAATATAGAGATAAATCCAAATTATATATATTTGAAGACAGTGCTTGGTTAGTACTCTTCTCATATTCCCCATTTCCTTCATGAGAATAATACACATTGTAAGGTAATGATTAGACTGTTTTGGTGAAATAGGTTGACTTTAAACCAATGAGATACTCTATGCTGCATTTTGTTTGCTTTATATCCAGAAAATCTAAATTCTTACTTTATCATTTTCCTTAGGCTTTATACTCAGATTTAATCTCTGATGGGTGACAAATAAAGATATAAACATTTTTTAGCAGTGGCTAAATTTAGGCTGTTGAATCTAGGTACAATGTAACTCATGCAGATTGTCCTCATAAGTCATGAGACCCTGGTATCAAAATGTTAATCAATGCTTACTGGTGTCGTGCTTATGAGATTTTGTGTATTATAAACAGTGGTTATTAGAATGTTTTTGGAATCAACATCATTTCATGGGTTAGGAACTGAAGAGAGACATTATACTCAGAACAAAATTTAAGGAGGCATCCAAAATTAGTTACCAAGATATACATCATGTAACACAATGTTTTAAAAATGCAAAGTAAAGGAAATAATTTATGAAAAACATCAACATTTACAATAAATACAGAATCACTATGACTGATTTTTCTTTTACCCCAGCTGCAATACGGCTTACATAATGACTTTTCTGGTGATATGTTTAATTACGTCTTGATATTTAGTTGGAGAAGTTATGTTCTTTCATTTATTCATTTGTCAGATCAAAGAGGAAATGAATTCCATGCCAGAGTCAACATCCATAATAATGTTACAGATGTATCCTGCTACTTTGCCAAAATTTCACATCAGCTTGAGTAACTGGGGTCTTTTTTTGGATCTAAATAAATAAGTATGCAATTTTGTCAGTACTAGAAAGATTTTCACTAACATTTGTTAAGCTATTATTTTCCAGAAAATACTTCTCTCTTTTCATGAGATTTTTAATTTCATTTATATCATATGTTGATATTCTCCTTTAGATTACCCACATTCAGTCTTCTACAAAGTGTAATTTGGAGTAGTTTAAAGCTATATACACTCATGTACACTGCTCTTTTTTTTTGTTTACTTTTTTTGTTTGCTTTTATTATTTGCATATTTTTTCTTGTTAAATCAGTAGGAATTCGTTCTCAATTTGCATAATATTGGCCTTATTCATTGCTTTTCTGAATTTGTTAAGTATGTCATGATTTTGTTATTTTATTCTTTTAAATATGTGCAGATCTCACTCCACATAAAGTCACATTCGTTTTAAACAATTTGATCCATTCAAGGGATTTGCTATATTAGGTTCATCTAGATGAATTTAATTACAAATCAGTGCAACCATATTTCTGAGACACAGTTACCTTTATGGCTCTACTCCAAGTTAACATGTATTTCAGGATTTTGTGCTTAAAAAAACTGGGCACAACATGTTTTTGTTCCTGGGGGACTTCTACTTTGTTGATTGTTTTTCCAGTTGTGGTGACTTCAATATATGTGTGCATTTTATTTCAATTGTTTTGTGTCAATATTATAGTTCATGTAACATAAATTACAAAAATAGTCAGTGATTTAGAATTATTCCAAATAGATTCTAAGCGAGACACTTGAAATTTTGTGACAACTGGGAATGGGCAGATCTTCATAGTGGAGGGGATAGCAGAATAACAGACATTGTTTGACATGATTTTAATTCTTCCTCCTCTTGCCTCACTATTTCCAATGGTATTACTTCAAAGTCTTTAGTGGAAAGAAAATATTTTTGTCTGTATGAACTCAGAATTTTTTTATTCAATTTGGACACATTGTACATTTCTATTTCATTTTAACTCAAAAATCTTCTTTCCTTCATTTAAATTAACAGTTGTGATTTTATAGTGCTAAAGTAACATCTACTAATTTATACGAAATGGTCCAAACTATATTCACTTCACACTATATGTAATATATAGTGTAATAATAATAATGAGTAATATAGTATGTAATAATTGCCTTTGGGGAAAGTCAATTACAGTGGGTTTTTGTGAGATACTGAATAATAGTAAAACATATTTGATTCTATTAAAAAACTCCTAGTTACATCTAAAAATTACTCATAGTTATAAATTAATGCTGAAAAATAACATTGTTTATTAGAAAAATCCTGAAGTTTCAATAAGCTTGTTTTTTTAAACTTGTCTTGAATCTGGGCTTTGGAGGCTCATGCCTGAAATCCTAGCTACCCAAAAGTCTGAGATCTGAGGATAGTGGTTCAAAGCCAGCGTGGGCAGAAAAGACTGTGAGACTCTTATCGCCAATATATCTCTTAAAAACTAGAAACGGCACTGTTGCTCAAGTGGTACAGTGTTATCCTTGAGCTGAAGGGCTCAGGGACAGTGCCCAGGCACAGTGTTCAAGCCCCCGACAGGCAAAAAAATATTGGCATGGATTTTTACTTTATTATTTCATGATTTTTAATGTGAAAATATATACAGAGGGTGTACAATACATGAACAAACTAATGAGTACATTTCTTATCAAGCATTGTTGCCTCCTCCCTTGTTTCCCCTTCCCATCCCTTCCCATCTCCCTTTCTGCGCCCCCCCTCCCGCCACCTGGGCCAAAGTTGTAAAGTTCGATTTTCGACATAATGTCTTATACATGTCATTGTTGCAATGGGTTCACATGTATCCCAATTTGTTTTTTCCTTCCCCTCCCCAAATTATACCAATATCAAATACAGTGAATATAGAGGTTATATCATGGGAGAGGGACATAAAAAGCAACAAAGAAATCATCTTGTAAATATGCTAGAGAAAACAGCAAGAAAGAAAAACCATTTGAGTCCTTGTCTTGGTGTTCATTTCACCTAACATCAACTTGTCTGAGAGTTTGTGTTTATCACCGACATATACTAGTTATTGCAAATAAGGGAAACCATGGAACCTATGTTTCTTTGGGTCTGGATTACTTCACTTACTATAATATTTTCCAAGGGTTTCCATTTCCTAACAAATGGGGCAATGCCATTTTTTCTGATGGAGGCATAGAATTCCATTGTATATATATACCACATTTTTTATTATTGTAAAATACCGTACAGAGGAGTTACAATTACATGGGCAAGGTAACGAGCACATTTCTTATCAAGCATTGTTGCCACATTTTTATCAATCAATTCATCTACTAAGGAGCATCTGTGTTGGTTCCATATCTTGGGTATGGTAAATTATACTGCAATAAACATAGTGGTGCTGCTAGCTTTAGTATGGGCTTGTTTGTGATCATTTGGTAAATGCCCAAATGTGGGATTGCTGTGTCATAGGGGAGCTCTATATGTAGTCTTTTGAGGAACCTCCATACTACTTTCCAAAGTGGTTGAACAAGATTACAGTCCCACCGACATCCTGTCCAGCTTCTGTTGTTATTACAGTTCTTCATTATAGCATTCTAACTGGGGTAAGGTGGTATCTCAATATAGTTTAGATTTGCATTTCTTTTATGGCTGGGGAGGTCGAGCATTTCTTCATGTATCTATTGGCTATCCTTCTTTCCTCTTCAGAAAAGTTTCTCTTTAGTCTTTAGCCTACTTATTTATTGGGCAGTTGTTTCTTTGAGGATTTGTTGTTGGGGGATTTAATTTTTTGAGTTACAAGTATATTTTAGATATGAGACCCTTGTCCGTTGTATGGCTAGTGAAGATCTTGTCCCAATCCATGGGCTTTCTATTGATCTTGCTAACTCTGTCCGTTGCCATGCAGAAGCTCTGTAATTTCATGCAATTCCATTTGTCCAATGTTTCTTTGAGCTGTTGTGCTTCTGGGTCTCTATTAAGAAAATTTCAGCCTGTGCCAATGACACATAGATTATCTCCTAGTTTGTCCTGCAATGTTTTCAGGGTGTCTGCTTTGACTCTGAGGTCTTTCATTCATTTGGAGTTGATTCTTGTGCAGGGTGATACATATGGATCTAGCTTTAGTTTTCTAAAAGTGATTAATCAATTTTTTCAGCACCATTTACAGACGAGGCTCTTTCTTCCATTCTATTTTTTAGCTCCCTTATGGAAGACTAGGTGTCTATAGGTCTGTGGCTTCATTTCTGGGTTTTCAATTCTATTCCACTGGTCCTGAGGTCTGTTCTTGTGCCAGTACTAAGCTGTTTTTATTACAATGGCTTTGTAGTAGAGTTTGAAATTTGGTATTGTTATTCCTCCACCACTTTTCTTTCTGTTAATGATCTTTTACGCTATTCAGAGTCTTTTATTGTTCCATATGAATTTTTGGATTGCCTATTCTATTTTCTTGAGGAACGAGTTTGTAATATTGATAAACATCACATAAATTTGTAGATAGCCTAGGGAAATATTGCCATTTTCACCATGTTGATTCTGCCAATCCAGGAGCATGGGAGGTTTTTCCACTTTCTAAGTTCCGTTTTTATTTCCTTTTTCAGGTTTTTAAAGTTTGCATCAGAAAGATCCTCTCATAAAATACCTAGGTATTTTATTTTTTATTGGTTGTTATGAATGGAGTTGCTTTCTTGATTTCAGCCATGCTTTTCTCATTGTTGGCATACAGAAAAGCCATTGATTTTTGATAGTTAATTTTCCCCTGCTACTTTGCCAACGTTTTGAATCAGCATGAATAATTTCGGAGTGGAGTCGGTGGAATTATTTAAATACAACATCATGTCATCTGAATATAGGGAGAGTTTTACATCATCTTTCCCTATTTGGAGCCCTTTTATGTTTGCATCTTGTCTTTTGCTGTAGCTAGGCATTCTATTACTAAATTGAAGAGAAGTGGAGAGAGTGGACATCCTTGTCTTGTTCCTGAGTTCAGAGGAAATGGCTTTAGTTTTTCAGCATTAACTATAATGCTGGCTGTAGGTTTGTCATATACAGCCTTTATTGTATTGAGGAATGTTGACTGGATTCATAGTTTTTACAGAGCTTTCATCACAAAGGGATGTAGGATTTTGTCAGTGCTTTTTCTGCATCTATTGAGATAACCATGTGGTTCTTATCCTTGCTCTTGTTGATGTGATGAATTTTATTAATTGATTTGCATATATTGAACCAGCTTTGCATCCCTGAAATGAATGCTGTTTGATCGTTGTGTATGATTTTTTGGATGAATTGTTGACATCGATTGGCCCAAATTTTGTTGAGGAGTTTTGCATAATTGTTCCTCAAAGAAATGGGTCTACAGTTTTCTTTCTTTGATGAGTCCCTATCTGGTTTTGGGATAAGGGTTCTGATGGAACCATAGAATGAATTCTGTAATGAACTTTCTCTTTCAATTTCATTGAAGAGTTGGAGGAGTATTGGTGTGAGCTCTACTTTGAAGGCCTCATAGATTTCCGCTGTGAATCCATCTGGTCCTAGGATTTTCTTAGATGTGAGGACTCATTGCTGCTTCTATTTCTATGCTTGATATGGGCATGTTAAGTTGATTTAACTCATCTTTTTTGTTTCAGAATGTTAAGATTTGCTAGGAAAAGGTGCATTTCTGCCAGGTTCTCAAAGTGATTTGCATAATGGTTTGAAAAGTATTCCCTTATCATTTTTTGAATCTTGGTTGTTTTTGTGATGATGTTTCCATTTGCATCTCTGAGTCGATTTTTTTTTTAAATTTGGGTGAGTTTTTTTCTTTTTCTGATAAGGTTTGCTTAAGGGTCTGCCAATTTTGTTAATTTTTTCGAAGTAACAACTCTCTGTTTTGTTGATTCTTTCTCTGATGTTTTTGGTTTCTAATTCATTTAATTCTTCTTTCCATCTACTGGATTGGGGTTTATCTTGCTGCTCTTTTTCAAGGAGGTTTGGATGTCTTATTAAATTGTTGGTTTCAGATCTCTCCAATTTGTTCTTGTAGGACCGCAAAGCTATTAACTTGCCTGTGAGTATTGCATTTGCTGTGTCCCAGAGGAGCTGGTAATTTGTGTGTTCATTTTTTTTAATATCATGAACATTTGCATTTCCTTTCTAATCTCTTCCATGACTCATTGGTGATTCAACAGTGTGTTGTTCAGCCTCCATGTAGTACAGGACTTTCTTTGTTGGCTTTTGGTGTTGAGTTCTAATTTTATTCCCTTGGATGCTGTTTCTTGGCTTTTACTGTGGTCTTGTTGGTTTCCTATGTGTAGGACACTTTTGTCTTTTTTATGGCTAGTTTGGTGGAGATCTATAGTTTCAATTTTTCTTTGCTATAGGAGGTTTTTATTTGACCTCCAGTTATGAAGGAGAGTTTAGCTGCGTACACTATTCTTGGTTGATAGTTGTTTGTCTTTAGCGCATGGCATACACCATTCCAGGCTCTTCTTGCTTTAATCGGCTCTGCTGAGAAATCTGGGATGATTCTAATTGGTTTCTGTTTATAGGTGATTGTTCTTTTCTCCTTGAGATCTTTAAGGCTCCATTCCTTGGTCTGAATTGATCCTGTGAAGGTTATAATGTGACAGTGGGATGTCTTGTTTTGATCTGGTCTATTTGAGGTTCCATAAGCTTCTTGTATCTGAATAGGCCTATCATTTTGCATTTTTGGGAAGTTCTCTGCTAGAATTCTGTTAAATAAATTTTCTAGAACATTAACTTGTGTCTCTAGGTGCTCCTCTACACCCTTTATCCTAAGATTAGGCCTTCTGATGGTGTCTTCCAAATGTTGAATAGATCTATCATATTTTTTGTACTTGATTTGGATGGTTGTATGTTCTTTCTCTATAATATCTAGGCTGTCTTCAATCCCCGAGATTCAATCTTCTGCATGGTCTAACCTACTGTCAAGACTTTCTACTTTGTTTTTTATTTCTTTTCCTTCTAATTGGTCGGCTTTGATGGCTTCAAATTCTTTGTTGGAGCTTTGTTTTAGATCTTGTATGAACTTCTTTACTTCCTTAATTTGGTTATCAGTTTCTCAAATCACATAGTTGATTGGTTATGGTTTCCCTGAACACCCATTCTTTCTGTCTTGCTCCTTTCAGCATTCCATTTGTGATCTCCCTCACTTCTTTCAGCTGTCTGTTTATGGATTCCATGAATGCCTCTATTGATCTTTGTCTATTCTCATCCTGCTCTCATAATTCCTGTATTACTCTTTGATTAGTTTAGTCAAGTTCACGCAATTCTAGTAATTCTCTATGGCTGTGCTCAGCCTGCTCATGCATCTCCTGTATTTCTCTTTGACTCTCCTCAACCTGCTAATGCAATTCCTGCATTAATCTTTAAGTAGCTTCCTATTGCTTAAAAGATTCCTGTATGAATTTTGATTGCCTCCTCTCGCTCCCTTTCGTGCTCACACTGAGTCCTTTGCAAGTTTTCAATCATTTCATTCACCATGTTTACCAGTATCGTTTGTACAGGTTTTTATGGAACTCCTCTGGATTATTCATTAACAATTCTGTCACCTGCTTAACAGAGTGGGAGTTGAGATACCTGTACTTGCCATTTTTATTGTGCTTTTCGGCTTGTTCTGCCCATTTGGTATGAAAGTAACACCAATTGTGTGCTAGAACACTATTTTAAGGCAAGCATTAACCAGAGTCCTGTGGTTGCACAATCAAAATGGCTGCAGATACAATCTAATTCAAAACATACAATCTATTGAACATAAAACAACTATGTATTAAGGGGCTACAAACAGCAAAAAAGGATTTGACAATCCAGAAATTATTAGCTTTAGAGAGAAATGTGGGGACAAATAGGACTAGAGGGATGTGCAGGGGTAAAAGGAGAGTAAATTTAACCAATTCCTAATCTCAGAGAGGGAAAAGGATTAGACAGAATGACAGTAGAGAAATAAAAAAAGAAAATTGGAAAAACAAAAATTAAATTTAAGAAGTGAAACACTTAAAAATTACTTACTTTTAAAGAAATGATATTGAGAGAAGAAAAGGATAGGATGAGAGGAGGGGAGGGATAGAAAGGAAACATTAAAGCAAAAAAATAAGAAAAAATTAAAATTAGTTACTTGATAATTATGTAGGCATAAAGAGATGATACTGCTCTTAAAGAAGTTAAGCCTAAGAGGTTGGGAATTGAGTAATAAATTTCTGGATTAAGTATGTACACAATGGTGGATAAGATCTAATAATTGACTACAGGTATATATAAGGATGAGCAGAACAGCAATTAAGTAATGTAAAAAAAAAAGAGAGAAAAAAATGAAAACAATAAAAAGGCCCAAAAGGTCAAAAGAGATTAAACACCCCCACATATACATACACACACACACACACACACACACACACACACACACACACACACACAGACACACACACACACACACCAAAAATAAAAATTATGAGAAAAAAGTTTAACAGAAAATATTTTTTAAAAATAAAAATTTAAGAAAAGTTTCAAAGAAGAGTTCCTTAATTTTTTTGGTGGGGGCTGAATGGGAAGACCCTGTATCTCCTCTGTGTCCATAACAAGTCTCTTGGTGGAGTCTTGGGTCTGCTTGTGGTGTTTGGTTTTCCTATGGCTTGATTGGTTTCTTAAGTCAGTTTGGGCCCGCAGAAACTGCTTTGTGTTAGGCATGTCTTTTGATCCTCCTCCCAGGCTAGTTCCGTGGGAGGGAGATCTGCTTGGAGTATCACAAAAGAGGGAGATGGCTGTTTCCTCTAGTTTGGAGATGTTGTAATGAAGCTAGGTTCTGTTTAGGGATGAGGTCTTTCAGCAAACAGTAGCTTTTCCCTGAGGGGTTAAATCCTGAGACACCCACAGAGCCCAGCTTGGAGCTTTTCTCGGGGTTTATGTTTACTGAATTTCAATTGTTTGTCTAGGCTGTTGTAGGGAGGGGCAGTCTCTGGCTGTGTTTACCTGGTGAAGAAAGTCACTTCTCTGTGGGCAGAGTTTTTCCTGCCTGGGTGGGATGACTTTCTCCGGGGAATGGACATCATAACTGACATCATAAACCCATTGTGAGGTAAGTATGGGAAGGGATAGGAAGAGGAAACAAAGGAGGAGGCTATAATGCTTGATAAGAAATGTACACATTATCTTGCCCATGTAATGGTAAACCCTCTCTACAGTATTTTCACAATAAAAAAAAAACCTATTGTGACTTATTATAACATCGTAAACCTACTGTGACCTCATCACCATTATGTCATCACCAACTAAGTATAACATGAAAATATTATTATCACTCAATATTGTGACATCATATTGCCATTGTGATATCATTGTTCCATTGGGTTTTTCAAACCTATTTTGACCTCATAACATTTTACAAAAATCGTGGCCTTTGAGACTATTAACTTCTGAACTTGTACACTTATAATGCATGAAACACAAGGCAATCCAATGAGGCACATTGAAGATAATTTTATTTAGACTAGAAATGAGCCTGCATTTACCTTGTCCTGTGCTGTACACTCAGTGACAGCCCAGCCTTAACCACCAAACCTCAGACGTCCAATAATCATAGTTAATTGGTTTGCAAAACACCAACCCCCCAAATTACCATCTCCACTCTCCAAACTTCAATATGTAAGGCTTTTTCCTTTTCCCTTATTCCTTCCTTCTTTATAGACCTTTCCTTCATTTCCCTTTTTCCCTACCATCACTTCCTTCTTCTCTTTAGGCCTCTCCACTACACTTCTCTGGCCTGGTGGCCAATTGGCTTCCTTCCCCTCCTGCTCGCCCTCAAATTCCTTTTCTCCCTGGTCTTTCCCCTCCTTCTGTCTCACCACTTCCTTCGTTGATGTCTTCCCTTGATTTTCTTCAATTCCATTGCTCTGACCATGCAGCCTATATATAGGTTAAATCCCTCCATCACTCCAGTGGGTTTCCTACCTAACAGTTTTCAACCATCACTTCACAAACTGCCTGTCCCCCAATCAATTCTTCACAGCTCATCATGTGAGGATGACATCCTACCCCCTCTAGTAGCATGCCCTGCTCACTTGTGTGGCATGCCCCATGCACTCCAGTGGGCCAGGTGATGGGGCAACATTGATTAGTGGGCCCTGCTCATTATTAAGACAATGCTGCTTTATGTATCCACCACTGTTTTTCATGTCCAATCAAATCCTTGATTCCTTCTTACCAAATCCTAAGTGTCGTTGGTGGGATGGTTTGTCCCAGTTGGTATTCAAGGAGGTTTGAACTTAATTCCTGGGCACTGTCCCTGAGCACTTCTGCTCAAGTCTAGCACTCTACCACTTTGAGTTATAAAAACTCTTGCAGTGTTTTCTGGTTGGAGATAAGAAGCTCGAGACAAGCTTCCAGCCTGGCTCTTTGCAGGTAAGTTGGGAGATGGAGTCTTAGGGATTTTTCAGCCTGGGTTGGATTTGAATTGCAACCTTTGTCACGAAAACCCTTTGTTATTTCCAATTAAAGAAACAAAGAGATCAAATAGAATAAGTAGAGCTTACCTGGTCCTTATCAAGAATTGACAAAATATTCTGCAATGACAAAACTTGTTAGATGGGAGAATCTTAACACAGATATGCCCAATATTTTAGAATCACGTAGTCAGTACTAGCCTAAACAACACAAAACAAAAAAGACAAAACTCAAATCCTAAAATTTTAGACAATGTTTAGACATCTTTGCTAACAAAGCACATCAGATGGTTGGGGCTCAGTTACCAGAGTCTGTAAAAAGAGCAACTTGTTAGCAAGGCACATTTGAATAGATGGATGAAGGAGAAGAAAGCTTGGTGGACGGGTAAAGATTGGAGGGGGCCAAATCCTTCACCCACTATTTGGCCAAGATGGCGAACTCAAGATGACAAATTTCTAAAAAAAATACAAGGAAAACCTGAACAAAAAATCAAGCCTAGTTTGGCTAGCCTTTTAGAGGGAAACTAGAATGGGTCCCCTGGACCCAGGCCATTTTGCACGCTTCATGGCACAATACCAATAGTTGTAGAAAAGAAAGGGAGAGATATAGAAAGTTTGACATGATTACCAGAGAGCAAAGAGATTCTGAAAGTGAACAGACTGTTGACCATTTACCATTGCAGAGGCAAAAATTGTCTAAATCTGAGAAAAGCATTAAAAAAATTAGGTGCTCTGGCTATCCAGGAAGCACATGAGGCATTTTAGAGGGGTTTCATGGCTCGGGCATGACTCGTAGCACCCCGTTAAATGTGTAGGAGAGTCAGTCTGGTGAGGGAAGAAGAGCTGACCAGGCAGAAGCAATGTCCCTGCTTCCCCTAGAGCTCTAGAGAGAAATGGCCAAGACCCCATAACCAAGCATTCTCGAGTTCAGAGGTGACCAGCCTTTCTGCTAAAGGCCATAGGAGCTCTCTGGCATGTTGCCACATCTGAACAGGGATTGAGCAACAGAGAGCCATAGAGAGTAGTTTCACTCACCAGAGAAGAGAAGTGGTGTGGACGTGGATGTGAAGGCCAGCAATGGTATTGGTGAAAAGTCTCGCGTGGTGTCTCAATGCAGTTTAGTTCACAGAAAAGGGGTGGTTAGAAAATTCTAACATTTCCAACTCAAAAACACCATCTGAGTCACAGCATCAAATGTAATATTAAATAGGTAGGTTTCATTCAGTAGCCTATGAAGAGAATACCACACACTATTAAGGCAGGAAAAGAAGTTTATTTACCGAACTGCTGCCCCCACCATACATAGTGGAGAAGCAGGGCCAAAAGGGAAAGGGGGGATAGCAATTTGTATTTCTGTAGAAATTCATCCATCTCTGCTAGGTTTTCCTTCCTTCGTGAGTAGAATCTGGAATTATTTCCTTATGATTGTCTTGGATATTTGTTGTAATTTTTCCTGTGGTATCTCTGATAATATCGATTTTGGTCTCCTCTCTTATTTTGTTAGTTACTCTTGACAGTGGCCTATCAGAATTATTGACTTTTTTCTTAGAAACAGTTTTTTGTTTTATTAATTTTATTCATAATTTTCTCAATCGCTATCTCATTAATTTCACCTCTTATTTTGGTTATCTCTTTCTGTCTAGCAACTTTAGGTTCAATTTTTTTCTTGTTTCTGTACCAATTTTAGTTGTATCATAAGATTGTTTACTTGGCCTCTGTTTTCTTGATATGTGCACTGAGAGCAATACATTTGCCTCTCAGGACTGCCTTCATTGGGTCCCATACGTTTCTTTGTGATGTTTCTTCATTTTCACTGAATTGTAAGAACTTTTTAATTTCTTCTTTAGCTTTTTTGTGACCCAAGTATTGTTCAACTTAGTGCAGTTTAATTTCCATGTGTCTAAGTTTTTTCTGCTTTATGTCTTGTTATTGAGAACTAGTTTGATTCCACTATGATCAGATAGAATACAGAGTATTATGTCGATCCTCTTGTATTTGCTTAAATTCCTTGTATGAACTAAGAAATGATCTATTGTAGAAAAAGTGAAGGGGTTGGCAAGAGTTAGACCTGCTGGTGTGAATGCCTGTACTTGTAACTACTCAGGAGGCTCAGATCTGTGTATTCAGCTTCAAAGCCAGACCAGGCAGGAAAGTTCATGAGGCTATTCTGGGGTTTTCAGCACCACACCCTGCATCATGTCTGGGGTTGTTCACCACCTTTGCCACCATGGGCTGGGCTGGGCTGGTTATGCAAGCCGGTATGGAGAGGCGATCCACCCTACCACGAGTCAGGTGTTAACCAGTGCTGCTGCCTCAGGCTGGGCTAGATTGCTTATGTGGGCCAGTATAGAGAGGCACAAACAGGCATGGGTCTGGAGTTGTTCACTGCAGCTGTCCCTGCCACAGTTATCACTGCCGCCCCAGGCTGGTCTGGGCTGTTCCTGTTGGCTAGTGCCAAGAAGCATTGTGCACAGAGTCTGGGTGGTTTGCCACTATTGCCAGCTGCTGCTGCTGTTCCAGGTTAGGCTAGGCTGTTTACACCAGCAGGACAGAGGTGCCACACTGCGAGTCTAGGGTCATTCGCCCCTGCTGACAGCTGCTGCTGCTCCTGACTGGGTTGGGCTTCTTGCACCAGCCAGGCAGATGTGCCATGCCAGGGAGGGTGAGGGGAATCTTCATGCCGATTCTGTCTTCTGAGATTTCCGTTTGTATTCTCTGGGTTGGCACTGGACCTTGGGAGTCTTCTGTGATTCTTGGGATGCTTGGGGGTATGTGGTCCCATGAGGGTCCACAGCCAAGCCACTTAAGCAACCTGGCACAAAGTTCCACCACTTAAGCTGCTCAGCGGAGAGCCCCATCACCAAAAAGGGGTGGGGGAAGGGTCTTCCCACTTTACTGTCTGTGTAGGTTTTTCCCTTTTCTTTTTTCACTTTCTGTATCTCTCTGAGTAATCGCCTTTTTTTGTGGGTCACTTGCAGAAACGGAGCATTGAAATCCAAACTCTGTATTTCGTTGGGGAGATCTGTGGTGTTTTCCTGCTGTTCCATTGCCATCTTTGCCCCTCCCCTTCAGGTGGAGTTTTTCTTAGGTGGCTGGTGGGCCTTGGTTACCAAAGGATAGGTCCATAAAAGAATATGTTGTAAAGCCTGCAGATTGTAGTTAGACGTTTCTGTTAATATAGACTTCCCAAATTTAGGAACCAAAGGGGGTGGTCCAACCTAAAGTATTTCAAAGGGATTAAATCCTTTAACACAAGTGCTACATCTTGCTCGAAGATAAGCAAAGTGGAGGAGGCTCACCTAGCCATGGACAGTCTCTGTATTTAATTTAGTTAGTTTCCTTTGAGGGCATAGTCATTCTTTCTAATGCCTTGAACTCTGAGTTCTATAAATCGATTGTAACTTCCAATTTATTCCTAGAGTGTTAGTTAATAATTGAGAACTTGGACCATGAATGCATGGCCATCTTTGGACCCCACAGCTAAGGGTAAGCCAAATCAAGGAATTATTACATGCCTCAGCTCAGCCTGAAAAAGTGCCCACTATTACTAATAAATACCAATACCCATACTTTCCAGGCTTCACCTCTGTGAAGTCCACTTTCGCAAATTCACCATCTGAGGTTCCTCACATATGAATTCTTTCCATAGGTTCCAGCTTTTCAGCATTTACTTGTTGGAAATTGCCTACACACCTTACTAAGTGTTGTCACGCTAAGGCCCCACTGGTTTTCAGAACAGTTTTAGGTAGTGGCCTCGGGCAATTTACCAGGGTGCAAATATCTACACGTAAACTGACAGAAAGCTTGAGCTTGTATCCTTTTTTCATAAGGTCAGTGTCAATATTTGCACACTTATTACAACTGATTTTGCTTCTTCCTGTAATTTTAATGACTAGTATCTCTAAAGATTCCACTGTTTTAGAGTGACCTCTCAAGCCACCTGATCAGCTCAGATGTTTCCCTGTATCTTAAGGTCTCTAGTTTCTTTAACTCCTCTACAATACTCTGAACCTTGGAGAATTCTTCCCCTTTATTCTCCTCCTTTTCTCTTAAACTTGCTTTCAAAATCCCACTCTCCTTCTCAATGGGCTCCTTAAACTGTAACTGTTTTAGCAGGGTCACAGGAGAGTTCCTTTGACTGGACAACTGCTACTCCTTCTCACAACACCTTTGCTTGCTCTTCAGCTCCTCACTTAAGTTCACAAAGGTGCTATTGCAAGGTATTTTTTTTTTGCCACAACCACCTGTTTCATTGGGACATGATGCTTCTGCATTACATTTATGCAGAAGATCTCAGCAGTCTTTCAGGGCTTTTACTCTACTAGTTTCTCTTTCTAGTTTTCCACTTCAGTGTATTTTGTGACAGATATTTCAAATGTTTTTAGCCCTTCTATTTTTCTTCCTAATGTCCTTTCCCTTTCCCTAGCATTCTATCAGAGCATGTAGCCCTTTAACTCTTTCTAAAGAGTAATAATCTCTTTCTTGAGCCTGATATTTTCCTGTTCACTTTTCTTGGCCTCATCTATGACAGCACTACCCCATCTTCTCTGCTAACTACTCTGTCCTTCGCTCTCTATTGCTTTGAATTTCTGGTGACAATTTTCAAAGCTTATAATCGACATGTACTTCAGCCAAATATATTCTGACATCAGGTCCAGCTCATTTTTCACGTCCACATTTCTTAATGCATCATCAGGATCTCTGCTTGACCTCACTTGTGGTTAGCAAGGATGGCAATATTTCTGTCTTGTGCTTCTGTCGGTCTATAGTCCCCTAATTTGCCTCATAATCATCCAGGCTAATGTCCTTGAATTTCATTTGATTCTGAGTATTTTCTAGGTTCCTTTTGAGGATTTTCTTCTTTTTTTATCTTCTTCTCATATTTATTTATTTATTTATTTATTTATTTATTTATTTATTTATTTATTTATTTATTTATTTATTGTGAACATACTGTACAGATGGGTTACAATAACATGGGCAAGATAATGAGTACATTTCTTATCAAGCACTGCAGCCTCCTCCTTGGTTTACTCTTCACATCCCTTCCCAGCCTCACCTCGCCACTCACAATAACCCCCACACCAAAGTGGTAAAGTTCGTTTTTGACATGATAACTTTTACTTTTCATAGTTGCATCAGGTCCATCTGTATCCTTAAACGACTTGTTTGTCCCCATCTCCTCCACAAATTATTCCGACATCAAATACAGTGAAAGCAGGGGATATAGAGTGGGGGACGGACATACAAAGCTACAAAGAAACAATCTTATAAATGAGTTAGAAACAAATGCATGAAAGAAAAAAAAACATTTAAATGCATATCTAAGGGTTCATTTTCCTAACATCACATTATCTGACCTTTCCTGCGTGACTCATACATATACTAGATATTGCAAAAAAGGGAAATCATGGGACCTATGTTTCTTTGCGCTTGGCTGACTTCACTTAATATAATTTTTTCCAAGTTTTTCCATTTCCTAACAAATGGGGCAATGTCATTCTTTCTGATGGAGGCATAGAATTCCATTGTGTATATATACCACATTTTCTTGATCCATTCATCTACTGAGGGGCATCTGGGTTGGTTCAAAATCTCAGCTATGGTAAATAATGCTGCAATAAACATAATTGTGCTGGTAGCTTTAGTGTGGTCTTGTTTGTAAACATTTGGGTAAATGCCCAAAAATGGGATTGCTGGGTCATAGGAGAGCTCTATGTGAAGTCTTTTCTGGAACCTCCATACTGCTTTCAAAAGTGGTTGAACAAGTTTACATTCTCGGCAACAATGAAGTTAAGTTCCCTTCTTTCCACATCCCCTCCAGCATCTGTTGTTATTAGAGTTCTTGATTCTAGCCATTCTAACTGGGGCGAGGTGGTATCTCAATGTTGTTTTGATTTGCATTTCTTTTATGGCTAGGGATTTTGAGCATTTCTTCATGTGTCTATTGGCGATCCTTCTTTCTTCTTCAGAGAAGTTTCTCTTCAAGTCTTTAGCCAACTCATTTATTTGGCAGTTGTTTCTTTGAGGATTTCTTGTTGGGGAATTTAATTTTTGAGTTATAAGTATATTTTAGATATTAGACCCTTGTCTGTTGTATGACTATTGAAGATCTTCTCCCAATCTGTGGGCTATCTATTGATCTTGCTAGCTATGTCCTTTGCCATGCAGAAGCTCTGCAACTTCAATCAATTCCATTTGTCCAACCTTTCTTTGATTTATTGTGTTTCCGGGTCTCTATTCAGAAAATTTTGGCCTGAGCCAAGGAGACCTAGGGTTCTCCTATTCCATCCTGTAATGTTTTCAGAGTGTCTGCTTTGACTCTGAGGTCTTTGATCCATTTGGAGTTGATTCTGGTGCAAGCTGATATATAAGGATCTAGTTTTAGTTTTCTACAAGTAGTTAATCTATTTTGCCAGCACCATTTACTGAAGAGGCTGTCTATCTTCCATTCTATTATTTTAGCTCCCTTATTGAAGATTAGTTGGCTATAGGTCTGTAGGTTCATTTCTGGGTTTTCAATTCTATTCAATTGGTCCAGAAGTCTGTTCTTGTGCCAGTACCAAGCTGTTTTGATTACTATGGCTTTATATTAGAGTTTGAAATTTGGTATTGATATTCCAGTACCAGTGTTTTTTCCGTTGAGGAGTGTTTTTTTTATTGGGGTATTTTATTGTTCCATATGAATTTTTGGATTGCCTCTTCTATTTCCTTGAAGAATGAGGTTGGAATTTTGATAGGTATCACATTGAATTTGTAGATAGCCTTGGGAAGTATTGCCATTTTCACGATGTTAATCTTTCCAATCCAGGAGCATGGGAGGTTTTGCCATTTTCTAAGTTCTGTTTTGATTTCATTTTTCAAGATTTTAAAGTTTTTATCGTAGAGTTCCTTCATTTTTTGGTTAAGTTAATTCCTAGGTATTTTAGTTTTTGAGGGGCTATTACAAATGGAGTTACTTTCCTTATTTCAACCACACTTTTCTCATTGTTGGCATACAGAAAAGCCATTGATTTTGGACGTTTAGGTTTATACCCTGCTATTTTGCCAAAGTTTTGAATCAGCGTGAGTAATTTGGGGGTGGAGTCTATGGGATTCTTTAAATACAAGATCATGTCATCTGCAAAGAGGGAGAGTTTTATTTCTTCTTTCCCTATTGGGATCCCCTTTATGTTTGCATTTTGTCTTATTGCTGTAGGTAGGCATTCTAATACTAAATTGAAGAGAAGTGGAGAGATTGGACATCCTTGTCTTGTTCCTGAGTTAAGAGGAAATGGCTATAGTTTTTCGCCATGAAGTATAATGCTAGCTGAAGTTTGTCATATTCAGCCCTTATTGTATTGAGGAATGTTCCATGGATTCCTAATTTTTCCAAAACCATCATAAAGGGGTGCTGGATCTTGTCCAATTCTTTTTCTGCATCTATTGAGATCACCATTTGGTTCTTATCCTTGCTCCTGGTGATGTGATGAATAATATTAATTGATTTGCTTATGTTGAACCAGCTTTGCATCCCTGAAATGAATCCCGTTTGATCATGGTGTATGCTTTTTTGGACGAATTGTTAAAGTCAATTGACCAAAATTTTGTTGAGAAATTTTGCATCAATGTTCATCAAAGAAATGAGTCTACAGTTCTCTTTCTTTGACGAGTCCCTGCCTGGTTTTTGGATGAGGGTTATGATGGCTTAATAGAATGTGTTTGGTAATGAACTTTCTCTTTCAATTTCATTGAAGATTTGGAGGAATATTGGTGTGAACTCTGCTTTAAATATCTTGTAGAATTCTGCTTTAAAACCATCTGTTCCTGGACTTTTCTTAGCTGGGAGGTCTCTTATTGCTGTTTCTATTTCAATGCTTGATATGGGCCTGTTAAGGTAGCTTAACTCATCTTTGTTTAGTTTTGGCATGTCAATATTTGCTAGGAAAAGGTCCATTTCTGTCAAGTTCTCAAACTTATTAGCATGAAGTTTTGAGAAGTATTTCTTTATTACGTTCTGACTCTTGGTATTTTCCGTGGTGATATTTCCATTCTCATCTCTGAGTTTAGTTATTTGGGTGTGTTCTCTTCTTTTTCTGATAAGATTTGCTAAGGGCCTGTCAATTTTGTTAATTTTTTCAAAGAACAATCTCTTTGTTTTGTTGATTCTTTCTATAGATTTTTGGATTCTAATTCATTTAATTCTGATTTAATTTTAATTATTTCTTTCCGTCTACTGGATTGGGGTTTATCTTGCTGCTCTTTTTCAAGGAGGTTCAGATGTCTCATTAAATTGTTGGTTTCAGATCTCTCCAATTTGTTAATGTAGGAGCTCAGAGCTATAAAGGTTTCTGTTTGTACTGCCTTTGCTGTGTCCCAGAGGAGCAGGTAATTTGTGTGCTCATTTTTGTTGAATAGAATGAACATTTGAATTTCCTTTCTAATGTCTTCCATGACCCACTCGTGTTTCAGCACTTTGTTTTTCAGCCTCCATGTGTTACCGTACTTTCTTTGGTGGCTTTTGATGTTGAGTTCTAATTTTATTCCCTTGTGGTCAGAGAGAATGCAAGGTATAACTGCAATGTTTCTGCAATTAAACAAGTTTCCTTTGTGGCCTAAAATATGGTCTATTTTAGGAAATGTTCCATGTGCTGCTGAGAAAAACGTGTATTTTGATGCTGCTGGGTGAAATATTCAGTAGATGTCTGTTAAATCTGGTTGATCTATGCAGCTGTTTAGATCTGCTGTTTCTCTGTTGATTTTTTCCGAGTTGATCTATCTAGTGGGGAGAGTGCTCTGTTAAAATCCCGAAAAATTAATGTGTTTGGATCTATGTGGGATTTGAGGGAAAGTAGAGTTTCTTGGATAAATTTGGGTGCTCCATTGTTTGGCGAATTGATATTTAGAATTGTAATATCCTCCTGAAGGACAGATCCCTTAATTAGTATTTAGCTACTTTTTTTTAACTCTTCTCACGAATTTTCATTTGAAGTCTATTTTATATGATATTAGGATGCAACTCCCGCCTGTTTATGGGGGCGGTTTGCTTGGTAGATTTTGCTCCAGCCTTTAACATTGAAATTGTGTTTGCTTTTAGGGGCAAGACTTGACTCCTGAAGGCAGCAGATAGAAGGATCTTGTTTTATAATCCAACTACACAGTCTATGTCCTTTAATTGGAGAGTTAAATCCGTTAATGTTAAGAGATAAGACTGAGAGGTATTTGGGAGTTCCTGCCATGTTATCCACCTTCTTAGGGGTTGTGAAAACTGGGTTCTTCCTAGGGTTCTTGGATTCTCAGTTTGGGTGCAGTTTCTTGGCCTTTATTGTGGTCTTGTTTGTTTGCTATGTGTAGGACATCTTTAAGAATTGTTTGTAGGGCTGGTTTGGTGGAGATGTATTGTTTCAATTTTTCTTTGCTATGGAAAGTTTTTATTTAGCCTTCAGTTATGAAGGAGAGTTTAGCTGGGTACACTATTCTTGGTTGATATTTGTTTGTTTTTAGGGCTTGGCATACATCATTCAAGGCTCTTCTTGCTTTGATTTTCTCTGCTGAGAAATCTGAGGTGATTCTAATTGATTTCCCTTTATAGGTGATTAATCTTTTCTCCTTCACAGTTTAAGGATTTTTTGCTTGTTCTGAGTTGATCCTGTGTGGATTATATTGTGATGGTGGGATATCCTATTCTGGTCTGGTCTATTTAGAGTTCTAAAAGCTTTTTGTATCTGAATAGGCCTATCTTTTTGCATGTTTGGGATGTTCTCTGCTAGGATCCCGTTAAACAAATTTCCTAGACCATTTACTTCTGTTTCTAGGTGCTCCTCTACACCCATTATCCATAGATTAGGACTTTTGATATTTTTTTCCAAGTGTTGGATAGATCTATCATATTTCTTGGACTTTTCTTGGATGGTTGTATGTTCTTTCTCTATAATATCTAGGCTATCTTCAATCTCCGAGATTTGATCTTCTGCATGGTCTAACCTGCTGTCAAGTCTTTCTACTTTGTTTTTTATTTCTTTTCCTTGTAATTGGTCAGCTTTGATAGCTTCAAATTCTTTGTTGAAGCTTTGTTTTAGATCTTGTATGGACTTCTCTACTTCCTTAATTTGGTGTCCAGTGTTTATTCTCAAATTACTTAGTTGATTGTTTATGGTTTCCTTGGACTCCCATTCCTTCTGTTGTGTTCCATTCAGCATTCCCTTTGTGGCCTCCCTAACTTCCTTCAGCTCTTTGTTAATGGATCCCATGAATGCCTTTATTGATCTTTGTGTATTCTCATCATGCTCTCTCAATTCCTGTATATCTGTTTGCTTAGCTTCCTCCTGTTCCTGCCATTCTTGTATCTTTCTTTGAGTGTTCTCAGCCTGTTCACGCCATTCCTGCATTTCTCTTTGAGTATTCTCAAGCTGCTCACGTTGCTCACCTTTTCTCTTGCCTTTCTCTTTGAGTATTCTCTAGCCGCGCACCTACAAAGCTCGGCGGAGGTGCTAGCTCCAACTCAGGCATTGGAATAAAACTAGAGTCATTTTGCAGGTCACAAGAACTTAAGGGCATGACCTGCCAGACTCAGCTCCACCCAGGGAAAAGTCACCCAGTTCGGGTGCCAACCCTAGGAGTGGATTTGTTTACCGAGTAATCAGAGCCAGAATCTACCCCTCCCTTTAGCATCCTTGGTATCAGTAAACAGAAACCCGGAGAGTGGCTCCATCCTGGGCTCTGTGAGTTTCTCACAAACTAGGCCCCGGGAAAAGCTACTGTTTGCTGAAAGGCCTCAACTCTACTCAGAACCTAGCCTCATTACAGCTTCTCCAAACTTGAGGAAAAAGCCAACTCCCTCTTTTGTGATACTCAAAGCACACCCCCCTCCCATTGAACTAACTTGGGAGGAGGATCGCAAAATCCTGGGTAAAGCAGAGCATTTTTCTGCCTGTTCGTACAAACTAACAAAAGAAACCAACCAAGCCACAGGACCACAAGCAGACCAGAGACTCCAACCAGAGTCTGATGACAGATACAGGGGAGATACAGGATTTTCCCCAACCCTCCCCCAAAAAAATCAAACAACTTTTTTTTCTTCTTCTTTTTTTTATACCTTTTACAAAAATTTTTTTTCTTTTCTAAAACTTTTTTTAATTTTTACGTGTTTTGAAAAAAATTGTTTTCTAGTAACTTTTTTCCCCCTTATAATCTTTATTTTAGGGATACATGTGTGTATGCATTTGTCTTTCTTTTTTTTTCAAAAAAATTCTTTTTGTTTTTTGCTTAGCTCGATTGAGCTTCTGATCTTTTTTCTTTCTTCCTTATGCTTCTCACCTTTTGCTCTCTTTTGTTCTTCTTTATGTGACTTAATTGTTGTTCTGCACATCCTCAGATAAACCCGTAGTTGACTATTAGACCTTATCCACCATTGTGTACACACTTAATCCACAAATTTATTACTCAATTCAAAACTTCTGAGACTTAAATTCCTTAATAGTAGTATTACCTCTTTATACCTATATAATACTTTAAGTATTTTTATTTTTAATATTTTCACATCTCCTTTATATCTCTCCCCTTCTCTCATTATATTCACGTTCTTTGAATAGTTTGTTCTCGCTTCTGCATATTATTAATTTTTATTTTTTTATTTTTTCTGGTATCTTTTTTTCCTTTCTCTTTCTTCTTGTTTTCTCTCTCTCTACTTTCATCCTATCCAACCTATTTCCTGCTTTGAGACTAGGACTTAGTTAACTCTCCCTGTACCTTTCCAAATCACTCTATTCCTATTTTTACCCACATCTCTCCCTAACCCTAATAATTTCTGGTTTACCAAATTCTTCTTTGCGGTTCATAGCCCATTAATATATAGTTGTTTGATGTTGAATAGAGGTATCTGTTGAACTAGATTGTATCTGCAGACTATTGACTGTGCAAATTCAGACTTTGTTTGATGCTTGCCTTAAGTTAGTGTTCTAGCACAAAACTGGTGTTACTTTCATCCCAAATGGGCAGAGTAAGCCGAAAAACCACAAGAAAAATGGCAAGTCTGGGTACCTCCATTCCCAATCATTATTATCAGGGGACAGAACAGATGAGGAGAGTTCCCAAATAGCTCTACAAACACTGCCGGCAAACATGATAAATGAAAAGATTGAAAACATACAAAGAACTCTGTATGAGTGTGATAGGGAGAGAGAGGAGGCAAACAAAAGGTCAATGCAGGAAAAGATTGAAAACCTACAAAAGATTCTGTATGAGCGTGATAGGGAGAGAGAGGAGGCAAACAATAGGTCAATGCAGGAAAAGATTGAAAACCTACAAAGGACTCTGTATGAGCGTGAGAGGGAGAGAGGAGTCAATCCAAAGGTTTATAAAGGAATATCATGAGCGTGAAGAAGCTATTCTTCTTTTTTTGACTCTCACAAGTTTATATCTTCAAATCTTTTATTCACGTCAAATAATTCTCTCTGTTTTCTCCAATGTGCTCTTCTATGTGCTTTTAACCTCTTGGTTGGTTTTGACTACCACATCATGGAGATTCAGTCTTTTATAAACCTGTGTGTGTGTGAATTTTCCTTTGCCACATTTCTTCTTAAATGCAGAGGGCTGCTTTTTAAATTGAACATAGTTGGAATTCAGAGCCCCAAGCTCCTTTGCATGTTACTCCAGAGATATGAACACATTTTTCAGGTGTTTAATGTGATTACATAACCTGTTCTTTTCTATCTTTCTCCTCCTTGGACATTCCTTTCCCAATATCCATTTTGCTTTCAATAAGCACACTGATCTACTCCTAGAGGTTCCCTACTGTACCATCTCACTCACCTTAGATTGATGACTTGGCTTCTAGTCACTGAGGTATCCCTGCTAATCAAACCTAGCAATATTAGGTATGCACTTCCATACCTCGATCACTGTTAGTCTCAGCTTGTGTAAGTCTGTGGAAAGACTTGCTCCGAATGGTCTCATTAATAGTGGGTCTACTGTCTGGTCCAAAGACTACTTTCAAGTCACAGAGCAGGATTCACTCCCTTTTCTACCAGGTGAAAAGCACCTGTAAATTTGCTGACACTCATTCCGGATGTGCTTTTGTGTTAAAATTACTGTCTCTAATGAAATAATGAGCCCCTGGTTTTTTTCTGAAAAGGATGGAGTTTGCTATTTCCAGTTATACAGGTCACTAGTTGTAAAGGGAATATATATTATAAAGGGGGCCTGCCCCCCATCTCCTTCAAGTTCCTGTCTCAAGGGTAATAATGGAAACATACCACATTGTACCACCTCAGGCTGGTAAATGTAGCCACTTTTGGTATGGGAGGACTTAACATTACAGTTGCTGATGGCAAAGAATAGGAGAGAGAATACACCAATGCATCTTTCTCTGAGGGACTCTATAAGCCTTGGGGAGAATATTTTTTGAATATAGGAACTTTAGGCCTTGTTCTCCCATCCTGAGAAAAAGAGTAAACAGAGGGGCATACAGGACACAAATAGAACTATCAGCATACACAAACAGACCAATAGCCACAGACACTTAATTTACATGTCCCATACCTCTCAATGTTGACCTCTACAGGAGGTCCCAGATAACAGAGAGAATGTCCCAGATTGCCTCTTAAGGAGGCCACAGATGACCTCTGGAGAATGTCACATATGTCTTCCCTAGGAGGCCCTAGATAATCTCTCATGGAGGTTCCAAATGGCTCCCTAAGGAAGTGTCAGATGACCTCCAAAGGAGGTCCCAGATGTCCTCTCAATGAGGCTGAGATTACGTCTTGAATAGCTCGCAAATGGCCACTCAAAGAGGCCATATATGAACCCCAGAGGAGTGTCCAGAAAACTCTCTTGAGAAAGTCACAGATGACCTCCAGATAAGGTCCTATATGGCTTCTCAAGGAAGTCCTAGATGATGACTGAAGACGGTCATACATTTCTTATCAAGGTAACCCAAGCTGACCTCCCAAAGAAATTCCAGATGACCTAAAGAGGTCGTGCTAGATTGCTTCTTATGGAAGCCCCAAAGACTACTTTTGAAGAGGTCTCAGGTTGCCTCTTGAGGAAGCCCCAGATGACGTCTGGAGAAAGTCCAATATGGCCCCTGGAGAAGGCCGTAGATGACCTCGAGGGTAGGTTTCATTTGGCTTCTCTAGGAAGTCGCAGATGTATACTTGATGAGGTTCCAGATGGCTTCCCAAGGAAGCCCTACATGACCTCTCAAGGAATTCCCAGAAACCACAAGTGACCTCCAGAGGGGGTCCCCACAACAGGCTGGCAAGCTTTCCCAGACACACCCTTAGAGGAACCTAAATGACTTTGGTCAATGTTGGTCCTCCAGAGACAAACACTCGAGGTAGACTCTTAACCCTGAGGGTTGACACTTTCACCTATGGGGACTTTTCCCTGGGGCCAAGGCCCAATGCTATCTGTGAAGCACATGGGCAGCAAAGATGGCGCTGAGAGGGGGTTGAGTGAGCAGAGCCTAATTTACTGTAGAGCACATGGACAGCAAAGATGGCGCTGGGAGAGAGTAGAGTGGGCAGAGCCCAATTGATCTTCCAATCAGTGCCTAATCAGCCCGGGAAGGCTCAGGTGCTTGATAGGGTGTGACCTTGACAGTGATTGGTTCCTCTTCCTCCCTTGGCTTGCCACCTGCCCTTTTTGGCTTTAAAAACGGCTGCTCTCTTTTAATAAACGAGTTTTCTACCTGCTGAATTTGGCTCCCCTCTGTGTCTGATTGTCTCCTGGGCTGAGGGATGCTGGGGAACAGGCGAGCGCCGCACTTACCTTTCCTCAGACCCCGTCCGTCTTTCATGGGATGGACAAATACCCAACATCTGGCACCCAACGTGGGGCTTGAAAGGAAAAGATACCTGCCGAGGCTAAGTGGTCTCTCCGTGTAAGTGAAACCCTAAATATGGGTAATGCTATATCAAAGAAGAAGGAGGAAGAGGGAACATTAGGCCTAGAAGGAGTACAGGAGGAGTTGGGAAGTGAGAAGGAAAAGGAATGTGTCAAATCCAATCGAGAACGCACTGAAACGTGCAGAGTGGAAGTGAAAACAAGGGTAAAAATTACCCCCTCTGACCCAGCTGATACTGACAGTCCTAGGCTCCCTCCGTATTCCCCCTATTGGAGGGGAGGTAAGGTGCATTATGAGACCTGTGAGAGGGACTTGCAAGACCCAGACCCCTACCAACATTCCATGGAGAGGCCGAGGGCTGAGGAAGTAACCTACTTGGAGACCTCCTCTGGAAAGGAAGAGCCACTCAAGAGCCCAGACTCTAGGCCACCGGATTCCCTTCCCCAAGCGTATCCAGTCAATCTGGCACCAGGAGCTAACAGGCCCTTGGAATGGTATCCATGGGAGGCTAAGGCGGTGGTGGAGGATGGCCCAAACACTCCCTGGGCCCAGACCCTATTACAAGACATTGCATATCACCTGTGTGTCCCTAAGGACTGGATGGATGTGACCAAAGCCATTCTTACTAGTTCTCAGTTTATTAAATGGTGTGCTTTCTTTGAGGAGGAATGCAGAGTGCGAGCGGAGAGTAACCGGCAGGATAAACCAGCGATACCTATTCATGCCAAGCTGGCAGGGACAGGGGAGGTTACTCCATCGGCATCCAACAGGCCACAATACCTGGCCCGTACCATGACCAGGTGCAGCAGACAGGACTTGCCGAATAGTACAAACTAGATCATGGGCCCACTGAGTCCCCCATGGCAGGAGTGAGACAAAAACCGGGTGAGCCTCTACCTGATTTCATAGACCGAGTCCAACAGAGTGTTCATCACAAGCTGCCGGCAGGGAATCTCCAAGATCAGTTTGTAAAGCTGCTGTTCTGGGAAGGGATGAATGCAGACCATTGCACGGCCTGTGCGGGATTGAGAGAGAGTTCCCTGAGCAGATGGGTGGTGGCCTCATAGGATGTGGGAATGCAACAGCACCAGGCCCAATCCCTAGCTTTAGTTTTACAGGCTCAGGCATCCACAATGACTGAGGCTATTACTCAGGCACTTGTAGCCCAGGGCCAAGGAACCCTAAGATCATCGGGGAAAGGGACTTGGTTTAAATGCGAGCAGGAGGGGCACTTTAGGAGGGACTGTACACAACAATCCCCCGCCAACCGGTCCAGGGGAGCCAGACTGCCCCCTACGCCCTGCCCCAGGTGCAGGAAAGGATTCCATTGGAAAAAGGATTGTCGATCAAGTTTGATGTAGATGAGAAGCCTTTTTACTAGGGGAGGGGTATCCTCCACCCCGTAAACTCAAGGAGGAACCCCCTCTGCTGTGAGGCTCAGGCAGCCTCATGGCAGAGCAGCTCAGGTCCATTGGATCGTCCCCCTGGTGGATGGACTCCACCCTAAAATGAGTATTCTCATAGGCGGAAAGAGGTTTCACTGCTTAATTGACACTGGGGCAGACCAAACCACACTCAGGGAGGAGGAAGTGCCCTTGGACTGAAAACTTGCACCTGGGCCCCTGATACGGGGGCAACTCCCAGTCCAAAGAGACTGTTGCCCTTAAGACATGGACTAGCCCAGATGAAGAACAGGGAAAGATATGCCCTTTAGTGGCAGAGAACCTCACTGCCAATTTACTAGGCCAAAACATGCTAAGACAAATGGATGCCGTGTTCACTACAGACTATCGAGCATCATATGATGATATCCTGGATGGGGAAGAAGAACAAAGGCTTAAACAGGATCTAGAGGGAGTTAAGGAAAGGGATTTTTTAACTTTCATAATTACAGAGAAGAACATGGGGACCCGCTTGGGTGCACCCCCAATACTAAAGGCCACTTCCCATTAGGTGGAAGCCAGGAAGCCCAATCTGGGTGGAGCAGTGGCCGTTGACCAAACCTAAACTTGAAGCACTCCACCTTCTGGTGGAGGAACAGATAAACCTCGGGCATATTCGCCCTTCTATAAGTCCTTGGAACACACCCATATTTGTTATTCAAAAAGCCTCCGGGGCTTGGCATATGCTCCAAGACCTACGTAAGGTAAATGAAAGAATGGAGCTAGTAGGAACGCCCCTAAGAGGCATGCCCTGGATTCCTGCTATACCTTCAGAATATGCCTTGGTTGTGATTGATATTAAAGATTGTTCTTCTTCTATCTCTCTGCATCCAGATGACTGCGAGAAGTTTGCTTTCTCCATCCCTTCTCTTAATTTTTCCCAGCCTGATCAGAGTTTTGAATGGACTGTGCTGCCACAAAGAATGGCCAATAGTCCGGCCTTTTGCCAACAATACTTGGCCACACTTTTAGGGCCTGTGCTGGGTTCAGATACCTCCCTTGCCTATGCCTACATGGATGATATAATTCTGGGGCACCGAGACCCAAGCTGCCTGGAGGGCCTTCTGGCCCAGGTTCTCCCCATATTAAAAAAAAGGGGTTTTACCATAGCCCTTAATAAAATTCAAAAAGTAGCTCCTTTTTTTTTGGGGGGTGGTCCTGTCATGGGGCTTGAACTCTGGGCCTGGGCGCTGTCCCTCAGCTCTTCAGCTCAAGGCGAATGCTCTACCAGTTGAGCCACAGCGCCACTTCCGGCTTTTTTTTTCCGCTTATGTGGTGCTGGGGAATTGAACCCAGGGCCTCAGGCATGCAAGGCAAGCGCTCTACCACTGAGCTACCTTCCCAGCCCCAAAGGCAGCTCCTTTTAATGTGCTCGGGACCCACCTTACCTTGACTCAGGCCAGCCCCCTTAAGCCTTTGCTGGATATTCCAGCCTCTCTGACCTTAACCGAACTTCAGAGTCTTTTAGGGGAAATCAATTGGCTGTTGCCATGGGTTTCTGTCCCTAAAGATAGTCTTGTGCCCTTATTTGCCCTGCTAAAAGACAGGACGCCACAAGAAGTTATTATAATTACAATATAAGGAAATGCTGGCCGTAATTATGGCCCTTCAGGACATTCAAAAACCTTTTAATTTGTATTCTGATAGCCAATAAAACAAAAAAGGGGGAGTTAGCCCCCATATACAGTTACAGATAGCTTTGTTTACCATTAAAATTTAAAAATTTTTCAAAACGGGCAACTGAATCCAGATTTCAGAAGCACTGGGGACAACTAAACTCTAAGTCCCAAGTGAAAGTCAGGTGGAAGGACCCCCTGACACAACAATGGAGAGGACCTGACCCCATATTTACTATGGGCAGGGGATTTGGATGCATTTTCCCCATAGGGGACTCTGCTACCATTTGGATCCCTGCCAGGAACCTTAAGTTTTTACCCATCTCCTCTATACAAGAGGATGCCCAAGAATAAGCTAACCAACAAGGAAAGAAAAACGGCCATGGACGAGGCTTCTGTTTTAAAGACACAAGCCAGAAAGACAACTACAAACCATCCCCAAGGGCAACCAGCCCTTGAGAAGCTCTTGTGTTCTCTAACAATTGCAGATGGCGATACTCCAGCTGTTGGCTGTCCTTACTCCCAATCCTGTGAACGGCCCTATGGAATCTGCATCAACCTCAGTAGGTGACCTGGGCAGTGATCAACGCTGGCAATGCAGAATTCGTCAATAGCACCACAAGAGAACCTTCGACCTGGTGGCCTAACCTTCATTTTGATCACCACCCTATGGACTGTTTCATATTTTTGTAGTAGTTAATTCTTTTAATGTTACCTTCTATAATTGTTCTTTTACTAATTGCTTGTATAGCAGCATTGAATCCATACTTATTGTTAAACAACCACCTTTTGTTATGCTTCCAGTTTAGATCTTGTCCAACCCCACAGGCAAATAGCTGGATTAGAACATCCCCACCTCTGGACTCTAAAGTGGCAAAGACTGTTATCCCATCCTTCACTAAGCTTAAAGGACTAGTGACATTTCCTGGCCTGGTAATGCTTTTGCTGATGTTTTTTTTTTTTTTTCTATGCCTTCCTTGCATTATACATGCACTGCAAAACTCTTAAGAGCTTAGCCAGCCAGTTATCAAGCTCCAAATGAATGAATGTCTATCCCCCAAGAGGAATCACAGCCAGAGACAGGTAAGAGGGAGTGTCAGTCTGACCAACCTAAGACAGGCCCTTCAGCTTCACTCTGAAGAAGTTCCCGATGATAGGTAGGGCAGACAAGGCGATCCACCCAACCTAAGACAGGCGGGTTCGCTTCTTTAAACTAAGACGGGGAGATGTTGGGAGCCATTGAGAGCTGACAGTAAAGCTCAAAGGTCATCTTGACCCCTGTGCTAGCTTAAAGCTACATACAAGGAACTGGCTTACTTAAAAGACACCAGGTGCCCAGGATTTAATTGAACTGCTTCGGATATTTCTAACTGTGGTGGGACTGATGTTTTTTACTGTGCTAGGTGCGGATGTGAGGTAACTGGGACAGGCTCTTGGATCATGCACAAGAGCCCTTACTATCCTTGTCTGGCGAATCTCGATCGCCAGACTTGCCTGGAACCCCCTGTGTAGCCAATGCTATCCTTACCAATGTAATCATGTTAAAACAACTTTTACAGAGGAGGGAAAAGGATAACTAACTGGGAGGTGGGTCTGCCATTAAATCAAAAAAAAAAGGGGGAATCTGTGGCGCACATGTGCAGCAAAGATGGCGCTGAGAGTGGCTTTACTGGGCAGAGCCTAATTTACTGTAGAGCACATGGGCAGCAAAGATGGCACTGGGAGAGAGTAGAGTGGGCAGAGCCCAATTGATTTTCCGATCAGTGCCTAACCAGCCCCGGAAGGCTCAGGTGCATGGTAGGGTGTGACCTTGACAGTGATTGGTTCCTCTTCCTCCCTTGCCTTGCCACCCGCCCTTTTTGGCTTTAAAAAGGGCTGCTCTCTGTTAATAAATGAGTTTTCTACCTGCTGAATTTGGCTCCCCGCTGTGTCTGATTGTCTCCCGGGATGAGGGAGGCTGGGGAACTGGCAAGCACCACACTTACCTTTCCTCAGACCCCATCCATCTTTCGTGGGACGGATGAAGACCCAACAGCTATCCAAATTGATTATCTTGATGGGGTTTCCGAAAATTAGGAACTCTGTAGTTCAAGAGAATCCATCGAGATACATTTACTATAATCAATGTTCTCCAAACCACCAACCCCCCAAATTATGATATCCAAAGCTCCAAACATCAAAGGGCAAGCCATTTTCCCCCTTCCCTTTGTCTCTCTTTGGCTACAGAACTATACATCCTTCCATGTCTTTCCATTTTTCCCTTCTACCAGTTCCTTCTTCTCTTCAGGCCTCTCCACTCGCCAAAGGTCTGACCTGCTTTGCCTGGGTAGTCAGTTGCCATCCTTCACTTCCTGCCGTCCCTCAACTTCCTCTCCTCCAATGTCTTTCCCCTTCTGCTATCACACCACTTCCTTCATTCCAGGACTTTTCCCTTTTTCTCTTTTCTTTTAAGAAAATATAAAAATGCATGAAGGTGAAATGGTATTATATAAGAAAAAAGTAAACATTCTATAATGCATAATAGAATAAATTCAGTAACCTTGCAAGGCAACAAGGTAACCTATAAAAATCAGAAGAATTTTCTCATATAGTAAATGTCAACTCAGAAAATTAAATTAAGAAAAATAAACCTAAAATATGATTTACTGCAGCACAGAAAGAAATCTATTGAGGATACAAAGTCTAGATTCAGAAAACTGGAAGAAATTAATGAAATAATTGAAGAAGTAATAAATGAATAGAAATAAATATATCAATGTCTTATTATAAATATTATTAAAATGCTTGTCTTTCCATAAAATGCCCTTCCTCCTCAAAGTAATCAACAGATTCAGTAAAATCCTTACTAAACATTCATTGTTATTTTTTACAGAAATAGAAATAAAATTAAAATTTTTGTAGGCTGTCATAAAGGACTCCAAAATAAAACAAACTAGAGATCACACCATCTGGCTTCAAAATATTTTTTTTAAATCTATAGCATCCAAACTTACTGTTTTGGGCAGAAAGACTGACACAAAGACCAAAGTGACAGGACAAATAGCCAAAACTTAAAGATTTGGTGAATATCAAGAGCTTTTCTTGTTTTCATACAAAGAGAACACACAGAAAAAGAGTCTCTTTAATAAATGGTGTTGGGAAAAGTATATGTCCAGATCGACAAAATTTGATACATAATATCGTATACACAAACATTAGTTCAACATGGGTTGAAATTCTTCACAGAGTACCTGAAATATAAAAATAGAGGAAGAAAAACAGTGAAAACACAAGGGAAATGATGCATATCAATAGTTTGGGGGAAAGATTATTGGGATATGATCTCAAAAACATAAACAACAAAAAACAAATAAACATACTTACATCAAACTAAAAATCTTATGTGCAGCAAAGAAATTCATCAATAGAATAGAAAATCAATTTATAGAGTATGGGATATAGTTGCCAACCATATATCTCATAAAAGAATAATGGTCAAAATATAGACGGCATTCACAGAAATAAAATGAACTAAACCTAGAAAAAGTCTAACTAGATATATCTGATTGGAAAAAAAGCAGCCACTAGGTGTATGAATTATAGTCATACTTCATAAAAATTTCAATTTTAACATGTATTTTATTAAAATGAAAATATGAAATACTTTATTTCATTAAACAAATTGTTAAATTTAGGTGAATTTTATTATTATGTCAAATATAACTTAGTAATCGTTTCTTAAAAATGATCACAATAATTCTCAGGCAGATTGCATATTAAAGAGAAAAGCTGCATTGATTCTAGCATATTGTAACATATCAGAGCCATAAGACAAGGCTAACTTAACTAATCATACGGAGGAACCAGGACAGGCTGATGGCCAAATAACTACAACAACAACTACTACTACTAATAATAATAATAAATAAAAGATGAAGTTAATGCAAGCAATCCTAGATACTCAGAAACTAAGATCTTTGTGGGCTGGGTTAGAAATGTGATTCTCAGATCTTTGCATCCTGAGTATGAAGGAATACTGACAGGAAATTCCTTGAGACTCATGTCCAATTAACTAGCAAAAATAAAGAAGTAGAGCTGTAACTCATGTAGTTGAACACCAGCATTTTATTCATTACCTAGAAGGAACTTTACTCATAAACGAATTTGGTGACTATAATCATTTTTTGAGCTGATGTAAGTATCAGCTCAAACATCCTGAAGGATGTCCAGCTGAGAATGAAGAGTTTGAGTAGTGTTTGAGTAAAATCAAAGTAAGATATTGTAATCTGGATTGTCACAATATTGAGAAATCCCTATAAAATCTGTAATTTATTTTTCCTCAAAAGGATTTCACCATATTACATTTAAATATGTCATATTACTTCTTCAACCTTTGTTTCCTGTGTGAAGAGAATTTATTCCTTGAAAACAATCTTAGACTACATTATCCTTTCTCACTTTTTCTTAACATGTGCATTACTTTCTGTAGTTAAATTACCAAACAACCTCTGTTCCTGAGGGCTCACATGACAGTTCCACAATCTAAGGCTAATCCATTTGACCTTTTATATGCTCTTCTTCACAGTTTATGTTCTGTAAATGTTTAATTTAATTCATTTTTTATTTTATTAACTTGTTTATTTATTTTTTTTTGCGAGCCCTAGGTCTTGACTCAAGGTTTGGGTAAAATCACTGAGTTTCTATTTTCTCAAGGCTAGTACTCTACCATTTGATACATAGTGCCACTTCTGTTTCATTTCTGTTTATGTGGTACTGAGGAATCAAACCAAGGGATTCATGCATGCTAGGCAAGAACTTTACCAATGAGCCACCTTCCCAACTCCAAAACGTTAGTTTTGAATTCTTCCTCTTTCCATATCTAGATTTATAGGATTCCTTTGTCTACTTCCTTTCCTTCTGTGACTCTTCATAGGAAAATCTGAAGCCTGAAATACACTTCCCATTTTTCGTGCCCACTTTAGAAAGTCAGTGGAGATTCATGAATCCCTCATTTCTCTGAGCTTTTCTATCTGTTGCAAGATCATTCTTTTTCAAATCATGCATGCCCTGAAACCCAGAGGGCTCTTGTCCCTAGCTCACAGATGACATATTTTATTGATGTGAAAAGTTAATCTATATGTTTATAGATGACGTATAATCCTAGAAAACTAGAATGTTTATGCTAGAGGAAAGTTAAATCATCTGTCCAATTGACTCATAAATAAAGGCAGTTACAATACATGTAACTTGTCTTTCTTAAAGGAAGAGAACTACTAAATAGCAATGCTGTTTTCAATTATCCTTCTAGACAATAGTCAATACAAAATAACAGGACCTCAGTGGCTTTCTACACCAGTCATTGATTTTATATTCATGCGCAAGTTGGGTACTTTTTGATCTGCCTGGCTGAGCTTCTCTGGCCTAATCAGAGCTACAGAGAACTCTTCATTTCAATTGGGTTTTTGTGCCTGTTGAACAGAAGCTAGATTCATAGAATAATGGTTTCTTGAGATATGTTGAGAACATGTCAGAACTGAAAACACAAAACACTGGTACAAGTTAGTAATACATTTTCAGTCCTTGATGGAAATAGATACATTTAAAATCTACTCACATACTCCATTAGACAAAGCAGTCCACAGCAGTGAAGCAAAGGAAATTGGCACCTACAGGTATAAAAGATGCCTACGACATAATCATAAGCAGTATGGAGAAAAAAGAAAGGATAAAGTACAAAAGGTAGTCTGTACCAGAAATATCACAATGTTGTTACACAAAAAATGAAGACTCATTACACTCACTCTTTCAAAACAGGTTTGGTGAAATGAAATTTTGGTTTGTTATTTTTAAACTGAATAGTATGATTCTTTGGAAAAGATCTTAAGATAAGTCACACAGAAAGCATTAAAGATAATGGAGATACTATTGTGAATATCACAAATATGGAGGCAATAGAACATGAGGTTGCCACGTGCCTTTGGCTTTCAAGTAATTAATATTAACCCTAAGGAACATTTGAAACACGTAGAAATATATTTGATAAATTTTGATAAAGTTTTGAATCATATAGAGACCAATGGCATTGTGGGACATGGTCCCATGGGTAGAAGAGCTTCCTTAAATAATTATTAAATCAAACTGTTAGCACTGCTGTAATTTCAAAATTCTATATTATTCTTATGCGAAGGAAAAGGGAGAGAAAGGGGTCAGTTTATAAACCCCAGGGTGTCTCTTGCCACAATTCTTTTTTCTATGCCATATAGTTCTAGTGGTTGTAGATAGAATTCTTCTAGTCTTTAGTAAACTGTAGAAAATGGAAAATAAATCCAAATAAACCACAAACATGGAACATAAACTCATCCTTAATGTTTTTGAAAGTGTTAAGGTGACTTTACATTTGTGTTAATTATAATGGAAGAAATCAGATAAATGTCAATAAATCTCTAAGTTCACATTCATTTAGAAATCCTGTTTCCAGAGCTATTGTTGGGGTGCTTGAGTATGTGCTTTGAGTTCCAAGAGACTTCCACAGTCCTGTGTCCATCTCAATGTTTAAAAAGATCTTCAAATGTAACACCTAATGAAAATCATTTCATAAAAATACTACTTAATTAGACACCAATGGCTGGCAATGGTGATCCTAGCTACCCAGATGGCTGATATTTGAGGATCATTGTTCAAAATTAACCTGGGCAGGAAAGGCTGTGAGCCTCTGATCTCCCATTCATCACCAAAAAAGCTGGGAATAGAGCTGCACCTCAAGTTGTACAGTTCTCACCTTGAGCAAAAAGGAATCTCAGGCTCAGCACTCAGCCTTGACTAGCTCAGGATTAGCAAGCATACACTCACACACACACACACACACACACACACACACACACACACACACACACACAATTGTTTTGATATATGATACATATAACAGTTGAATTAGGGGGTAAGAAAATGCAGAATAATTCTAAGAGAGGTACTAAATAGTAATTGTAGGACTAATGACCTAATTACTTGCAGTGATTGAAAACTTTGCTGTTGGAGACACTTATACTTAATTGCACAACATAATGAAAATGGTCTATTTACAGACAACCTGAAACAACTCTAATATTTGCTATGCTTTGTAAACATAATTTTAACATATCGAGTAGTAGGTCAAACAAAGAAGACCATAGCAGTATGTATTTTTATTTTTATTATGAAGGTGATTACAGAGGTGTCACAATTATATGTCAGAGTACATTTCTTTTTGAACAATGTTACCCCTTCTCTCATTCCCTGGTTTTCCCTCCTGTTCCTACCTACAGGTTATATAGTTCAATTTCCACATAGAGTCTAGTGAGTACCACTGCTATGTATGCTTTCAATTTAATTTAATTTGATTTGATTTTAATTTATAATAGAAGTTTCAAGAGCCAACTAAGACATTAAGTAGCCAGGCACTGGTGGTTCACACCTGTAATCTTACCTACTCAGGAAGCTGAGATTTAAGCATCATGGTTCAAGGCCATCCTTGGCAGAAAAATCTGTGAGACTATTATGCAATTAAATCACAGAAAAGCCAGAAGTGGCAAAATGGCTCAAATGCTAGCCTTGAAAAAATGGAGTTCAAAACAGCACCCAGGCCTAGAGTTTGAGCCTCAGGACAAATCTATACCCCCCAAACAACAACAACAATAACAACAGAAATTAAGGTATGTATTTGAAATATTATTATTGTGTGAAAGTAGTTGTCCTCAGATGATGCTCTCCAGGAGGCAAAGAAAACGCTCATTTGAATAATCACTCAGACAGTAGACTTGTTCCAGGAACATTACCAACTCCCTTACTCAGAACTACAGTTAGGTTCATAGCACCAATTGAGCAAAGATAAAACAGTTGAACCTAACCCTGTTCCTTGTGTTGGCATCCATAGAATGCATGTTTGCACCATTGCAATTCAATTTAAAAGAAGGATCACCTTTCTCCTGGATAGATCTTCAAGTAATACATTTGGAAACACAAGTTTGGAGGAAAGAGATGATCTGAAAATTCTGGTGCTCTGAAGGCTCATGATGGACAGCAAGAAAGGCAGGCGGAGATAATGATATTGGAACAGCAGGGAAAGCAGAACTGCCAAGCAACTTACAATAATGAACCTCTAAAAACGTGCCTTGGCTTTAAGGTGGTTTTTAATTAAAGAAAGAATGAGGAAGGGAGAAAATAGGAGACTACGCTGGCTTAGAATTGCATATTTTCATTATTCAGCTAAAAAGATAGACATTGTATGGATGCCAGTTCACTTTCTATGGGAGAGTGAATACTGTTTGAACGCATAGAAAATTTGGAAATAGTAATAGGAAGATTTAAATATGAACAATTTTCTGTGGTGATTATCCTTTTGGTATTTTGGCAACTGTTTTAGCTAGCATTTTAAATAAGATTGATGTTAATGATAGCTTTCCACTTCAGCTTGAATTTGCCAATTACTAGAGTCATGGCACCTAAACTGAACGAGAAATGATCTTCTATCAGTAACAAAATTATCTGTTCTCTCTGAGTGTGTGTGTGTGTGTGTGTGTGTGTGTGTGTGTGTGAGAGAGAGAGAGAGAGAGAGAGAGAGAGAGAGAGAGAGAGAGAGAGAGAGAGAGAGAGAGAGAGAGAGAGAGAGAGAGAGAGAGAGAGAGAGAGAGAGAGAGAGAGAGAGAGAGAGAGAGAGAGAGAGACTTCTGGGATTTGAACTCAGGAATTCCACTCTTGCTTGTATTTTCCCCTCAACACTGGTCTCTACTACTTGAACGACAATGCTACTTTCTACATTTTACATGTTTATTGGACTCATGCCTGTTACTGTCATTGAACTGCGATCCTCAGATCTCTGCCTGCTAAGTAGATTGGAATAAAGGGATAGGCTAAAAGCACCTGGCTATATTTCCATTTTGGAAAACGGTGATAGTTTTGTTTCTTTTAATTTCTGAAATCATATTTACTGGTGTTAGCTGAACACAGAATCTGAAAGCGGATGGATACTTACTGAGTAGCAGCAGAGGTGGAATTCATTGAGTACATTGAACTTTTATTTTAGAATCTATTCTATTAGGCCAGTGAACATTCCTCTAAGCACCTGGATAGAAAGCTGAAACTATTCTATGATTCCTTTGTCATCTGATTTTATGGTGAGAATTATCATATATAAAAGGATGCCATGCACTTTCTTGTGTTTTACATCAGTATTAGTGACAATAAAATGCTTTAGTGATGGAGAAGGAAGTGCCATAATTCTTCCCTTCTATCCTTATACTTTCTCCATAACTCCAGCTCCACCCAGACATGTCTACCATGGTTTCTGCTCCCAAAAGTCAACAGTGAATCCTTTTGATAGTTCCTAATTACTCCATCTCTCCTTAATGGTAATAGCAGTTGCTTCTAGCTCTTAAGCAGCTCACCTAGGAGAGGTGGTCACTGTTCAGGTGGGCTTCTCAAAACAATAATAAGAAGAAAACCTTTCATTTATGTAATTCCTGCTATTCTAAAGAGTAATATTGTATTTTGTGCTTCCAATTACTCAGAAGTATTTCTGTGTAAGGTGGATTAAAGTTGTTTCTCCTGGACTCAAGCATCCAGTATCTAGTTGTGGGTGTTCTTCTGAATCAGGTGAGCTGGTTCTACTCAGCATTCCAGACCCTTGTGGGCTCTGTGAGATGCTGAGCTGTGAGTGGCAAAGACTGCTGGATCTGGGTCTTCACATATGCCTGTGTTCTCCAGGAGCTGCGTTTTCAAACTCAGAATTTCTAGTACCATCTATAATTTTAGAAGCCCTTCCCCATTCTGTTGAAACATAATCAAAATAAACAAAAGAATACTCTGTCCAGAGTTGATACAACCTGCATGCTTCAAAATATAAAATTAAGCTTATGTTAAAATCCTACATTTCTATATTAAGTGAAGTAATCCAAGCCCAAAGAAACAGAGGTCTCATGGTTTCCACTATTTGCAATATCTAGTATATGTATGGGTCAATCAGAAAAGGTCAGATAAGGTGACGTTAGGAAAATGAACCCTAAGATATGTATTCAAATGTTTTTTTGTTTTTCCTGCATTTGTTTCTAACGCATTTATAAGATTATTTCTTTGTTGTTTTTGTATGCCCCTCACCCACAGTATAACCCCTGCTTTCACTGTATTTGATGTCGGTATAAGTTGTGGAGGGGAAGGGGAAAAACAAGTCGTTTAAATAAGGATAAAGGTGGACCCGTTGCAACAATGAGAAGTACAAGTTGTCATGTCGAAAAAAAACTTTACAACTTTGATGTGGGCGGATTTAGTGGAGGGAAGGGGGGAGGCTGGAAAGGGATGGGGAGGGGAAACAAAGGAGGAGGCTACAATGCTTGATAAGAAATGTACTCATTATCTTGCCCATGTAATTGTAACCCCTCTGTACAATATTTTCACAATAAAAAAATAAATGAATAAAAATAAATAAATAAATAAAAACAAAAAGAAAGAAAAATCCTACATTTCATGTGTTACTTTCTAGATGATAGTTTGAAACGAAACTATACCATTTGTGGGTGGAGACTGGCGGGAGGAGTGGGGGAGAGCAAAGAAAGCAGTGACTATACAAAAAGAAATGTACTCATTACCTGGCTTATGAAATTGTAAACCGTTTGTTCCTCACCTTTAGAATAACAACAACAATATTTTTTAACTAGGAAAAAAGTTACATGTTACATATGTTACATTACATTCCTAAACATTTTATATTTTTAAACTATATGCACTTTGATTCATAATTCATAAGAGAACTATATTTCAGAGTTTGCTGACCTTATGAAAGTTGTTAGTTAGCCTATTATACATTCTTTCCTTTCCTAAGAAAGTTTTTAGCTATTTATAGCCCTCTAAGAGTTTCATAAAGCTTGGATTGATTAAAGAAATAAAAGTAAACCCTTACTTGAAAGGCAATTTCAAGTGGTTATATTGTCATGAATTTAAAATTATATTTTTTAAAATAACTTTTCTAAAGGGTAGTCAGTAACCTGTAATATGTAACCTATAAGGGTTAGGGAGGGAGAAAAATCGAATTTCCTTGAAAGGATTTTCCCTTGTTGTGTGAGTTCTTAGAATTAAGATGTTAATGCATATTATTAGAGTTGCATTTGTATTTCAATCAACAACATTTCTTATAATCAAAGTGGTGTTGCCAGCAGTACTATGTGATCTGGAAACTGAGAGGACTTGTTGAATGGAATCAATACGTTTTCTTAATGCTAATTGTTACCTGATTCCAGCAGATTACAAATGCTATGGTACATATATTAGTAATCAGAATACATTGATACACAAAGCTACTGTATATTATAAATGAAAATGAGATGTGCAAATCATAAGATTCTACACACATACTCCACATATAGACATATCTGTATATGTATATATGTATGCATACACATGTACATACACATATACACACATACATATGTATATATGCAGAGAGGAAAAAATTTATAATTGAATATGCATCTTATGCAAATTTAATAATGCAAAGCATACATTGATTCCATATATACGTGTCACCTGGCAATTTCACAAATATTGGTAAATTTTAATTACTGTTGCAATTAGTAGTATCTTTGAAAATACTTATAATGAGCTGAAGTCATATGTTTTTCTTGTCACTCCAGAGTTTCAATGCACCTGCCATATGTTGTCTTTAGTAATTACAAGGCTTTTTTTCTCTCTGCAGCATAAGTACTAATTAAGTTGCAGGGTTTATACAATATATCCAAGGTTAGATTGCATCATCTTGAAAACTGCCTTAGAATGTTTCTCATTTCACTTAAAAATAGCCACCCACCAACAAAATAAAAAGGCTCCAGTCAAAGAAAGTCATATGGAAAGCAATATAAATGAACAAACAGAATCGTATTGAAGGGACAAGAACATTTAGTAAGATTTTACCTCTTTAGTTTGTGATTGCACAAATAACATTCAAGCTATTTCATACTGTGTCTTCCCATATCTCAAGCCCATCATAAAGGTTAATTATCCTTATGTGTAACGAAAGCACATGCTGCAGTATCAAAGCAAAGATTAAATAATATCTCTCTAAAATATCTTGTAATATATGAATTGATACAGCAGCTTAAAGATTTCTTTTTGATTTTTTTCAAGACTGTTCTGCTAACAGAGATATCAATTAGCTAACTACAGGTTACTACCCCTGGGTAAAGGAAATCACAGGAAATGCATTGTAGGAGAGTTCTAGTAACATTTTAAAAGCATAAAATGAAGACATAATGAAACGTTTCTCGTGGTTCATGCCTGTAATTCTAGATACCGAGGAAGTAGAGTTATGAAAGGTATTAGTTTAAAGCCAGCTCAGGCAGAAGAGTCAGAGAGTCTCCCAACTAATTATTAAAAATCCAGAAGCAGAATTGTGGTACAAATGGCAGAGTGCCAAACTTGAGTAAAAATATAGTGGAGCAAGAGCCAGAGCCCCTGAATTCAGGTTCCATACCAGCACCTAAAGGACAAGAAAAAAAGAAATCTCGTTCACTTTCCTTCAAAATTTTATTCCTGTGAAATGGAGAGAATACACTATTTTCCCAACAACTTGGTTTTTCACTACCTAGTCTCTGGGTGCTAATACACAATAACAGTAAATGGATAGGGATTCATTTGGTAGACGAGGATCATGTTTAATTTTCCGTATTAGTGATCCTTGTATCTGGGGACTTCCTTTGCTTAAGGTTTAGTTTCCTATAATACTCTGAATTCTCTGCATATATAAGTGCCCTCTGTTGTCACACTGAAAGAAGTGAAGATAAAAAAGAGCAGTAAAGCATGATAACATTTAAAATAATTGGAATCCTATCTTATGCCAGCACCCTCTGCACTTCTACCACCTCCAATCATTCATAAAACAGAATTTGCTCTTGAAAATGTTATACAATGAGAACCTTTCCAGTAATAAACCTTAAGAGAAGAAATCCTGTCTTGTAATACAGTATTCATCTGCATGAAAGCTCATTTAAGAAGTCCAAATATCTTTCTACTATTTGGATACTCCCTCTCTAATAGACGGAGAAGATGATTCCTAATTACCGAAGAAAACTCTAAACTCTTATTTTTGTCATTATGGGCTAGAAACTTCTGGAAGCCCATAGATAGTTCATGTTTTATTTTCTTGCTGCTCTTAGTAAATTATTTTGTGGTCTTTCTTATAATAAGGTGTTTCTAGACCAGCCACAAGCATACATAGGGAATTTGTTCCTCCTAAAGGCAAAAATCAAGGCTCAGGGAGGCAAAGTATGCATCTGTTTTTTTTAAAACAAAGTTACACAATGCATGACTGATTACTACTACACAATAAAAATAAATTAGGAGTCATAATCTTGTTCAATATTGCATTAATTTATTGATTTTTCCCAATAGCAGATTGAAGTTTACTTTAGTGTGAACATATTAGGAAAGCAAATGTATTCACTGACCCCAAGATTGCCTTCAAAGTGCTTTTGAATTTTTGTTGTTGTTTATGTATTATCTTAAATTATGTTTTATTATTCTTATGTAGTTTAACGAAACAGTTATCATTCAGTTGATAAGATGATGCTTTATTCTTTTTGGTCCCTTTCTAGATTTTCTTTTGTTTTCATTGTATGTTAAATCTGCAGCTGTCAGGTGCTGGTGGTTCGTTCCTGTAATCCTTGCTACTCAGGATGTTAAGCTCTGTGGATTGCAGTTCAAAGCCAGCCTGGGCAGTTAAGTACATAAGACTATTATCTCCAATTAACAATCAGAAAAAAAAAAACTGGAAATATAGTTGGGCTCAAAGTGCTAGAACACTACCTTAATCAACAAAGCTCAGAGTGAGCACCAGGTTCCTAGTTCAAGCCCCATGAGCTATCTTCCCCCTGCAAATAAGAAATACCTACAAATTGATTTCTCCCTGTTTTGTTTTACCAAAAAAATCAATAATCCAATAACCTTAAACTCACAATGGTATTTTGAAAATACTCAAAGATTTGAGAAAATTTAAATTCTTTGTAACCTTTGAGAAAGCCAGTTGTATGATAGCTTTTATTTCAATTTCTTGATCATTACTTAATTATAATTTATCATTTTTATAATTCAGAAATCAATTATTTAGCTTTTATAATAATCATCACATATTATTTAAAAACAAATTTTTACAGAGAATATCTTAAAATGATAAAATATTATTTATTCTAATTTTTCACATCTTTAGCCTGATGAGTTATGTTTCAAGAAGTTATATGAGCTGGGCGCTGATGGCTCATACCTGTAATCCTAGCTACTCAGGAGGCTGAGAAGGGATGATCGTGGTTCAAAGCCAGCCCGGGCAGGAAATTCCGTGAGGATACATTTCTTTTGTTTCTGAATCCTCTAGTCTAAGATACTTTGTTACAGCTATTCAGGGTAAGATGCTGCACTGTTTCCATTTAAAGAATGTTTGTTAAACTTATTCTGGTTCATTCTCCCTGTATATTTTTCATACAGTTTAAGATTAAGTTGTTGATAGGAAGAAGAAGAAGAAATATAATATACATCTCCAAATGCATTTATTCCTAATTAAAAATTTAGGTTGGAATTATCTTCACTGATATAAATGAAAACAGATTTCCTCACAAAGTGGCTTCAATGTCCAACAATGAAGGAAGGGACTTAATTAATTATTTTTCTGTTCTTTTCCTTTTCCTTTCTTTTTCTTTTCCTTCCTTTCATTTCTTATTCTTTTCCTTCCTCACCTTTTCTCTTCCTTCCTCTCCTTTTCGTTCCTTCTTTCTTTCCTTCCCTTCTCTCTCTTCTCTTGCTCTCTCACTCTCTTCCACTTTCCTCTCCCCCTCTGCCCCCATCTCTCTCTCTCTGTCCTCTTTCTACCCTACTCTCTAGTCCAAGAATGGGACTCTAAGTAGCTGATGCTTTCACTCTGAATAGAGCTCTACCAACTGATCTTTGCTTTTTCCTTCTGCTGAGATAGCAGATAATTAAATTATTACTTCTTCCTACTTCAAATTTCAAACCTTAAATATACCCTAGTTTTTGCCTATAAATTCGCTTTACCATTGGGCCAGTGATTTCTGGGCATCTGCAATCCTCTGGACTTCTCATCTGCCTTTGGGAATCTGAAAATTGGCCTTGGAAAACTTTTATCTTGGTTTCTTTTATGAAAGGAGTACTGTAAGTGAATCTCTCTGTTATACTCCTCAAAATAAATTACTGTACATTGCTAATGATTCATTTCTAGGTTTGTTGCTGTTTTCAGTTTCCCTTTTTTGTTTATTAAAAACAAACTTCAATTTTCCTATTCTCACTTTTATATAGGAACTATATCTACTATAAGCAGATAAATATTTTGATTAGATGTTGTACATCTCTGAGAAATGGTTCAAATTCAGTACTGTTTTTACATGTCCAAAAATTCTTTAAAATATACAGCGATGTTCAATAGACTATTTCTTTAGAAAAACAGATGTCAGTACATGTGTGAAGGCAGTCTAAGGAATCTCAGGGAAACCTGTTGATTAGAAGGGGATTGAGAGAGTGGGGAAAGAAAATGAAATGGAGAGATATATTCTGGCAAAATACAATATATGCACATCTAAATTACCATAGTGAAATCCCTTAGTGGACTTAATATGCACTAGAGAAATAAAGAGAAAGAAAAGAGAGAGAATGACAGGAAAGTAAAACTAGTTCCAGTGTGAGTGGAGGGATTACTGGGAGAGCAGAGAATTCCAAATAAAATTCCACAGTGATTCAAAATCAAGCACCAACATTTCTTTTGTTGAGCTGAAACCCCATTGTACAATTACTTGAAGATAATTCAGAAAAGAAGTAAAAAGGAAAAGAATCAGCTTTCACACATGCAAAAATTGCCTAATATTCCATAGCTTTTATGTTTTTATTGTCAGAATGGTATTTACCAGGGACCTTGTATTTTATCCACTCTAAGTCCATTTCAACTGAAAAAATCCAAAGAAATGAATGTCCTATCTGACTGTTTGTATATACACATGTGTATTAGCTAGGGGGAAAAAGCTCACATTTTATTGAAGAATACAATTTTTTTTATCTTCTTTACACTTTGATGGATATAAATTATTCTTCTTGTCTATGATCAAGAGAAACATTCCAGCTCCCCCACTTTGACACCTTACTCTTTGCAAACCTTTGTCCAATGTTTTTATTAACTCAATTTAATAGAACCTTTTTATGGTGACCTTAAGAATTTAATAACTCCTCCATGTTAGGACAATACCACCTGCAGGCTCCACTGGGATTAAACTGTACTGATTCAATATGTCTGTTGGAACACATGAAAAGAGGAAGGGGAAAGGAGGGAGGGAGCAGCAGCTACACTAATCAGTCTTTTCCCTCTCACCAACAAGTACTGCAGTTGCTTAGGACAGTCAATCCAAGCCATTTGCAGAGAATTTCGGTGGTTGCTAAGGTAATAGTAGCTCGCTCAAAGCTTCTTAATAATATTAATCTAACTTGGATCATGTCAGAGGCTAGCAATCTTCAATTCAATAATGTCTCTCCTCCTGACAGACATTCTGCATATTTTATAGATCTGATCAATATGTTATTAGTCAACAACCTGACGCTGGCTCATGAATTAATCCTTTTCTGTCAACCCAACAGTTTATAGTCTTCTGTAACCTCATTCCCTCATTGTAGATGTGACCTGGCTTAATCCAATGAAGATAAAATTAACTTTCCCCCCTCGTAGTACTCTCCTTCTATATTAATTTAAATCTCCAAGGACAGCTACTCCAGGCAAATAATTTTATGCTTGACCTTTTATGTGCAAGATTAAAGTGGTATGGACATATGCATGGGAAGTCAATGAGCTGTCTCTCCATTTTCATCCTTCTTTAACAGTGCTGGAAAAATTCCATGTGAACGCAGAGGATTACTAAATGACAGTGATATATTTATTTAAGTTGTGAAAAGAACTCCGTCACTTCAGCTTCGTATTTAGTATCAGTAGTGTCTTTGTCTTTTTTGAAAGGTAAATTAATAATAAGTGGTGGCAGCACTATCAGAGTTATTGTAGATATGGCACACCAAGGATGTTTTTAACAGTTTGCAATATGCAAAAGTAATCATCTATGCTCCTGCAACTCATGTGGCATATGACATTACCTGCTAAGAAAAAGAAAAAGGTGGGAAATATTATTTAACTTTGCATAAGAGCATTAATAGACTGCCTGTACTTCTGGGCAAATACGAAGATTCCACTTGGATAACAGAACAAGATTTCTTCATAAACATCTAGCATACATGTCTTTGAGGTTCAGTTTTAATGTCTAGTCATCTGCAGGCCAAAATTTGAGAAGAATTTGTCTTTCAGGCAAAATGGTTTCTATTTCCTCTCCCTTCCTACCTAATCTCATCCACCTCCTCCACCCACCTGTCCACACATGCCTCCATACACCCCCTTAGATACCATTTTGGTATCTAACTTCTTTGAAGTCATTTAGGGTAGCTTATTTTTTCCTTTCCAAGTAACACCCAAGTCTGAAAAAATACATACATGGCAAATCATTGCCACTGAATTGAAATGTAAAGAAATATATTGCCTCCTCAGACTTGTAAGTGTAAAATTCTTTCCCTATATAAGAGAGGAATGAAATGTCTATTGGAACACAATTATCATTTTATTTCTGTAAACATTAACTCTATAGGCTTTTGGTTGTATTTGATTAAGTATAATAAGCAATGTTTATTTTTGTTTTTGTTTTTTTGTCCGTCAAGAGGCTTGAACTCCGGGCCTGGGTGCTACCCCTCAGTTCTTCAGCTCAAGGTGAGTGCTCTACCACTTGTGCCACAGCACCACTTCCAGTTTTCTGAGTGGTTTATGGGAGATAAGAGTCTCACAAAGTTTACTGCCCAGGTTGGTTTTGAACTGCAATCCTCAGATTTCAGCCTCCTGAGTAGCTAGGATGCAGGCGTGAGCCACCAACGCCGGCAATAAGCAAGATTTTACATTGTAATAGAGAAAAGAAATATTGTTCAGCAAAAACCCAAGAACGCTATTATATTCCTGATTGACTGCCACATCACAATATATATTCTCTCTATGTTTCTACATGTTTTTTGTGTGTTTTGTTTTGGAATGTGTGTGTGTGTGTGTGTGTGTGTGTGTGTGTGTGTGTGTGTATGTGTGTGTGTGTGTGTGTGTGTGCATGCACACACACACTGCACCAATCCGGGGACTTGAACTCAAGGCCTCAAACTCTCACTTGACATTTATGCAAATGGCTGGCTCACTACCATTTGAACTTCACCTCCACTTCTGACATTTGTGGGTTAATTGTGCCCATTCTGTCTTCAAACCGTGATCTCCAGATCTCAATCTCCTGAGTAGCTAGGATTATAGCTTTATGCTATGTTTATTGTGAAATCTTTTGATCAAAGAGCAAACATTTGTATATCCTCCATTCAGAGCTCATTAACAAGACAACGGATTCTGTGAAATCCCTGAAACTAATTTCAAGTTTCCTCCACTTAAAAATACATTATTAGCTTTTTCTCTCTCCGTTCGTTTCTAGCTCTCTGCTCTCTCTCTGTTCTTACCCCTCTCTTGCTCTTGCTCTTCCTCTCTTGCTCTTGCTCTTGCTCTTGCTCTTGCTCTTTTTTCTAGCTCTCTCTGCTCTCTCTCTCTGCTCTAGCTCTAGCTCTTTCCTCTCTCTCCTCTCTTTCCCAGCCACGTGGAGTGCCAACCTTGCCTGGTCCCAGCAGGTCTACTGAGTAAACCTTCCCCTTACCTAAATACCACGTGCGTGGTGCAGTTCTTACTCGGATACCTCTTTTTAAAAACCTAACATAAATGGTGCCGTCAAAAGACATTATTACTCTGTATTTTACCTCAATCATATATGTAATACTAAATATGATAAATATATTTGAATGAACTCATATACATTGTTATCTTCAATAAACATTCTTATATTTCAACCTTTCTAAGACTCACTTTTCTCTGTCTTCTTTAGTATTTCTATTTTAAAAAGTATTGTCAGGGAAAGGGGTTACAGTTACATAAGTAAGATAGTGAGTACATTTCTTATTGAACTTTTTACCCCTCCTTCATTTTTCTCCCACTTTTCTGCCCCTCTACTCACTTCCCCGTCCTTGTACTAATCATTTCCAACATATTGTCTTGGAGTATTGCCGTTGTATTATTTCCTTCCTTGTCCTTTTTCTTATACAGAGCTTCCATCTAAATCTCAACATTTGACATCTTTCTTCAAAGATAGATTTGTTGTTAGACACCATAATTAGGTGTTTTTTTCTTGGTCTATTAATTTTTTTCTAGAGTTATTTTGGCTTCCACTATGGTTATGACGCATTGAATATTAGGGCTGGGATCTGAAATATCTCCCCAACTCTTAGATGCAGCAGGTATTTCTTTCAATGAAGTAGTGTTTGAAGATGAAAACGTTAGGCGGCGGAATGATTGTGATGACTCTAACTCCATCTCTGGATATTTTTTCATTGATAGTTTCATAAGTTAATGGGATATTACAGTTGGTGGTCGAACAGCTGTATTAGAGAATTTTGGAGGTGATGGAGAATTTTAGAGGTGGTGGAGACTTTTCTAAGTGGTGATGTTTTCAAGAGAGACCTAGCCAGAGGAAATCCATAACTGACAGACATACCTTTGAAGTGTAATTTTTTCTATTTTTAGCAGATCTTGTCAGGTGTTTTGGTTACAGCAAAGGCAAACTACCCAATCCGCTGTCTTTCCTAACCCTCACAGTCAATATTTTCTCCCTAATATGTTACAAAACCTTTGTCATAATTTCATAAGGGAAGTTTTGTATTTATTTATTCTATTTGGAATGTATTAGTCTAGCCATGTAGATGTTTTCTCCTCAGTTCTACAATATTCATTTTCTCCTTAAAGATTCAATTCCAGTATGCCCTCAAAAAATATATATTTTCTGTATATATTAAATTAAAATGTCAACTTTTCTGTTTCGACCCTGTGCATATTTCCATAGTTGTCTGAGAACTGGAGGGACTTTTGACCCTAACTTTATATATTGTACTAACTAGTGACTCATTTCATGGACTAGGATTTGAGACAAACCAGAAGGCAATTTTGCATTAGTTAATAAGCACAGCATATAGAAAACTGATAGGTTTAGTTTCCATTTGCTTGCTCTTTAGCTCTCTGGATATTTATATTGAGTAGAATAATGCAGAGTCACTTTGGCTACATTAACGGACAAGTGTAAAAGATTCTTCTGAGAAGACAAAGAGCTTCCTGAGATCTGGATATTCTGTGTAGTGCTTAATAATCTAAAGTTAAATTATGAGCTTTGCAACCTCTGTAGTAGCTGTGTTTGTGAGTGTTGAGCATTTCTAATGTTTGCCTCAACTTCTTCTTCCTTTAAAATACCTTAATTTTATTAAATCCTGCTATGAGTGCACCTTATGGAATACTATGAGGCCTATGGACTAACTGACCGAAAATAATTAATATACCTTTAAAACGCACTTGTTTCTTACCCACCCGTGTTTAAACTTGCTGGCTTTTTCCTTTCCTTTCTACATCAGTCCTCTGTTTACAAATATTTTATTTAGTAATTTTGGTGTTGTCAATAGAAAAGTCATTGAAAACGTTTAATAAATCCTACTGCTTGAGGGTCAAAATCCAGGGAAAGTTAACACTGAAAAGCAGGAAGAATGGTAATTTCTGCATACAAAATTCTTTATCATCTCATCAGTGTATCAAGAATTGATTTTACTGAAACGAAATGTCAAATATCCTAAATTCCAACATGGCTGACAATAACAGTTATGCATACTTAGGAAAAAACAAATAATGCTTAGATAAGGAAATAATTCACACATTTATACTACTTCAAAATATTCTCATCTTCGTTGCCTCATTGCAAGACTTCAACAATGCCTATGCTTTATTTGGGGCTTTAGAAAATGTCAAATCACTATGAAAAAGTCGAAGCCATTTTTATCCATTATATTCTAAACCGAAAGAAGTAATCTATCATTTTTCCCACTGAAGTGGTACTCTAATGAAAAAGGAAGGGAAAATAATGACTAGCTAGATAAGCTGCCAACAGTCCTAAGGTAGTGGATTCAGACCAGTTCAGTTCGGTTTTGTTCATGAAATAAAAATCCAGAGCACCCAGCAAATTTGACCACATGTGTTTAGTTCTTGCCCCAGATCCCCTTAGTAACCCGTGAAAAGAGAGACCAGAGTTGTATCTCACATGCCTCGTTGAAGGCTATACCCTTTGGCACAGAACAGAACAGGTGCCTTCTTGCTTAACTGCTTACTACCTGCATGGCTTCTTTTAAATTGGCATCTGCCCCTTGTTCAAGTGGTGGGTTGTGCAGCTGAGTAGCTATGGCCCACAAGCCTCCTTCAAAAAGATGCCAGGCTTTCTTTCTGAGCTTAGATTTTAGCTGGATTCATTTGTAGAAAGCCTCCATGTAAACTTTTCACCTGAAAAAAAAGATGAAAGACAATTTCACGTAGAGAAATCATCGAGGGGCCCAAACAAGGAAGACAGTGGGAGAGAGATGATTTACAATCTGTTCTGCTAGTTCTTCTAACTTCAAAGAAGGCTAAAACTTTTGGGGAGAGTCATAGAGGTTGAAATAAAGCATATAGTCTGGAGACTTTAAAAAAATGGACTGATGCTTATAGTTCACTGAAACTGATGAAGATATTTTCTCCCAGTAAATAATATTAATGTTAACTAAAAATACAAAAAAGTAAAGACAACCCCAACAATATGTCAAGAGAACTGAAATAAGAATTTCTTAATTGAACATCTGTCAAAATATAAAAAAAATTTGTGCTAGATGCCAGTGCCTTTTACCTGTAATCCCACCTATTCAGCAGAATGAGAGCTGAGAATCATGGTCAAATCCCGCCTGAGCAGACAAATCAGAGTGACAGCTCTAAAATGCAGAAGTGGAACTGTAGTTTAAGTCGTTGAGTGCCAGCCTTGAGCAAAGGTACAGTACCCAGTTCCTCAGATTAATTTACAGAAAGAAAATGTGTCAAAATATTTTAACTGTTGCTATAATATTTATGTTTTAGTTATTATTTTTGTCCTAGTACTAGGGTTTGAACTCAGGGCTGTATTTTTTGTAACCGTTAACACCCTACCACTTGAACCTTACCTTCACTTATGGTTTTATGCTGATTAGTTGAATAAACATCCCTTGGTTTTGTCTTACTGACTGGTTTCAAACCTCCATCCCCAGATGTCAGCCTCCTGAGTAGTGAGCCACCAGTGCCTAGCAACATTTTCATTTAAAGTAAAATTCAGCTGATGCACTAGTATTTCTAGTTTAAGATTTGTAGTGATATGTTCATTCAATGATCACAGATCACCTCCATTTTTTCACTCTGCTCTGACACTCTTAATTCATATCTGTTTCCAAAACATGTAACTCAACTTTAGATAGCGACAATGTGATTATATACCTTCCAGAGGCTACCTGACTTACTATCCTGAAATTAATTCTTTGTAAATTGAAAGGTGAAAGCTATTTCTTTTAATACCTGCATTATTTTTCTCATTCTGTATATTATATTAGACCCAAACAGTAGGCATTTTTTTAAAAAAAATTCTGTGAAGGAACTAAGCACTAACTTTATTTGGTTATTGATGTTAAATTTGTAATTAATCATTGTTGAACATCTCATTCATTGACTGCTTGTATGACCTCATACAGATATCAAGTTTTAGGAAAGCATGCCAGTATTCTGCTCGGTTACTTGGGTAGTGAGGTGTAACTGACTATGACTATCACGAGGTATTTTCATATGTTGGGCTCAGATGCATTCCACCATCTTTACCATTCTATGCTTTCAGAACATGTCCTGGCCTCCAGCTATCCACATGACCCACCGGGCTAGTCTGCAGTGCCTACCGACACAGGTGTTTTTCTTCACATACTTCGTGAGCATTTTCGGTAGAGTTGAGGAGTGATTGCATCCATTTCTCAGAGGTCTTATGAAAAATTAAATAGTTTGCACAACATGGTAAAACATTATTGGAACAACCAAGGCTTAATATTATTACCATATAACATTATTTTTATTGAAACATAAGCACCTGTCTATTACACTATTAAGTTTAAAAAGAAGATAAAAAGAGCATAAATAATCTGGTATCAAAAACATATGTATACTTTTTAGGAAAAAGGATATTCTATTTATTTCAACTGTGAGGTATCTCAAATAGCTTCTAGAATACTTTGAGGTTTTTGGAAAAGCATAACTTATATACTTGATTCTATATTTATTATAAGTACTTATTTTATTACTCAGATTGAGAGATATTGGAGAGAAAAGACTCATTAAATTACCGTTTGAAAATCTGTCACTTGATGACCTAATTGAAGGGGAATATTTATAATAATGATGAAAATCTATACATATTAATCTATGCAGTTGGATTCTGAGCTTTTAAACAAGCCAAGAAAATACTTGTTTAATTTTAAATAGCATCATGTAGTACAATTTCACAATTAAGTGATTAAGTGCATGAATATCTTAGCAGAATGCTTATTACACATTAACACTTACAAGATAATATTATTGCTATAGTCATCTTTATCAATATTACTTTCATTAGCAATAGTAAGAATAGCAATGGCATTGGTATTCATCAGTTTAAAAGTTCATATTTTAATAAAAAGTTTTGAATATATGGATCCTATTTGATTTTAAATTATGTGAAATCAACACAATAAGAAATGAAGTGCATAGTAAGGGCAATGGTAATCTTATGGTAATATGAAGGAGATTTTCCTGCAGACTTTTGACCTGTAGATGTGTGTGTGTGTGTGTGTGTGTGTGTGTGTGTGTGTGTGTGTGTTCATTCTATAGGATACACATTCTATAACATATATACACCCACACATTCTATAGCCTATATATATTAAAACATACATTATCTATCTATCTATCTATCTATCTATCTATCTATCTATCTATCTATCTATCTATCTATCTATCTATCTATCTATCTATCTATCTATCTATCTATTTATCTATCTATCTATCTAGGAATATTCTCAGATATACTATTTCCAAATGTTATTTTTTAACAGTAAGAATAAATCTTCTCAGTTCAATAAAGATTGTTCTTTAACCTTTTATCTTTATGTTTATGTGGTCTTACCATTCTTAATTAGAATTGATATTTGAAACCTTTTTCTTTTTTAATTTTTATTTATTTTTTATTGTGAAAATACTCTACAGAGGGCTTACAATAACATGGGCAAGATAATGAGTAAATTTCTTATCAGGCATTGTAGCCTCCCCCTTTGTTTCCCCTTCCCATCCCCTCCCAGCCGTCCCCACCCCCCCGCCCAACCCTTCCCCCAACCAAAGTTGTAAAGTTCATTTCAAAGTGACAACTTGGATTTCTCATTGTTGCAACGGGTCCACCTGTATCCTTATTTAAACGACTTGTTTTTCCCCTTCCCCTCCACAAATTATACTGACATCAAATACAGTGAAAGCAGGGGTTATACTGTGGGTGAGGGACATACAAAGCAACAAAGAAATAATCTTATAAATGCGTTAGAAACAAATGCATGAAAGAAAAAAAATACATTTGAATACATAGCTTAGGGTTCATTTTCCTAACATCACCTTATCTGACCTTTTCTGCTTGACTCATTCATATACTAGATGTTGCAAATAAGGGAAACCATGGGACCTATGTTACTTTGGGCTTGGCTTACTTCACTTAATGTAAATTTTTCCAAGTCTTTCCATTCCCGAAAAAATGGGGCAATGTCATTCTTTCTGATGGAGGCATAGAGTTACAAAATTATCGAAAATATTGAGATTTTACGGACATCTGTAGGCATGTCTCTAAAATATACAGCAATAAACCCAACACACCATTTTTTAACCAGGTGCACATCCTTGTTCTTTTACAGTAGGTAATATATGCAATCAACCCATACAACAAAAAGGAATGGATATAGAACATAAGGCATAATGCAGTATTCTAATTCATGCAATATTTTGTAGAGCCACCAGATTTTTTAAGTTTACATTTTTCTTTTACTTTTCTTTTGTTTGTAGGTGTGTGTTCATGTGTGTGTGTGTGTGTGTGTGTGTGTGTGTGTGTGTGTGTGTGTGTGTGTGTGTGTGTGTGTGTGTGTGTGTGTGTGTGTGTACAGTGACTTAAACTCAGAGCCTTGTGTTCTTGTTTGCCTTTCTTTGCTCAGTCTGGCAATGTATCCCTTGAATCACTTCTGCTTCTGGGGATCTGCTATTTAGTTGGAAATACAAGTGTCTTGGATTTATCTGCCTGAACTGGTTTTGCACCTCAGGTTTTAGAGCTCAGCCTGGTGAATAGTTAGGAGTACAGAAATGAGCCACAGTCAGCTAGCTTTGAGCTTACTATATAAGCACTTACCTTAACAGATAATAATTTCTGACCTACAAATTATTAAGTAAACTAAGATGTTATTGCACTTTCTCTTTTAAATAACATATCTAACTTTGAAACTTTGCTTTGAGTTATCCATAGTTTTTTTGTAATCACATTGTCTTCAGAGTATGAAAATATATTTCAATTCCTTCCATACTAGTTCATCCATATATATTAGGTGCTATTAGAAACTGGGCATTTTGTCAGATAAAGGACAATTTGCGCAAGTGCCATCCTGTGTTCCTTTTTTTTTAAATCAAATAATCGTGGCTAAGTACTAGGCTAGGGTAACACATTCTACGATTATTCATGATGTCTTTCATTCCACAGGTAACATTTGAAGTTACCATTGCAGTATCTAGGTGTAATTAATTTAGCATGGTAGTTGGCCCAGACATCAATTTCTGAGAATTTTTTTTTGTTTTGTATTTGTGTAACTTGGGAAATTTTCAATAGGTTTGAATTAATTCTGCCATAATATTAGATGCCTAAATTTTAGTGAAACTTACATAACCTGAATGTAAGCACTGATGTGTAATAATTTTTATATTGCTTTTTTAAAACAATAAGTTATTAATTGTGAAAATAATGTACAAAGGGGTTACAATCAAATGAGCAAGGTAATAAATACATTTCTTTCTTTCTTTCTTTTTTCTTTCTTTCTTTCTTTCTTTCTTTCTTTCTTTCTTTCTTTCTTTCTTTCTTTCTTTCTTTCTTTCTTTCTTTTTTTAGGGTCCATTCGTCGGGCCTGAACTCTGGGCCTGGGCGCTGTCCCTAAGCCCTTCAGCTCAAGGCTAGCGCTCTAACACTTGAGCCAAGGCGCCACTTCCAGCTTCCTTCTTTTTGCTTATGTGGTGCTAAGGAATCGAACTCAGGGCCTCAGACATTCAATGCAAGCGCTCTACCACTGAGCCACCTTTGTTGCCTCCTCCTTTGCTTCCCTTTACTATCCCTTCCCTCCCATCTCCACAACTACATTTCCTCCTCCCCTCTTGCCTAAATTGTAAAGTTCGTTTTTCGACATAGCATCATATACATCGCATTGTTGCAATGGGTCAACCTGTTTCCTATTTAAACAATTGTTTTCCCTTCCTTTTCCCAAATTATACCAACATCAAATAAGTGAAAACAGAGGTTATACTGTGGGGGAGGGACATACAAAGCAACAAAAATATCACATGGTACCTTATAAATATTTTTGAAACAATAGCAAGAAAGAAAATAAAACTTGTGTCCTTATCTTGGGGTTCATTTCACTTAACATCATGTTATCTGACCTTTTCTGCTTGTCTCAGACATATACTAGTTATTGCAAATAAGGAAATCCATGGGACCTATGTTTCTTTGCACCTGGCTTACTTCACATAATATAATTTTTTCCAAGTCTTTCCATTTCCCATAATTCTAAAGAAAAATAATATTAGAAGTGAACTCATAAAAACAGAATTTTCTCTGATTTTTAAAATCATCTGAAGTTGGCTAAATCAAATGAATTTATGAATCCAAAATGAGTAATAAACTAGGCATCTTTAAACTACCTTAAAATGCTTTTTCTAATTTTCATGATTCTCTGAAAACTCTTAGGAACATAAGTATTTGAGAACTTTTTCTAAAAATATTAAAAAATATTGAGTTTTCATTTATACATGGCATAAGAGAATATTCCATAAACAACAAATACTAAAAAAAAGAATATATCATAAAATGACCATTGAAATTCATCAATTTGAACTTTTCTTACCAGTTGGACATTCTTTATACATCTCTTCTAAATTTACATGCATATCACATTCATCACAATAACACAAACACTCACTAACTTGATATTTAATTGTTGTCTTCATTTTACATGGATTGTTATTGCTGTTATTGCTACTGTAGCAGTTTGAAAGGCAATCACTAAAGCTATTGTTGATGCTCAGACTCTTACATCAAGTATAAAAGGAAGTCTGTAAGATAATCAAAAGAAAAATTACTTGCCCTTTGATCATTTGGATTGCTAAGGTTGTAGTTCTTAGAATGATAAAAAACAAAACAAAACACATAGTGATTAATATGTATGTCCTATAAAATGTATTTCATTCTTAGAATTCTTTCTGGATAAATTACAGACAACAAGTTCATATTGGGTTTTATGTAAATAGTATTTGTTTTCTCATGATTCAGTTGACAGCTTTGAGGGCTGTGCTTATTCAATTTCTCATTCACAAACTAGTATTTTCTTATCTATCAACTCTGGTATCAAAGACATCAACTCCCTACAGGGAAAATGGACAGAGACTTTCATTCTGCACAAGTCATCATGCAGAGAGACAAAAGAAAGACTAGCTTCCAACAACAGATGAAGAAAGAGGACAAAAATTCTTTTCCAGAAACTCCTCACATAATTCTCCTTTCTCTAATTGTATCACTTTGCTGCAGAAACTCTTGGTTGAACAACCCCAATTAGCCATAGTTTCCATGTATTAGTTAACTTAGAATCTGTTTTCTAGATTACTAAGGTATTAAGGAAAATGGAATTTTCATTCCTTACTTAGAAATTATCCTTCTAGAGTCAAATTTAAGTGAAATGTATGAAAATAAAGACATTTTCATACATCCATATTCTCCACATTGCTACCATATTGCTATCCACATTGCTACCATCCTTCCTTTCTGATTAATCCTTGAGAGTTTATGCACCCTCCGGACAATGGAGTACTCCAAAAAGGGAAGATGGAAAGTCTAGAATGCAGTTGACCCACCAGAAAATACTATAAAGTCTAGGATGATTATTAAGGAGATTTCTGGAAAAGACTATTAGAGCTATATGAAAAACCTCTTGTTTTAAATAAGTCATGAATCAATCATGTCCTAGATGAAACATATAAGCTGTTACATATGCATGAAGAAATACTAGTGGGTAATTAGCATATGGAATGATGCTAAAATTTATTTCTTACTAGACAATAAATTTAATGATGTGTACTCTGATTTGACCCATTTTGTTTCAGCTAATTCTGTATTTCCTTAGAGCTAAAGAAACTCAAAATCTCTTTGGTATCTAACATCCAGCAATTTTTTCACTCTTATTAGTTAATTTAGTGTAAGACCAATGGTATCATATTTGATTGATTTGAGATGTCAATTTCTATCATTTTGACCAGATTATTCTCAGTACCCGAGGTGAAAAATTCTCTTGAAGTATATCTGGCATTTTCTTTACATGCCATTTCAGTAAAGTGAATGTCAAGCTGTCACATCTGTAAATATGGACTTAAAACATTACCCATGTTTTCCTAAGTCTCCTGTGGTTACAAGTAAAATGCCAGGAGGACACGGCTAGCATTAAAAGGGCCCACTTATGTTCTGTTTACTAATTTACATTTTGTCGAATTAAGCTGTCAAGTAATAGATGTCATGTTGCAAAGAAGAATACATTTTAAAATATTTTTTAACTTCAATTCATTTAAGTCAATAATACATACAATACAGAAATAATTGGTAGAGTGTGCATATAATGTTCTGACTAAAATTACTCACCTACCAGCCACATTTTTTGTGCATGTGTTTGCTGGTATTGAAGCTTGAAATCAGGGTCTGACCTCTGTCCTTCAGATTTTGCTATTCAGGGTTGGTGCCACTAAAGTCACAGCTCCACTTCTGATTTTGAGTGGTGGATTGGAGATACGTCCTATAGATTTCCTTCCTGGATGGCTTTGAACCATGATCCTTAGAACTCAGCCTCCTGAGACACAAAGATTATGGAAGTGAGTCATCAGTACCTCACTACTTACCAGTCTTCTTATTAAGACATTAACCCTAATATGAATTATGTTTATTATAAAGCAATTATACTATGGAAAGTACACACACTAGACAGTAACAAAGACAGTATTTGTGATAGTGTTAGAATTAAATTAAGATTTTGATAGGTATTTCTTTCTACCTACTACTACAATATTTTTGAATCATACTGGAATTTGAATTCTGAGCCTCCTATTGTCAACCTGTTCTTTTCCTCCTGAACTATGCCTCTGGTCTCCAAAAAAATCAATATTTGAGCCAGATGTCTGCAACTCCCATTTATAGCCCTAGTCACTCAGGAGGATGAGAGTTGAGGAACGGTTTTTAAAGGTTGGCCAGGCAGAAAGGCCATGAGGCTCTTTTTGATTTTATTTTTGTTTTCGTTAATCATGGGGCTTGAACTTAGGGCCTGGGCTTTGTCTCTGAGATTTCTTACTAAATGTTAATACTCTACTATTTTGAACCACAGAGCAACTTCTGGTTTTCTAGTGGTTAATTGGAGATAATAATCTCAAAGACTTTCTTACCTACGCTGTTATCTAACTGCCATTCTCATATCTCAGCCTCTTGAGTAGCTAGAATTACAAGAGTGAGCCACCAGTACACAAAAAAAAAAAAGTAGAGCTATGGGTACCATTGAAAGAGAAAAGCACAGGGACAATACGCAGATCCTGAGCTCAGTTTCCAGGACTGGCACCTATACATTTATATATTTGTTGGGATGAAATTTAAAATTTTACCGATGCTAGGCAACCACTCTAATTTTGCCTGCTTTTCCAGGTGAAATTATATATTTTATATCAAAGTATATCTTGAGTTATTTATTCAATGTACCACATTTCTAAACTTTGATATTTGCTTGTGAAAATTCATGTAATTAGTGGTTTCTACAAGTGTTTCATTGCCTTTATAATATATTCAGCCTTAAGGCAGATTGTATGTTCAATATCAGTCAAAGATTAGGAGGGGAATGACATTATTTGTATTATTTGAAGTTCTTCCTAGTAGAACATATACACACACATGCAGAGCAAAGGTCAGAGGGAGACAGAGACAGAGACAGACAGACAGACAGACAGGCAGTCAGGCAGGCAGGTAGGAGAGAGAGAAGAGGATGGAGGGGAGGGGAAGTGAGGGGACAGAAGAGTAGAGGAGAGACAAAAACAGACTGACAGAAAGACAGTAGGGGCAGAGATAGAGACAGAAGACATTACTATTACAAGAATGTAGGCAATTCCTAGGATTTACTAGGATGCAGAGACAAACATGACATGGGCTAAACAGTAACATAAATATAACAAAAGGTCCAGAGAGGACATAGGTAGAAGTAGGAATGATTTAAAACTAAGCAGGCCAAAAAATTTGTGGCTCCTGTTACATGAATTTCAGTTTAGGTAAAGGACCTTTAAATATTAGATAGAGATTACAACTCTATACAACTTTTGTCTTTTAAAAGTAGATACAAGATCAACCATAATACTTTAGACAAAAGGGCTAGATTTTAGGGCATTTATTTATTTATATATCCACTGATTCATTTCAGAAATAATGTAGGATATAGCATGTACTAAACTTCTCTTGTACATAAATATTCAAGTATAAACAAGACTAAATACCATTAAAAACTAGAAACTTAAGGTATAGCATCAAATACTTAGGCTTCAAAAAACAATTATAATGCAATCTTGCTAAGCTAGTTCATCTCTTGGTACATAGAAAGGTGCCTACCATCCAGTGATTCATGATTTAAATCACAGCATATAACAATTACAATCTAGTTCTTAGAAAGTAGACAACAATGAGTTAATTTTGGAAAAGTGTAGGCTCAAGGACACTCAGATAATACATAACTCCTAGGCCTGAAGAATTATACTATTTCAAGATTTCACTGGAAATGGCCTTAAAGGTTGCTTCATGCCAGTCAAAATCCATTGATGAAGTAAAGGGGTGACAGTGTGCAAAACAGGGAATGTACTCATTATCTGACTTATGCAATGGTAACCCCTCTGTACAATACCTTAATAATAACAAAATAATTTAGAATCATCCATGGATATGTACTCTACTGAGGAAGCTATGGCTAATTCAAGATGGAAAAAACAATAAGAAAATAGAAAGGAATCATTAAAATGAAGCTGGATGACTCAGATGAATCAATAGAGTTACACATGCTGGATACTTAGAGTACAAAATCAGACCCCTAGCATGGCGATGTTTGAGCTGTAAGGTTTACATAATTGAAATTCACCCCAATTGACAATTAATTCTAATTTGCAGAACTTCTAGCAAGTAAAATCAGAAGGGGGCAGGGAAGAACTGTCTGAGACAAAGAAATCAACCCAATAAAATGTGGTATATATACACAATGGAATTCTATGCCTCCATCAGAAAGAATGGCATTGCCCCATTTGTTAGGAAATGGAAAGGCTTGGAAAAATTATAGTAAGTGAAGTAAGCCAATCCCAAAGAAACATGAGTCCCATGGTTTCCCTTATTTGCAATATTTAGTATATCTATAAGTCAAGTAGAAAACGTCAGATAAGGTGATGTTAGGAAAATGAACCCTAAGATATGCATTTAAATGTTTTTTTCTTTCATACATTTGTTTCTAACGCATTTATAAGATTACTTCTTTGTTACATTGTATGTCCCTCACCCACAGTATAACCCCTGCTTTCACTGTATTTGATGTGGGTATAATTTGTGGAGGGGAAGGGGAAAAACAAGTCATTTAAATAAGGATACAGGTGGACCCGTTGCAACAATGAGAAGTACAAGTTGTCATGAGGAAAACCAACTTTTCAAGTTTGGGGGAGGGGAGGATTGGGTGTGTGGGGGAGGCTGTGAAAGGAAAACAAAGGAGGAGGCTAAAATGCTTGATAAGAAATGTACTCACTATCTTGCCCATGCAATTGTAAACCCTCTGTATAGTATTTTCAAAACAAACGAATATTAAAAGAAAGAACGTGGAAAATGCTGCTCCACATAGGAATCAAAGATCATCAAAGTCTGTGTTTAAGAATCATCTCTCACCTCCATGGTTTTCTTCTTCTTTCTGGAATTATCTCTCTGCCATTTTCTTACTGAAATATTTCCTTTCTTCATTCCTTACATATTCTCTTGTTTTCTGGCCATGGTAAACTTTATTCTTGTTTTTCAGTGTGCTCTATCTTTACATTGTAGTGTAATTCTCTTACATGCTCTCATAAGAATAATTAGCATCAATATGCCAAAAGAGTGTCACCTAACACATAAATTTACTTTAGTGCCTATAAGAAAATTGTGTGATCTTGATTTCAAACAGCTACTCCTAGGGAAACCAATTAGAATCACCTCAGATTTCTCAGCAGAGACAATCAAAGCAAGAAGAGCCTGGAATGATGTATGCCATGCCCTAAAAACAAACAAATATCAACCAAGAATACTGTACCCAGATAAACTCTCCTTCATAACTGAAGGCCAAACAAAAACCTTCCATAGCAAAGAAAAATTGAAACAATACATCTCCACCAAACCAGCCCTACAAAAGATTCTTAAAGATGTCCTACACATAGAAAACCAACAAGACCAAAATAAAGGCCAAGAAACTGCACCCAAATTGAGAATCCAATAACCATAGGAAGAACCCAGTTTTCGCAGCCCACAAGAAAGTGGATAACATGGCAGGAACTCCCAAATACCTCTCAGTCCTATCTCTTAAGATTAACGGACTGAACTCTCCAATTAAGCGACATAGAATGTCTAGTTGCATTAAAAAACAAGACCCTTCTATCTGCTGCCTGCAGCAGTCACATCTAGCCCATAAAAACAAACACATTTTCAATGTTAAAGGCTGGAACAAAAATACCAAGCAAACTGTCCTCATAAACAGGCGGGAGTTGCAATCCTAATATCAGAAAAAATAGACTTCAAATTAAAATTCGTGAGAAGAGATAAAGAAGGTCGCTACACACTAATTAAGGGATCTCTCCTTCAGGAGGATATTACAATCCTAAATATGTATTCGCCAAACAATGGTGCACCCAAATATATCCAAGAAACACTACTTTCCCTCAAATCCCATATAGATCCAAAGACATTAATTGTTGGGGATTTTAACACACCACCCTCCCCACTAGATAGATCAACTCAGCAAAAACTCAAGAGAGAAACCGCAGATCTAAACAGCTGCATAGATCAACTAGACTTCACAGACATCTACCAAACATTTCACCCAACAGCATCAGAATAAACGCTTTTCTCAACAGCACATGGTACGTTTTCTAAAATAGACCACATTTTAGGCCACAAAGCAAACTTGTCTAAATTCAGAAACATTGAAGTTATACCTTGCATTCTCTCTGACCAGAAGGGAATAAAATTAGAACTCAACACCAAAAGCCACCAAAGAAAGTCTGGTATGACATCGAGGCTGAACAACAAACTGCTGAATCATGAGTGGGTCATGGAAGAGATTAGAAAGGAAATTCCAATGTTCATGCTATTCAACAAAAATGAACACACAAATTACCAGCTCCTCTGGGACACAGGAAAGGCAGGACTCAGAGGCAAGTTTATAGCTCTGAGCTCCTACATCAACAAATCGGAGAGATCTGAAACTAACAACTTAATGACACATCTAAACCTCCTTGAAAAAGAGCAGCAAGATAAACCCCAATCCAGTAGACGGAAAGAAATAATTAAAATTAAATCAGAATTAAATGAATTAGAATCCAAAAAAACTATAGAAAGAATCAACAAAACAAAGAGTTGGTTCTTCGAAAAACTCAACAAAATTGACAGACCCTTAGCAAATCTTATCAGAAAAAGAAGAGAACACACCCAAATAACTAAACTCAGAGATGAGAATGGAAACATCACCAAGAAAACAACCAAGATTCAGAATATTATAAGGGAATACTTCTCAAAACTTTATGCTAATAAGTTTGAGAACGTGACAAAAATGGACTTTTTCCTATCAAATATTGACATGCCAAAACTAAACAAAGATGAGTTAAACCATCTTAACAGGCCCATATCAAGCATTGAAATAGAAACAGCAACAAGAGACCTCCCAGCTAAGAAAAGTCCAGGACCAGATGGTTTCACCACGGAATTTTACAAGGCATTCAAAGCAGAGATCACACCAATACTCCTCCAACTCTGCAATGAAATTGAAAGAGAAAGCTCACTACCGAACACATTCTATGAAGCCATCATAAACCTCATCCCAAAACCAGGCAGGAACTCATCAAAGAAAGAGTACTATAGACTCTTTTTTTGATGAACATTGATGCAAAACTGCAGAACAAAATTTCAGAGAATCAACTTCAAAAATTCATCCAAAAAATCACACACCATAATCCAACAGGATTCATTTCAGGGATGCAAAGCTGGTTCAATATAAAAAAATCCACTAATATTATTTATCACATCAAAAGGAGCAAGAATAAGAACCACATGGTTATCACAAAATATGCAAAAAAGCATTCGACAAGATCCAACACCCCTTTATGATGAAGGTTTTGGAAAAATTAGGAATCCATGGAACATTCCTCAATACAATAAAGGCTGTATATGATAAACCTACAGCCAGCATTATACTTAATGGGGAAAAACTAAAGCCATTTCCTCTTAACTCAGGAACAAGACAAGGATGTCCAACCTTTCCACTTCTCTTCAATCTAGTATTAGAATGCCTAGCTACACCAATAATAAAAGATGCAGACATAAAGGGGATCCACATAGGAAAAGAAGAAATAAAACTCTCCATCTTTGCAGAAGACATGATCTTGTATTTAAAGAATCCCATAGACTCCACTCCCAAATTACTCAAGCTGATTCAAAACTTTGGCAAAGTAGCAGGGTATAAAATTAATCCCCCAAAATCAATGGCTTTTCTGTATTCCAACAATGAGAAAAGTGTGGCTGAAACTAGGAAAGCAACTCCATTTGTAATAGCCCCACAAAAAATAAAATACCTAGGAATTAACTTAACCAAAGAAGTGAAGGACCTCTATGATGAAAACTTTAAAATCTTGAAAAAGGAAATCAACAAAGAAATTAAAAAATGGCAAAACCTCTCATGTTCCTGGATTGGAAAGATTAAGTTCGTGAAAATGGCAATACTTCCCAAGGCTATCTACAAATTCAACGCGATACCTATCAAAATCCCAACCTCATTCTTCAAGGAAATAGAAGAGGCAATCCAAAAATTCAGATGGAACAATAAAAGACCCCGAATAGCAAAAACGCTCCTCAACGGAAAGAAAACTGCTGGAGGAATATCAATACCAAATTTCAAACTCTACTATAAGTTCATAGTAATCAAAAGAGCTTGGTATTGGCATAAAAACAGACCTCAGGACCAATGGAATAGAATTGAAAACCCAGAAATGAACCTACAGACCTATAGCCATCTAATCTTCGATAAGGGATCTAAAACAATATAATTGAAGAAAGACAGCCTCTTCAGTAAATTGTGCTGGCAAAATTGGTTAACTACTTGTAGAAAACTAAAACTAGATCCTTATATATCACCCTGTAACAGAATCAACTCCAAATGGATCAAAGACCTCAAAGTCAAATCAGACACTCTGAAAATATTACAGGATGGAATAGGAGAAACCCTTGGTCTCCTTGGCTCAGGCCTAAATTTTCTGAATAGAGACCCGGAAACACAACAAATCAAAGAAAGGTTGGACAAATGGGATTGCATAAAGTTACAGAGCTTCTGCATGGCAAAGTTCATAGCTAGAAAGATCAAAATAAAGCCCTCGGATTGGGAGAAGATCTTTACGAGCCATACAACAGAAAAGGGTCTTATATCTAAAATATACTTGGAACTCAAAAAATTAAATCCCCCAACAACAAATCCTCAAAGAAACAACTGCCTAATAAACAAGTGGGTGAAAGACTTAAAGACAAACTTCTCTGAAGAAGAAAGAAGGATGTCCAATAGACACATGAAGAAATACTCAACATCCCTAGCCGTAAAAGAAATGCAAATCAAAACAACATTGAGATACCACCTCACCCCAGTTAGAATGGCAAAAATGAAGAACTCTAACAACAACAGATGCTGGAGGGGATATGGACAGAAGGGCACCTTACTTCATTGTTGGTGGGAGTATGAACTTGTTCAACCACTTTGGAAAGCAGTATTGATGTTCCTCAAAAGACTTCACATAGAGCTCCCCTAGGACCCAGCAATCACTTTTGGGCATTTACCCAAATGTTTACACACAAGACCACACTACAGCTACCAGCACAACAATGTTTATTTCAGCATTATTTACCATAGCTAAGATATGGAACCAACCCAGATGCCCTTCAGTATATGAATGGATCAAGAAAATGTGGTATATATACACAATGGAATTCTATGCCTCCATCAGAAAGAATGACACTGCCCCAATTGTTAGGAAATGGAAAAACTTGGAAAAAATTATATTAAGTGAAGTGAGCCAGTCCCAAAGAAACACACGTCCCATGGTTTCCCTTATTTGCAATATCTAGTATATTTATGAGTCAAGCGGAAAACGTCAGATAATGTGATGTTAGGATAATGAACCCTTAGATATGTATTTTAATGTTTTTTTTTCTTTCATGCCTGTGTTTCTAACGCATTTATAAGATTATTTCTTTGTTGTTTTGTATGTCCCTCCGCCACAGTATAACCCCTGCTTTCACTATATTTGATGTCAGTATAACTTGTGGAGGAGGTGGGGAAAAAGAAGTCGTCTCAGGATTCAGGTGGACCTGTTGCAACAATGAGAAGTATAAATTGTCATGTCAAAAATGAGCTTTTCAATGTTGGGGGGGGGAAGGTTTGAAGGTGGAGGCTGGAGGCTGGGCAGGGGAGTGAAGGGTAAACAAAGGAGGAGGCTGCAATGCTTGTTATGAACTGTATGCATTATCCTTCCCATGTAATTGTAACCCATCTGTACAGTATGTTCACAAATAAAATAAAATAAAATAAAATAAATTAATTAAAAAAATAAAAAAACAGCTACTCCTGGCTTTACTTAAATGGCTCTTTTTCCTTTTTCTAAGTAATAAATGCCCTAATATAGTGAATTGCCTCTTCATCAAGCCAATTAGATTTTAGTCTTATTTTTTATACCCTTTTTAATGCTATATGCTGAAAATTATTTTAATTAATTTATTTATTGATAAGTTTTTTATTGTGAAAATACCATACAGAGGGGTTACAATTACATGAGCAAATAATTAGTACATTTCTTAGCAAGCATTGTTGACTCCACTTTTGTTTCCCCTTATCATCCCTGCCCTTCCACCTCTCCTCAGCCCCCCATCAAAGTTGTAAAGTTTGTTTTTCGATATAGTATCCTGAACATCTCATTGTTGCAATGGGTCCACCTGTGTCCCGATTTAAAAAATTTGTTTTTTCCCTTCCTCTCCCCAAATTATACCAACATCAAATACAGTGAAAAAAGGGTTATACCCTGGGGGAGGGACATACAAAGCAACGAAAAAATCACATTATAAATATCTTAGATAGATTAGCAAGAAAGAAAAATCACTTGAGTCCTTATCTTGGGGTTCATTTCGCCTAACATCAACTTATCTGTCCATTTCTGTTTGTTTCAGAAATATACTAGTTATTGCAAATAAGGGAAACCATAGGACCTATGTTTCTTTGAGCCTGGCTTATTTCATTTAATAAAATTTTTTCCAAGTCTTTCCATTTCCTAAAAAATGGGGCCATGTCATTCTTTCTGATGGAGGCATAGAATGCCATTGTGTATCTATACCATATTTTCTTGATCCATTCATCTACTGAGGGGCATATCTTGGTTGGTTCCATATCTAAGCTGTGAAAAATAATGCTGCAGTAAACATAGGTGTGCTGGTAGCTTTAGTGTGGTCTTGCTTGTGATAATTTGGCTAAAGGCCCAAAAGTGGGATTGCTGGGTCATAGGGAAGCTCTATGTGGAGTCTTTTGAGGAACCTCTATACTACTTTCCAAAGTGGTTGAACAAGTTTACACTACCACCAGCAATGCAGTAAGGTTCCTTCTGTCCATATCCCCTCTAGCAACTGTTGTTATTAGAGTTCTTGATTATAGCCAATCTAACTGGGGTGTGGGGTTATCATTGTTATTTTGATTTGTATTTCTTTTATGGATAGAGAGGTTGAGCATTTTTTCATGCGTCTATTGGCCATCCTTCTTTCCTCTTCAGAGAAGTTTCTCTGTAAGTCTTTAGCCCACTTATTTATTGGGAGGTTGTTTCTTTGAGGATTTGCAAATCATTTTTAAAATTTATATGCTAGAAATTTATAATCGCCCACCATAAACCCTTCTTCTAAACATGTAGATCCAATACTATCATTCAATCAGACAGACCAAAATATATGTTAAGCTTTAATATAACAAAATTTAAGAGTTCTATCCAAAATGTAGGCTTTCTAAAGGTGTGAGAAAACAAACAATTCATCATTTGGCAGCATTAAATATCTCAAACATAGCTACAGTAATGAAATCAATTCACAGATATGATGCAATTCCTATCAAAACCCCAATGTCATTCTTCACAGAAACAGTCATGTCAACAACAGAGTTCATATGAAAACATAAAAAGACCCTAAATAGCAAAAGTAATTCTGAGCAAAAAATATAGTCATCAATATTAGTAGTATTTCAATACTAAGTTTCGAATCATGCTACATACCCATAGTAACCATAACCATAACAACATAGAACTGGCACAAAACCAGCATAAGATTAATGAATCATAATAAAAGATTCAGAAATAAGCATACAGAAGTTCTGCCAGCTGATTTTTTGACAATCGAAGTGCCAGCAATCTTACATTAAAAAGAGACACCTCTTAAGTGATGTTGGACAAACTGAACATCTACATGGAAACGACTAAAATTAGATCTCTGCTCCTTAAAATTGATTAAGACTTAAACATTGAAACTATTATAAGAAATGTAGAAAATATTTGAAGAATTAAACATAGGCAGTTATTTTCTGAATAGAAATCCAATTTCCTCTGAAATAAGATCAAGAATGGATTATTGTGACTGCATCAAATTCAAAAATGATGATTTGTCTTGACAAAACAAACTACAACAAGAATGACGAGTCAACTCCCAGAATGGGGAAAAATCTTGTTCAGCTATTTATCAGATGAAGATTTAATAACCAGAGTATACATAGACTTTAATAAGGTAACTCCTCTTAAACAAGTAATCCAATTAATAAATAAGAAATTATTGAACAGAGAAATCTCAGAAGTACAAATGGAAAATGCATACATGAGTAAATGTACTACATCTTTATGTCATAAATAAATACCAACAAAAGCACATTGAAATTCTCTCTCAGCCCAGTCATAATAAGAAAACAAAGAACCATGCATTTTGAGAAGGCTAAGCTGAAAAAGAAAATTTCATACACTGTAGGCTAGTGCAACCACTTTGGATATCATAATGGTGTTTGCTAAAAATAAAACGAAAATAGTCACCTACCTAATGACCCTGCCACAGATTTTGGTATATACCAACACAAAGAGAGGTTAAGTGTACACTTTTGTTTATGGTAAGTGTTTATGCACAACATTGTTCACACTAGTGAAATTAAAAATAACTTCCAGAAGTAGTAACCATATCCAAATACTTACCTGATATCTTAGAAATCATGTAGGTAGCTCAGAATAAATATGCTTAAAATCAAATGCTAATTCAAAAGACCTTACTTTATTCAAGACACACAGTTCTAAGGACATCATGTTCAAGGAAAAATGTGAATAATCAGTATGAAGAATTCAGTAGGATAGTTGATCAACTCTATTTTTCTTATAATAGCACCCAACTTGTGCTAAAGATGAGTAACTTTTTCATGTATCTCTTGGTACTGGATCATTTTCTTAAGAATATCTCTGCATAGTAAACATGGAAGTAAGGATACTGGGTTTAACCAGTGCCATCTTGGACATGTGGTGGATGATAGGGAATTGGGTTTAACTGGCTTGACTTCATGGTGGAGAAAGGTGAAATCACATCTTCAGATGAGGGTATAGCTGAATTCCTAGAGGCCAATTCCTACCTGCCAGTTCTGAGCCATGAACTTCAAAGACTTGAGCTCCCTGTTACCTTAGCTCCTGACCAGGACCCTGTTTAGGCCCTTAACAGCTGAGGTTCAATTTTGTGCACCATGCCAAGTGTCTGCTGACTCTTTTCGGGTCACTGTGGCATCTCTCTTCAGCTCTCCGATAGAATTGGTCATGTTTGTTGGGTTTCTTTTTCCACTCTTTCTTTGCTTTCCTACCCTTACAGCTCAGGTTAGAAAACTGTTAGGCTGCAGGTCTTTGAAAAGGAGTGCACCTGAAGTCACTGGGTCTCTAATAAAGACCCCAAATTCAGTCTCTCAAAGTGTGACTTCTCTGTTACTCATGATAGTGTTCTGAGATAAGAACATTTACTAATCCTTTCCTCAAGATGGGGCAATTCTTCCCAGGTTTGACGCACCATATGTAAACCTTGCCAACATTTTCTCTGAAAATTAGCAAAAATATACTAAGAAATCAAGTAGGTAGAATGTTCTAATGAGAGCACATTTGAGATTTAAAATTAGGCAAGTTAACACTTTATTCAACCACAGTAATGGATGCACAACATTATGCCATTGACATTTGACACATTCAAGGGTATAATTTAAGGGCCTACAGCTAAAATTGAGAGCCAAATGTCCAAAATTGAGGTTATAGCAATGGGAGGCCAGTCTTTATTTTTAGGGGTGTTTTAGCAATGTAGTGATAAACACAATATTTGACATTATGATAAAATTAGACTTGTACTCACACCGTATCTTCTATCTTGGAACTTCATTGGCATCATGTGATCAGCTATTATTGGGATCAAGTTACCTGTTCAATCACTCTCTAGCTACACTGACTTACATATTTCCAGCAAAGATTTGCTTAAAATGAAACAAACCTTTCCATATTTTCTCTAATCAAATAAATTAAACGGATAATTCAGATATCTTGTTAGCACATTTTTTAAATTTTTTTAATTTTAATTTATTTTTTTGTGCACATACTGTACACAGGGGTTACAATTACATGGGCAAGATAATGAGTACATTTCTTATCAAGCATTGCAGCCTCCTCCTTTGTTTATCCTTCACATCCCTTCCCAGCCTCCCCCCGCCCCCTCACCCAACCCCCCCCAACCCACACCAAAGTTGTAAAGTTCGTTTTTGACATGAAAAATTGTACTTCTCATAGTTGCATCGGGTCCACCTGTATCCTTAAACGACTTGATTTTCCCCATTTCCTCCACAAATTATATCGACAACAAATATAGTGAAAGCAGCGGTTATACTGTGGGGGAGGGACATACAAAGCTACAAAGAAATAATCTTATGAATGAGTTAGAAAAAAATGCATAAAAGAAAAAAAAAACATTTGAATACTTATCTAAGGATTCATTTTCCTAACATCACATTACCTAACCTTTCCTGCTTGACTCATACATATACTAGATATTGCAAATAAGGGAAACCATGGGACCTTTGTTTATTTGGGCCTGGCTTACTTCACTTAATATAATTTTTTTTCCAAGCTTTGCAATTCTTAACAAATGTGGCAATGTGATTCTTTCTGATGAAGTTATAGAATTCCACTGTGTATTGATAGCACATTTTTTGATCCACTCATATACTGAGGGGCATTTGGATTGTTTCCATATCTCACTATGGTAAATAAGGCTGCAATAAACATTGTTGTGCTGATAGCATTAGTGTGGTCTTGTTTGTAAACATTTGGGTAAATGCCCAGAAGTGGGATTGCTGGGTCATAGGGGAGCTCTGTGTGAAGTCTTTTCAGGAACCTCCATACTGCTTTCCAAAGTGGTTGAACAAGTTTACACTCCCACCAACAATGAAGTAAGGTTCCCTTCTGTCCAGATCTCCTCCAGCATCTGTTGTTGTTAGAGTTCTTGATTCTAGCCATTCTAACTGGGGTGAGGTGGTATCTCAATGTTGTTTTGATTTGCATTTCTTTTATGGCTAGGGAGGTTGAGCATATCTTCATGTGTCTGTTGGCAATCCTTTCTTCTTCAGAGAAGTTTCTCTTCAAGTCTTTAGCCCACTTATTTATTGGGCAGTTGTTTCTTTGAGGATTTGTTCTTGGGGGATTGAATTTTTTGAACTCAAATTAGATTTTAGATATGAGACCCTTGTCCGTTTTATGGCTAGTGAAGATATTCTCCCAATCCCTGGGCTTTCTATTGATCTTGCTAGCTATGTCCTTTGCCATGTAGAAGCTCTGCAACTACATGCAATGCCATTTGTCCAACCTTTCTTTGATTTGTTGTGTCTCCGGGTCTCTATTCAGAAAATTTTGGCCTGAGCCAAGGAGACCTAGGGTTCTCCTATTCCATTCGGTAATGGTTTCAGAGTGTCTGCTTTGACTCTGAGGTCTTTGATCCATTTGGAGTTGATTCTGGTGCAGGGTGATATATAAGGATCTAGTTTTAGTCTTCAACAAGTAGTTAACCAATTTTGCCAGCACCATTTACTGAATAGACTGTCTTTCTTCCCTATTATTTAGCTCCCTTATCGAAGATTAGTTGGCTATAGATCTGTAGGTTCATTTCTGGGTTTTCAATTCTATTCCATTGGTCCTGAGGTCTGTTCTTATGCTAGTACCAAGCTCTTTTGATTACTATGGCTTTATAGGAAAGTTTGAAATTTGGTATTGATATTCCACCAGCAGTGTTATTTCCGTTGAGGAGTATTTTTGCTATTTGGAGTCTTTTATTTTTCCATATGAATTTTTGGATTGCCTCTTCTATTTCCTTGAAGAATCAGGTTGGAATTTTTATAAGTATCGTATTAAATTTGTAGAGAGCCTAGGAAAGTATTGCCATTTTCTGGATATTAATCTTTAAAATCCAGGACCATGGGAGGCTTTGCCATTTTCTAAGTTCTATTTTGATTTCCTTTTTTAAGATTTTAAAGTTTTCATCATAGAGTTTCTTCACTTCTTGGTTAAATTTATTCCCAGGTATTTTATTTTTTGAGAGGCTATTACAAATGGAGTTGCTTTCCTAATGTCAGCCACACTTTTCTCATTGTTGGCATACAGAAGAGCCATTGATTTTCGGGGATTAATTTTATACCCTGCTACTTTACCAAAGTTTTGAATCAGCTTGAATAATTTGGGAGTGGAGTGTACAGGATTCTTTAAATACAAGATCATGTCATCTGCAAAGAGGGAGAGTTTTATTTATTCTTCCCCTATTTGGATCCCCTTTATGTCTGCATCTTGTCTTATTGCTGTAGCTAGGCATTCTAATACTAGATTGAAGAGAAGTGGAAAGGTTGGACATCCTTGTCTTGTTCCTGAGTTAAGAGGAAATGTCTTTAGTTTTTCCCCATTAAGTATAATGCTGGCTGTAGGTTTGTCATATACAGCCTTTATTGTATTGAGGAATGTTCCATGGATTCCTAATTTTTCCAAAACCTTCATCATAAAGGGGTGTTGGATCTTGTCCAATGCTTTTTCTGCATCTATTGGGATAACCATGTGTTTATTATCCTTGCTCCTGTTGATGTGATGAATAATATTAATTGATTTTTGTATATTGAACCAGCTTTGCATCCCTGAAATGAATCCTGTTTCATCATGGTTTATGATTTTTTGGCTGAATTATTGAAGTCGATTGGCCAACATTTTGTTGAGAAGTTATGCACCAATGTTCATCAAAGAAATGGGTCCATAGTTCTCTTTCTTTGCTGAGTCCATGCCTGGTTTTAGGATTAGGGATATGAAGGCTTAATAGAATATGTTCGGTAGTGCGCTTTCTCTTTCAATTTCATTGAAGATTTGGAGGAGTATTGGTGTGATCTCTGCTTTGCAGGCCTTGTAGAATTCCGCTGTGAAACCATCTGGTCCTGGACTTTTCTTATCTGGGATGTCTCTTATTGCTGTTTCTATTTCAATGCTTGAGATCGGCCTGTTAAGCTAGTGTAACTCATCTTGGTTTATTTTTGGCATGTCAATATTTGCTAGGAAAAGGTCCATTTCTGTAATGTTCTCAAACTTATTAGCATAAAGTTTTGAGAAGTATTCCCTTATAATGTTCTGAATCTTGGTTGTTTCCGTGGTGATGTTTCCATTCTCATCTCTGAGTTTATTTATTTGGGTGTGTTCTCTTCTTTTACTGATAAGATTTGCTAAGGGCCTGTCAATTTTGTTAATGTTTTCGAAGAACCACCTCTCTGTTTTGTTGATTCTTTCTATAGTTTTTTTGGATTCTAATTCATTTAATTCTGATTTAATTTTAATTATTTCTTTCCGTCTACTGGGTTGGGGTTTATCTTGCTGCTCAATTTCAAAGAAGTTCAGATGTCTCATTAAATTGTTGGTTTCACATCTCTCCAATTTGTTGACGTAGGAACTCAGACCTATAAATTTGCCTCTGTGTACTGCCTTTGCTGTGTCCCAGAGGAGTTGGTAATTTGTGTGCTCATTTTTGTTGAATAGCATGAACATTGGAATTTCCTTTCTAATCTCTTCCATGACCCACTCGTGATTCAGCAGTGTGTTGTTTAGCCTTCATGTGTTACCGGACTTTCTTTGGTGGCTTTTGGTGTTGAGTTCTAATTTTATTCCCTTCTGGTCAGAGAGAATGTAAGGTATAAGTTCAATGTTTCTGAATTTGAACAAGTTTCCCTTGTAGCCTAAAATGTGGTGTATTTTAGGAAATGTTCCATGTGCTGCGGAAAAAAAACGTGTATTCTGAGGGTGCTGGGTGAAATATTCGGTAGATGTCTGTTAAATCTAATTCATCTGTGCAGATGTTTAGATCTGTGGTTTCTCTGTTGAGTTTTTCCGAGTTGATCTATCTAGTGGGGAGAGTGTTGTATTAAAATTCCCAATAATTAATGTCTTTGGATCTATGTGGGATTTGAGGGAAAGTAGTGTTTCTTGGATAAATTTGAGTGCTCCATTGTTTGGCGAATAGATATTTACAATTGTAATATCCTCCTGAAGGACAGATCCCTTAATTAGTTTGTAGCGACCTTCTTTGTCATTTCTCAAGAATTTTCATTTGAAGTCTATTTTATCTGATATTAAGCTTGCAACTTCCACCTGTTAAAGGGGGCTGTTGGCTTGGTAGATCTTGTCCAGCCTTTAACATTGAAAATGTGTTTGTTTTTACGGGCAAGATGTGACTCCTGCAGGCAGCAGATAGAAGGATCTTGTTTTTTAATGCAACTAGACAGTCTATCTCGCTTAATTGGAGAGTTAATTCCATTTATGTTAAGAGATAGGACTGAGAGGTATTTGGGAATTCCTGCCATGTTATTCACCTTTTGGGAGGTTGCAAACACTGGGTTCTTCCTAGGGTTCTTGGATTCTCATTTTGGGTGCAGTTTCTTGGCCTTTGTTGCAGTCTTGTTGTTTTTCTATGTGTAGGATATCTAAGAATCTTTTGTAGTGCTGGTTTGGTGGAGATGCATTGTTTCAATTTTTCTTTGCTATGGATGGTTTTTGTTTGGCCTTCAGTTATGAAGGAGAGTTTAGCTGGGTACACTATTCTTGGTTGATATTTGTTTGTTTTTAGGGCTTGGCATTTATCATTCCAGGCTCTTCTTGCTTTGATTTTCTCTGCTGAGAAATCTGAGGTGATTTTAATTGGTTTCCCTTTATACATGATTAATCTTTTCTCCTTCACAGCTTTAATGATCTTTTGCTTGTTCTAAGTTGATCCTGTGTGGATTATATTGTGATGGTGGGATATCCTATTCTGGTCTGGTCTATTTAGAGTTCTCAAAGTTTCTTGTATCTGAATAGGCCTATTTTTTGCATGTTTTGGAAGTTCTCTGTTAGGATCCTGTTAAACAAATTTTCTAGACAATCAACTTCTGTTTCTATGTGCTCCTCTACACCCATTATCCTTATATTAGGCCTTCTGATGGTGTCTTCCAAGTGTTGGATAGATCTATCATATTTCTTGGACTTGTCATGGATGGTTGTATGTTCTTTCTCTATACTATATAGGCTGTCTTCAATCCTCAAGATACGATCTTCTGCATGGTCTAACCTGCTGTCAAGACTTTCTACTTTGTTTTTTATTTCTTTTCCTTCTATTTGGTCAGCTTTGATGGCTTCAAATTCTTGGTTGAAGCTTTGTTTTAGATCTTGTATGGACTTCTTTACTGCCTTAATTTGGTGTTCAGTGTTTATTCTCAAATCACTTAGTGGATTGCTTATCGTTTCCTTGGACTCCCTTTCCTTCTGTTGGGTTCCATTCAGCATTCCCTTTGTGGTCTCCCTAACTTCCTTCAGCTCTTTGTTAATGGATTCCATGAATGCCTTTAATGTTCTTTGTGTATTCTAATCCTGCTCTCTCAATTTGCTTAGCTTCCGCCCGTTCATGCCATTCTTGTATCTTTCTTTGAGTGTTCTAAGCCTGTTACAGCCGTTCCTGCCTTTCTCTTTGAGTATTCTCACTCTGCTCATGCAAATCCTGTATCAGTTTTTGAATAGCTTCCTCATGCTCATGATATTCCTGTATAAACCTTTGGATTGCCTCCTCTCTCTCTCTCACGCTCATACAGATTCCTTGGTAGGTTTTCAATCTTTTCTTGCATTGACCTATTGTTTGCCTCCTCTCTCTCCCTATATGCTCATACAGTCTTTTGTAGGTTTTCAATCTTTTCCTGAATTGAACTTTGTTTTGCCTCCTTTCTCTCTCTATCACACTCATACAGAGTTCTTTGTATGTTTTCAATCTTTTCATTTATCATGTTTGCCAGCAGTGTTTGTAGAGCTATTTGAGAACTCTCCTCTGGATTATCCATTATCTGTTCTGTCCCCTGATAATAATGAGTGGGAGTGGAGGTACCCGGACTTGCCATTTTTCTTGTGGTTTTCCGGCTTACTCTGCCCATTTGGAATGAAAGTAACACCAGTTTTGTGCTAGAACACTAACTTAAGGCAAGCATCAAACAAAGTCTGAATTTGCACAGTCAATAGTCTGCAGTTACAATCTAGTTCAACAGATACCTCCATTCAACATCAAACAACTATATATTAATGGGCTATGAACCGCAAAGAAGAATTTGGTAAACCAGAAATTATTAGGTATAAGGAGAGATGTGGGTAAAAAATAGGAATAGAGTGATGTGGAAAGGTACAGGGAGAGTTAAATAAGTCCTAGTCTCAAAGCAGTAAATTGGTTGGATAGAATGACAGTAGAGAGAGAGAAAACAAGAAGAAAGTTTAAGGGAAAAAAGAGACCAGAAAAAATAGAAAAATAAAAATTAATAACATGCAGATTGGAGAACTATCTATTCAAAGAACATGAATATAATGAGAGAAAGGGAAGGATATAAAGGAGATGTGAAAAAATTAAAAATAAAAATACTTAAAATATTATATAGGTATAAAGAGGTAGTACTGCTATTAATGAATTTAAGTCTCAGAAGTTTTGAATTGAGTTATAAATTTGTGGATTAAGTGTGTACACAATGTGGGATAGGATCCAATAGTCAACTATGGGTTTATGTGAGGATGTGCAGAACAACAATTAAGTCCCATAAAGAAGATCAAAAGAGAGGAAAAGGTGAGAAGGGTAAGGAAGAAAGAAAAAAAAGATCAGAAGTTCAGTAGAGCTAAGCAAAAAACAAAAAGAAAAAAAAATAAATAAGAGAGAAAAAGAAAGATAAACTCACACAGGCATGTATCCCTAAAATAAAGATTATAACGGAGAAAAAAGTTAGTAGAAAAGAATTTTTTTCAAATAGGTAAAAATTAAAAATTGAAAAAAGGTTTAGAAAAGAAAAAAATTTTATAAAAGGTATAAAAAAAAGAAGAAGAGGAAAAAACTTCTGATATTTTTGGGAGGGTTGGGAAAAATCCTGTATCTCCATTGTGTCTGTAATCTGCCTCTGGTTGGAGTCTCTTGTCTGCTTGTGGTCCTCTGGCTTGGTTGGTTTCTTAAATCAGTTTGTATGGACAGGCAGAAAAATGTTCTGCTTTACCCAGGATTTTTGATCCTCCTCCTAAGTTAGTTCAATGGGATGGGGGTATGCTTTGAGAATCACAAAAGAGGGAGATGGCTTTTTCCTCAAGTTTGGAGATGCTGTGAGGAGGCTAGGTTCTGGGTAGAGTTGAGGCCTTTCAGCAAACAGTAGCTTTTTCTGGAGCCTAGTTTGTGAGAAACTCACAGAGCCCAGGCTGGAGCCATTCTCAGGGTTTCTGTTTACTGAATTTAAGTTGATTGTTGAGGCTGCTAAAGGGAGGGGCAGACTCTGGCTCTGATTAACCAATGAAGAAAGTCACTGCTAGTACTGGCACCCAAACTGGGTGCCTTTTCCCTGGGTGGAGCTGAGTCTGGCAGATCATGCCATTAATTTCTTGTGACCTGATAAATGACTCTAGTTTTATGCCATGGCCTGAGTTGGAGCTAGCAACTCCACCGAGCTTTGTTGGTATCCAAGACGGAGATCTCCTGTACTGGGGAGGGAGTGATGGCCTTCCCTCCTCTGCTCCCTGAGAAGGAGTGAGGACATCAGGCTTCTACTCACGCCGATTCTTGGTTCCTGGGTCGTCTCTTGTCTGCGAACTGCAGGATGAAGATGTCTGCTCCTTGTCGGTTCTTGCTGGTGTTGAGTAGAATCTGCTTGCCCGCAGCTTCTGGCTCTTTCATCCTGGACTCTCTCTGTTTCAGGTATGTCGGTACCACTGCCGCTGCCGCTGCCGCCACAGCGGCAGCTGCTGGCAAGAGCTCAGATCTGTCTTCTTGCCTGGATTTTCCCTTTCTGGCCTCTCTGTCCTGTGATGGCACATTTGGTGTGATTCTCTGGCTCTGGACTGTTCAGTGGAACTCTAAAACTGCTTTCTTTGGGAGAGCTCGTTTTGCCTCCATCTTCTCCTCGCCATCTTCCCGGAATTCTCTTAGCACATTTTATGGATGGATTCTTTTCAGTTTTCTATACACAGGAGCTCAGTGGGGCCCATTTGTCTTAAATTTGTAAATGTGATTCCTTGTTCCCTGAACTAACCATGGCCAAGGATGAATACCTAATTTATATAATCTCAGAGCAACACAGACAGACAGACACACACACACACACACAAAACACTTTAATAATATGCCATACTTATTTTTCCATAGCAGGTTCAATCCATTATAGAAAAACTTTCAAAAATTTGACTTTCCTTACTAAATCAACATAGTTGATTATAAAAGAGCAAGGTAGGTGAACAATCCTCCAAAGGAGGTAAACCGAATGGACCCTTCCAGTTAACAATGCTGTTGAAGTTCACCGTATTCAATTCCTGATTCCAGATTTATGCTAATCTCTTGATACAGTCCAAATATATTTTCACTGATATTACTCTGCCTAGTATTTGTCAAGTCTCTTCCTCATTTTGATTTAACTACCTGGTACCACCCTTAACTTCAACTTTCTATTTGTTTTGTTGAGTTTTTAATTTTTTATTATAAAAATTATGTACAGAGCATTTACAGTTACATGAATAAGTTTCCTAACGTGATTTGTTACATCCTCCTGTGTTTTTATACATAAAGTATTTATTTATTTTTTAATTTTTTATTGTGAAATTACTGTTCAGAGGGGTTAAAAATTACATGAGCAAGGTAATGAGTACATTTCTTATCAAACATTGTTTCCTCTCGTTTGTTACCCCTTCCCATCCCCTCCCATCTCCCCCTCCCCTCCCCCACCCCGTCCCTGCCTGGCCAAAGTTGTAAAGTTCTTTTTCATCATAGTGGGTTGTACATCTCATTGTTACAATGGGTCAACCTGTATCCTTGTTTCAGCATTTTGTTATTTCCCTTTCCCTCCCCAAATTAGAAAAATGTATATACAAGACGCAAGGCACTAAAATATCATGACTTAACTGGGTCTCTGACTCTTGCTTGGCTTTCTCCTGCAAAACTAAACTTTGCACTTGAGTCATATTTCCAGTTCTGATATTTTGCTAATTAATGGGAGACAAGTGTCTGAAAGATGTTTTGGCCTGGGCTGCCTTTGATCTCAGCTTACTAATAAGTAGTTAGGGTTATGAGCCACTGGTGTTTGGATTCTTTTTTCACTATTTTAAGAATCAATTTTGAAAAACAAATTTTTTGACCTGTGTCTAATATATTAAAGAAAATATCTATTCCATTATACTTCCCTAAATATGAAGAAAGAAATTTGGTGCAACCTGGTGCCACTCTTGTCCTAACTATGTATATATCACCATATAAAAGTTGCTAATTGAAATGCACACCAAGACATGGAAACAACAGATCTGTTTTTGGTTGTTGACCTTGTGGTCATCAATGCCCTGTATCAAATTCTTTCTTTTTATTTCATTTCATTTTTCCTTTTCCATTGATTTATCCCAAATAATCACTGTGTTTGATTCTTGTATGACATTTTTTCAAAGAATTTTTAAACAAATTCATTAGAAATACATCTAAATGTGTAAGAAAAAAATGAGAAAAGTTAAAACAGGAGTTAATAAATTGAATCTAAGCCGGGTGCTGGGGGTTCACGCCTGTAATTCTAGCTACTCTGGAGGCTGAGATATGAGGATCTCGGTTCAAAGCCAACCCAGGCAGGAACGTCCGTGAGAATCTTATCTCCAATAAACCACTAGAAAACTGGAAGTGGTGCTGTGGCTCAAGTAGTAGAGCACTCACCTTGAGCTGAAGAGCACAGGGACAGTGCCCAGGCCCAGAGTTCAAGCCCCACGACCGTCAGGGAAAAAAAAGATTGAATCTAAATATTTCTTTTACAATACACCTTGAAAATACTTTTTCCTCCGTAAAATTGTTTTTTCACATTTTTTATTACCTGGATCAGCCACACCTCCCCACATCATGCTCATCCATCTCTTCCTCTCTTCCCAAACCAATCTCAAAAAGCTTCCTTGCTATGGGAAGGGATGGGAAGGGGAGACAAAGGAGGAGGCTACAATGCTTGATAAGGAATGTACTCATTTTCTTGCTCATGTAATTGTAACCTTTCTGTACAGTATTTTCACAATAAAAAAATAAAAAAAATTAAAAATAGCTGTGTTGCTCCATTTCCACACATGGACACAATGTATTCTGACCACAACACAATCACTGCCATTCTCCTACACAATCACCTTCCCCACTACCACTACTACACAAAAGCAGGATGAGGTTACATCTTATTTAAAATATATGCTTTTTTAAAATATATGTTAGTTGTTCAAAGGGATTACATCATAGTATTTCACACAACTATTATTCAACAGCTTCGTGAGTTTTGTTTTTCTGTCTTCATTAACAGATGCAATGCATTTTGGTATTTTTCACAATCTAACATTTTCTATTTGTCCCTACTCCCTATAATCCTCTCATACAATCTCACAATTACCTTTAATGATATCTTTGCTTATCTGTAAAATAAACATAATTCATCTGGTCTCAGAGAAACTATTTCTTGGTAAACAAAATAAATACCTATGCCCCTAGTTTAATTTCAGAAACATTGGAATTTACAATTTTTAATTCACTAATATTAACTTTAATATGTATAGGAAATCAGATTATCCCAAAGTGTGGACAATACCTTTCAATACTAACATCACCAGGATGCCTTCTATGTAGTTTACTGTAATTTTCAAAAATGAAAAGTTGCAGGAGATTATTATATATTTTTTCAGATGAAATTTCATGAACTAGACAACTTCGATTTCCTGCCATATCAAGGACTTTTAAGTATTTCATAAAAGAATGGATGAACAGGTATCCATACATACAGAAAGAAAATATACATAATCTACCAGTGACAGCAGTGTTCTGGTCATTTATTTTCTCATATATTGGGGAAAATATTCAGATCTACAATATCATAGATAAAAAATATCGCCAGTTCCTTTGTATCAATTTCATGCTCACTGAATCTGCTGAATGACTAACTAGATTCTCCAGACACTAGTAAAGCAGATGTCCTTCACGCTGAATTTATGGAAAGCAATATGCCAAAGAAAACTAATCTTAAGAAACCCAAATACTCTGGTGGACTACAGATTAAGCTGATTGCTTGGGTGTATAACATTCCTCTTTCATCTCCTGAAAATATGCTGGAGTAGCCCATTGCTTTCTGTAGGAACTCACTATTTTAACTCCTGAAATTAGCAGAAAAAAACGTCTTGACTTGTAATGTGCTCAATAGGAAAGGTGATTGCCTAACATATGTCTTAGTTTCATACCACTAAGAATAAAATCTTGATAAGTAAGATAATTGGCCTTTTAACTCTCAAATAAAAACACAATCAGCTCAAAGAAACATATATTAGAAAGAAAGAGTACCAATTCTTATAAATGACGTAGAAATTAAGGAGAAATAGGATATAAATTAATTGTTGATCCATTAAGCCATTTGTAATTTAGAATATAATTTTAACTTGAAATGATTATTTTATTTCTAGAACTTTTAGTGTGAAATGATTCCTGCTAAAATACTTTTCATAACTTGATAATGTGTAATTTTATAATTAAAATAATGTTTGAATGAATTAAACTATATTATGACAGATGAAAAATAAAATTCAAAATAAAAATTAATTACAACAAGCTTATAACGTTACTGGACAATTGTTCATATGAAACTATTTTGCTACTAGTATCATAGAATAGTAAACAAACTTTAATAATTATTTGAATTTCACTGTTTGAACTGGATTTCACAAAGGTTTCTTTTTTGTATCATTGAATATTTGTAATTTTAAAAAATGCAGCAAGATAAAGTAACACAAACATTATACAAGTAATGTTTTAGGAACATATTCATGAGTCTAGTTTGTAGATTCAATTTTTTTTCAAGATTTTCTTCTGCCCAGTGAAAAAGCAATCTACAGTTTTCTAACTGCCATTAAAAATGAGATGTTTTCAATAAGTTGTAATTACTCAATTGCTCAGTAAATCATCATTTTATGAGGCTAGAAATCAGTCCGGAACTTGTAAAGTGCAATAAAGTGAGTAAAATGAGGAATTTTTCAAGGACAATGAAAGACACGTATGCCCCCAAGGTCGTGTGCGGGGAAACTTACACTTCATTTGTGGCAGTGTTCACAGATGGGACCTGTAAGAGCGGTAACTAGGTCTTAAAGACTAGGTATTCACAAGTGGATGAAGGTCTTTATCAAAAGAGGGTCCATTGGCATAAAAGCTAATTCTTTTAGTTCCTTTGGCTCTCCCTCTAGCTCTTTTTCTCTACTCGTTTCTTCTGAATATAAAATTGTTTCTTTTACATGTCAAAATAGTGTTATTTTCTGAGTAGTTAATTCAGAGAAAGAGAGAGAGAGATAGTCATGAAGTCCTCCTATAAGCCAATATTGAAATGAAAATTGACAATTCAGAAAAAAATGGCTAGTCACACTTGTATACAGATTGTTGTTGATGACAAATTCACTGATTAGGATAAAGATTGCATCCATATGTCTTTTGTTAAAAACAGACAACAACAAAATGCCTTCTTCTTCTCTATCAATCAAATACATAATTTTAAAATGCAGAGGTGACAGGGAAGTAAATGAGATAATCCATTTTCTCATGAAACATGAGATAATCCAGGTTCAGAAGGACCAAGGTCATATTTTTTCTGAGTTGGTTGCTTAACTCAAAAGACAAACAGATATTTGTAAATATAATATATATTATATACATTATTTATAATATAATGCATTTATATATTATATATTTTATATGTATATAATAATATACATTAAATATATATAAAAAGATACATAGATATAGATGATATGTTCCATTAAATATGATCCATTTTATGCACATGATATAACATATCATGTGTATAATATATATACACATCTCTCACATAAATGATGGTTATAATGATGCATCTGATAGAAGAAATTAAAAATTCAGGGAGAATATTGACAATAACCAATACCCAAATCCTTTGCATCTATGAGTGAAAATAGAAAAATAAAAGTCACTGAAATTGTTGAATGAGAAGATAGTTTGAAAGTAATGGGTCAATCTGAAAATACACATAGTCATATTACACACACGTCTATAAGAAAATGCTGTCTATATGAAGCACAGTAACACTCTAAAATTAGGATATATACAAATACGTAGTGACAAAAATGTAAATCAGGTAATCTCTGGGGTGTGGATGATAATGGGAAGGGGGAAGATGAATAGAAAACATGAAGGATGGTGACTATAAACACCATACATTTTCCACAAATTAAAGAAAAATGCTTGTTGGCATTGATTTGAGAAGTAGAAAGGAAAAACGGAGGAGAGTGGTAGATGAGAAGTTGGATCAATATACATTGTAACCAAACATGGACTTGTCAAACTAAACACCCTTTGTACAACTGATTGGTACTAATAATATGTGCAAAAGATTATAGGCATTTGTGGTGTTGTGCTCATAAACTCTGCTAAATAATCTTTGCTTATTTAAGACAATTCCTACAATAATGCTAGTGATGAATCGATGTCTGCAGGATCTTATTCTTTATTTAAATCTTAACAAAGCCATAAGTAAACAGCAATATTTCTATGTTGTGTAAAACAAGAGTTTAGGGGTCAAAAATTAAACCTATGAACATATACAGAATTTTGAAGTTAATAAAATTTCTGGTTCTTTTCCACGCTTGTGCTGAGAGAAAAATTTAAGGTACTTGCAGTATCAATATACTATACAAGGCAACACATTAATCTGTGTACTTCCCAGTGTGGAGAATATTTTGCATATACCACTGGAGCACATCACAGAGATAATCCGTCTTTCATGGGCCATTCATATGAGGAATCTTTTATCTTATACTTAATGTTTCAGAATATAGAAAGTCTGTGAAAAATAGTGCTTATACTTTGAAAACCCTTTTAAAACTAATATTACACAATTTGGGATACTACACTATGTCCATTTTAAATATATACTGTATTTATAAGACCTAAAATTGATTCCCATCACTAAAGAGCAGGTGATTTGAGTAAGAAGATAATTCTTGAAAATAAAGAATTCACTCCTTTTCAAAATATAGTTCTGTTAAAGTAATTCTTTTAAATTTTAAATACATCTATTTCATAATTTATTCCATTGTCCACAAAAGAAAAAGACAATATATAGAGCAAGAGAGAAAAGGTGCAATAATAAATAATATCAGTAGAAATTACCTGCCTGTTACTCATGAAAATGTAAAAAAGTAGAATACTATTACATGAGTTCAAAAGCAAAATACATGGCAAACACATCTGGAAAACAATATATCAACTACATACATTTTTTATTTTCTTTTTTCCATATATGTGTGTGTGGTTATATATATATGTGTGTGTGTGTGTGTGTGTGTGTGTGTGTGTGTGTGTGTGTGTGTGCGTGTGTGCACGTTGGTCCCAGAGCTTTAACTCAGGACCTGAGTGCAGTCCCTAAGCTTTTATACTCATGGCTAGTACTCTACCACTTGAGCCATAGCTCCACTACCAGTATTTTTGTGGTTAACTCAAGTTTACAGTCTCACAGACTTTCCTGCTTAATCTGGGTTCGAACCTTAAATCTCATATTTCAGTCTTCTGAGTAACTACATTATATGTGTGAGCCACTATCACATAACTTCAACTATGTATCTTTTTTTTAGCAAATATTGACATGCCAAAACTAAACCAAGATGAGGTAAACCACCTTAACAGGCCCATGTCAAGCATTGAAATAGAAACAGCAATCAGAGACATCCCAGATAAGAAAAGTCCGGGACCAGATGGTTTTACAGCGGACCTCTACAAGGCCTGCAAAGCAGAGCTCACACCAATACTCCTCAAACTCTTCAATAAAATTGTAAGAGAAAGTTCACTACTGAACACATGCTATGAAACCATCATAACCTTGATCCCAAATCCGGGCAGGGTCTCATCAAAGAAAGAGAACTATAGACCCATTTCTTTGATGAACATTGATGCAAAACTTCTCAACAAAATTTTGGCCAATCGACTTCAACAATTCATCCAAAAAATCATACACCACGATCAAACAGGGATTAATTTCAGGGATGCAAAGCTGGTTCAATATACAAAAATCAATTAATATTATTCATCACATCAACAGGAGCAAGGATAAGAAACATATGGTTATCTCAATAGATGCAGAAAAAGCATTCGACAAGATCCAACACCCCTTTTTGATGAACGTTATGGAAAAATTAGGAATCCATGGAACATTCCTCAATACAATAAAGGCTGTATATGACAAACCAACAGCCAGCATTATACTTAATGGGGAAAAACTAAAGCCATTTCCTCTTAACTCAGGAACAAGACAAGGATGTCCACTCTCTCCACTTCTCTTCAACCTAGTATTAGAATGCCTAGCTACAGCAATAAGACAAGATGCAGACATAAAGGGGATCCAAATAGGGGAAGAATAAATAAAACTCTCCCTCTTTGCAGATGACATGATCTTGTATTTAAAGAATCCCATAAACTCCACTCCCAAATTACTCAAGCTGATTCAAAACTTTGGCAAAGTAGCAGGGTATAAAATTAACCCCCCAAAATCAATGGCTTTTCTGTATTCCAACAATGAGAAAAGTGGGGCTGAAATTAGGAAAGCAACTCCATTTGTAATAGCCCCACAAAAAATAAAATACCTAGGAATAAACTTAACCAAGGAACTGCAGGACCTCTATGATGAAAACTTTAAAAACTTGAAAAAGGAAATCAAAACAGAACTTAGAAAAATGGGAAAAAGTCCCATGCTCCTGGATTGGAAAGATTAACATCGTGAAAATATCAATACTTCCCAAGGCTATCTACAAATTCAATGTGATACCTATCAAAATTCCAACCTCATTCTTCAAGGAAATAGATGAGGCAATCCAAAAATTCATATATATCTTGTAAACCAATTTCAGACCACAATAATCAGATACAAATTTGAAAAGTAATAAATATCACAGGTCTGAAGAATCATATATCACTAAGCCACAAACCAGGATTTATTACTTCACATGTAAGAAAATCATGCTTAGGTTTCCGAAAAAAACTTTTTCAAGGATATTATCATGTCAGAAATATCACAGGAAATACCATTAATCAACACCAGTTCAATGTGTTATATATGTAATGTAGGAATTTTGGATCATCAAAAATGATACATAGCTCAATATACATAAATGAAAAAATGTAATGAAGCTCATAAACAGAATCCATAACAAGAATCACATCAGTAGATGCAGAAAAAGCCTTTGGCAAACTCCAATGTACCTTTATGATTAAAACTCTGGAGATGCTAGAAATAGAAGGGTCAAACCTTAATATAATAATGACTATAACAAAACTAGAGCAAGCCTCATACTAAATTTTGAATACCCAAAATCACTTTCTCTAAAATCAGGAATAAGTCACAGATGTCCACTCTCTCCACTCCTTTTCAATATAGCCCTGGAATCTCTAGCTAGAACAATAAGACAGGACAAAAGTATAAAAGGGATGCAAATAGAAAAGCATGAAATCATACTATTCTTACTTACAGATGATCTGGTCCTATATATAAAGTAATCAACGTCTCGACCTTCACCATAGGAGAAATGATAAATAACTTCTGTAATGTTGTAGCATATACACTCAACTCATACAAGTTACTACCCTTTATGAATGTCAACAATGAGCAGATATAAGAAAAATTTGGAGACGAGTTTCATTTAACGTAGCCACTCTCAACTTCAAAATATCTATAAATATACCTAACTAAGGAGGTGAATGACCTCTATAATTAAAATTATAAAACTTTGAGAAAGAAAATAACATTTGAAAGAAAATAAGAAAGTCAAAGTTACTCCTATGACACTCATTTTCTATAGAAAAAAGACAGGAAACACTTGAGATTTTTAATACTACTTTAATAGCAATTTTATGGGTTGAATAAGGCTTGGCATTGGTGTATATATGTGTATGTATATATACGTTGAAATTGTGTATATGTTATAGATAATTATACGTATTCACTCTACACATACTCATACATAATTGTATTTGTAAGAAGTGTATTATAAACATATATAATATGAATGCAGCTTATATTTTCATTAGAATTTATTTAGTAGAGCTATTTTGGTTTTCTTCTTCAAGAGATGAAAAATATTTGTCCCCACCAGACAATCAATCATTTGGACCTTGAACTTTGGCTTTTCGTGTTGTTCAGAAGTGTAGTAAATTCATTTTATTTCTGTGTCTATAGTTAGTAAGCTCCTCAGTTTTTTTCTCATTCTCATAATTTCCTTTTGGTATGTGAATAATGACATAGCCAGAATAGACTATGACTCGTTTTAGTTACAAGATCAATCTTTTGATTCTATTTATTCAGTATTCTTCTCCAATTTTCACTCACCAGATTGTGTTCATCTTGCAATTTGTCAATTTCTTCTAGGTTATGGTGACTATAATTGTCGTCATTAGCTTCTTAAGATTTTTTTTCTTCTAGTGGCATCAGTTGCATTTATTTCTGTATATATTAGATTTACTCTCTTTATCTTACCCTCATAAATCCCATTGTTTTGTAGATTTTCTTTCTGTTGTTTTCCTTTTCTTATTTATTTCAAATCTAATCTTTATTATTTTTTCTATTTGCTACCATTTTTCTCTATTTTTTCTACAGCCTTAATATTCAGTGTTACATGTTTATTGAGACTACTCTTCTGTTTTATTATTTTATTTTATTTTATTTTATTGTCTGTCATGGGGTTTGAAGTCTGGGATTGGGCACTGTCCTTGTGCTCTTCACCTCAATGCGAGCGCTCTATCACATGAGCCACAGTGCCACTTCCTATTCTTCTGTTCTAATATGAGCATTTGTCATTGCAAAATCGTTTTTGTGTACCTCAAGAATTTTAGTATATAGTAGTTTCTGTTTCCTTTCTCTCAAAATATACTCTGATTATCTTTTAAATTCCTTTCCTGGTTATCTGTTCAGGACTCAGCTGTTTATATATGTTTTTGAATTTTCCAGTTTACCTTCCCTTGGTGACTTCTAGTTTTACTAAAGCATGGTCCGACATTATAATCCATATGATTTTACTTTATATAACTTATTTATGAAGACTTGTTTTATGGCACAATGGAGAATATTCAAGTGCACGTGTAGAGTAAGATATTTTTAAAGCAGATTGTCTTCTCATCACCTGAAAACATGAGATGAAAAGTCTAGGGATCTATTTGACAATGAAAGACAATGGGGACCCTCTGAAGCAATGGAGTCAACATCTTTGTTGGGGAGAGACAACCTTTTCAAAACACCACTCCGATTGGCTGCTCAGGCTTGCAGAACTGTTTCATTATTTGAGGCTAGGATAGTCCCCTTGTTGCAGATGATGTAAAGTCTCTGTCTTAAATGCTGAATATAACAATTTCAAGATCCACCCACACAAGGCCAATAAATAGAGTAAAAGGTGTATCATAACCAAGCAAAGAAGCATCAACTAAGTTAGCAAGACAACTGTTTAAATAAACTTCACACCCTAGCCAATCCACAGGATCAATGATTCTGAACATATTGATGGGGTAGCAGAGAAAGTGAGAGAGTTTATCAATCTAAGCATTCTTCCATGGTATGAGATTAACAACTTGGTGATAACGGGATGGTGCTGTCACAATGCATACTTGGCTCTTGGAAGCTAGGGGAATATGACTGATAATGTTAACTGAAATAGAAATGCTATTATTTCCATGCTGGTTTCTTAAAAGCCATATACATATCTTAAAGATGTTAGCATGCTAGATAGCTATACTAAATAGGACCAGAAAACCCACTAATAATTTATATATTTTGTGTTAGGGATGTAGACATATCTACTGCAAAATAGCAGTAAGGAGGGCATTAATACAAAGGACATTAGCATCCCTGAGAAATTCTGTTTTTTAAAAATTAAGTTTGTTATTGTGAAAATACTGTACAGAGGGGTTACAGTTACATAGTAAGGTAATGAGTACATTTCTTATCCAGCATTTGCCTCCTCCTTTGGTTTCCCCCTACCATTCCTTCCCTCCCACCTCCACAGCTACCCCCTCCCCCCCCAGCATGCCTAAATTGTAAAGTTCGTTTTTTGACATAGTGTCTTGTACATCTCATTGTTACAATGGTCAACCTGTATCCCTATTTAAACAATTTGTTTTTACCCTTCCCCTCTCCAAATTATACCAACATCAAATACAGTGAAAACAGGGGTATACTGTGGGGGAGGGACATAAAAAGCAACAAAAAAATCACATGGCACGTTACAAATACGTTAGAAACAATAGCAAAGAAGAAAAAAAAACACTTGTGTCCCTATCTTGAGGTTCATTTCACTTAACATCATCTTATCTGACCTTTTCTGTTTGACCCAGGTCCCATGATTTCCCTTATTTGCAATCCTTGAGAAATTCTGTATCTATCATCTAAGAAGCATAAATTGATGGTGAATGTGACACTATGGAATTGTTTCCTGATATCATAAAATGATCATATGATTCCACTGATAGAATCCTGCTGGTAATACTTCACTATCAGAATCAAGGAGAACATAATCATTACAATAAAAAATAAAATCAAATGTGGGAGCAAGGAATGCTTGCTTTATGAAGATGGTTATTCATAACATATCCCAACGACCACTCCAGCAATAATACCCTGTAAAATGATCAATCAAAAAGGTCAAAAATGGATCAGGGAGAGTCTCTAGATAGTCACACTGATATACAACTCCTTCCCAGGTTTACAGATTTAGAACAATTAAACACCATGTATACTGCCTAATGTTCCTCACCAGGGACCTAAGGCCTTTCCTTCAGATATCAAGATGCCTTCCCCCAACATTACTTCTGAATAACTGCAACCTTTCTCATTGTTGGTGTATAGCCAGTATTGTATGATGATCCAATGGCATGATATTAGCATCATGACATTGCTAACCATGAGCTTAAAGTAATTCCAAGTCCTCTGAAAGGGAGGTGGTCTGATAACTAAGGGATGCTTAGCTCAATTATGAGACAACTGATTGCTCACTTCATCCAAATGTCAACTGTATAGCAAGAATGGGTATAATTAACAATGATGAGAATACTAGAATTGTTCTTTGACCTGGAAGGGAAAAGCTGTAACAGTGAAAATTCTCAAGTGAATCCATTTACTACTGGCCACTTGGGCAGGATAAGCCATCAACCACAGAGGGAAGTAACTATCTATTAATCTCCTTTTTATGTCCTTGACTTAAAAATACATTTGCTCAGATTCACTCATATTCCTGAAGATAGAGAACTAATCTTCAGCTCCTTTTCCTACCTTCCTTTCTTCCCTTCTCTCTCCTACGCAGAAGACTCAATGTCTGGAAGAGCAGATAGAAATTTTGTTAAGACTTCGTCTTTTAAAATGTAAAATGTGATCACACATAGAAATGGAGATGGTCAATTGGTAATTGAGTTAAAAATGAGCTAAATGATAACCATTTGGAAAATTTAATGGGATTTTGATGTTATTATTCTTAGGGTTTTTTTTTGCCTTGAGATAGATTATCAATGTATCCATGCTGTCTTTGAACCAGCAATCCTCTAGACAGTATTTTCACAGTTCTGGTGATACTACCACACTCATTGTTCTGACTGTTGTTTTTTTTTAATCAGAGGAGGAAATTGGAGATAGAGGAAAACATCAGGTATGTGTACGCAGGAGAGCACCCAGGTGAGTGGACAAAATGAAGGCAGCCATTTGCCAAACAAAGAAAATCAAACTTCAAGGTCCATTGAACATCTTAACTTTGAAAATTTTGAGAAAATTTTCTGGTAATATTCACTTTTTATTTTATGAATTTATTCATTGGAAATTTAACTCAAAGCCTGGAGCTCTCCTTGTCTTTTTTGCTTTAGGCTCACTCTCTACTACTTGGAAACATTTCCACATCTGGTTTTTGCTGGTTGATTGGAGATAAGAGTTTCTCCACAATTAACTTCTTGTCCTGTCTTTGAACTGAAATGCTCAGTTCTCAGTCTCCTGAGCAGTCAGGATTACATATTTGCTTGTAACATTTGTACTCTTTTGCTTTGTAATCTTTTGCCCCAGATTCAACTTATCTAGAATGATCCACTGTTGACCTGATTTTAATCAGATTATATTGAATGCTTTTTTCCCCTCAAGACAATTTATTTTGATTAAATATGAGACAGAGTTTAGTATTTTTTTTCTTGGAAACCTCCTCAATAACCAAATGTGTGTAGAAAGTAGGCTGCATCGAGATAGCATCCCCACATTCATTATCTCTCAGACCACATCTCTTAGAATAAAAATAATAAGCCACCTATTTCATAGCAGAAATGAGATACAGTGGCATATCATCTGAGACCTACTGGTCAAAACACATTTATTACCATCTAAAATACTGTCTTCATAAATGACAAAATGATATGTTTATTGTCAAGGTAATGTACAGAAGGGTTCTAGTTACCAAAGTAATGTAATAAGTACATTTCCTGTTGAACTTGTTACCTGCTACCTTATTTTTCTTCTAATTTCCCTCCCCCAAAGCCTCCTCAAGTTGTATAGATCATTTTCAACATATTGTCTTGTGAAAATCACTATTGCATTGGTTCCCCCCCACTGTCCTTTGACTCACAATTCTGTTGTTTCCCTTCCCTTCTCTAATTCAGATAAACATATATAAAATACCAGGGTACCAAAATCAAATACAGTGACAACAGGGGATATACCATAGGGGGAAGAACACACCAAAGAAGCAAGAAATTATGTAGTACCTTAGAAAAAACAACAACAAAAACCTCTTGTTTCTGTGTCTTGGAGTTCATTTTGCCTAGTGTCATATGGTCATATGTACATAGCTATTGACCTATTCTGCTCCTCTGCTAAGATTATCCTAGACATATACTAATTATTGCAAATAAAGGAAATCATGGGACCTATGATTCTTTGGGTCTGGCTTACTTCACTTAATATGATATTTTCCAAGACTTTCCATTTCCTTACAAAAGGAGTGGTGTTATTCTTCCTGATGGAAGCAAATAATTCACACACACACACACACACACACACACACACACACACACACACACACACACACACACACACAATGGGATGTATCAAGATAACTTTGAACTCTGCAGACTCACGAATTTCATTATCACATCAGGAATGCTTCTACTAAGCACAGACGATGCTAAAGTAGATTTTTCACATGTCTTTTGGCTACTTCTATCAAGGAAAAATTTCACTATGGCTTTAGTGATGGTTCTTTCAAGAAACAGAATAAGATTAGACGACAAAAAGATGATGATGGTGAATATAATTACATAAATATGATACTAGATATATAGATGACAGTTACATAGCTGCTAGACAGATGATTGATAAATACACTGATATTAAATAGATGATAGATAAAAAGATAAATCCTAGATTGATTAATATATGCTACATTTCTTAAATGGTAGATAGACAAATAGACAGATAGATAGATAGATAGATAGATAGATAGATAGATAGATAGATAGATAGATAGATAGATAGATATGAGAGAGTTTTGTTTAGAATTGGTTCACTCGATTACAAACTCTAAGAAGTCTCATTTTTTAAAAAGGTTGCCACACAGCTAAAGACCTAGATACTTTAAGGTTTAACACCCATGGAAGTGGATATTATCACTATTTGTCCAATAATGATGGCCACATAATAAAACTGGAGGTAGGAATTGGTGGACACAATGGTTTGTTCTAGAATACAATGACCTGAGACACTAAAGGTCTGATAGTCAATTGAAGGAGAAGTTAGATGTTAAGTTAGATGTTCCAATGTCAGAAATAGGAGCAAATTTGTCTCTTCTCTGTATTTCTGTTATTTTGGAATCTGCAACTTATTAAAAAATTTAGCTTTTACTCAAACTACTATCAAAATATACTCACAGACACACTCTGAAATGTTTCTCCAGGTACAAGGGTAACTCTTATGATAGTCAAATTTCCAGTGGAAACATTGGCATCCAGATATCTTTTGGAATTTTTGGTCTCATTTTCATGGTAAATGTTCAATTGTCTGTGACGAACAAGACAGGCACAGTGACCAGAGTCTTCAGACTGCTTGGAATAAGGATCTGGAATATCCTAGCAGAGAACTAATCTAACCCAGCAGAATTGCTATAGTAGGGTAAAAATCGATGTCAGTTGTACCCAGGGTCAGTCTTCTTATAGTTATCTTAATTATCTTTTGCTTTGTACGTTTAATTCCTAGAAGGATACTGACCAGAATCCTGGAGAAGATGCTTTTGCAACTTCCCAGAGGAAGCAAATAGATCCCCAAGTTACAGTTGTGTCCTGAAGTTCATGTATTGGGATGTTCACTTCTTCAGCAATTGGAGATAGCTGCACAGTTTCTTAGCTGAGACCCTATCAATTCATTCCCTTCAACTAAGGCTGCTTTACTAAAAGCGACCGACATCCAGAAGACTAATCCCTATAGCAAATGAAGTCCTGTAAGTATTTCCCCAGGGGAATAGAACATTGGAAAGCAATACCAGATATAGACCATGTGAGGTATCCATTACAATGGCTTACAATTCCACTCTTTTCTCTGTCCAGTCCTCCATCTGTGGGATAATAAGCAGGACACAGTTCAATTCTGTACATTTTCCATGTATAAATCATGACACTTGGACCGTCTCTAAGGAAATTCATCTAAAACAAGCATGCAAAATGTAAGGAAGGTATGGTGTATCTGGCCAGAACACAAACAAAATGAGCACTACATTAGAGGATATTGTTTATTTTTCTGAATACAACCTGTGTCAGAAACTTCTGTGTTGAATCACTTAAGGTTTTCTCAATTAGCCAGTCCTGTGGCAAACCCTGACACAGAATCTGCCGTTTCCCTGAGCAAATTGCCTGTCCATTTATAGCAGCACCTCACAGAACTGAAGTGAAATCCTGACAAACCAATTTTTCAAACGAATTTCAGAGACTTCAGTTCAAAGCAAGACAGAGGAAAGAAGAATATGGTTCTCACAAGAGAGAAATAGATTTTCAGCTTTGACTGTTTATAAGAACTTGAGATGATAAATGACTGGATAACCAGAATATTTGTTATTTTCAGGGAAAATGTTTCTATGTCTCATTCATCTGGTTACCCAAACATTCAAAATACTTGGATAGTATTTAAGGATCCACTTGCAAATTATTGGCAAAGGTTCTTCCATCCTACTTGAATTTTAAAAACATAGAATAAACAATCTGATATGGATTTTCACACATATATTATTAGGGTTTAATAAAATCATCACTGTATTCCACATTATTGATACATTTATATGCATTTTTCTTTTTTCTTATATATAATTACTAACTTTTCTTGTAATGTTCTTGATACTCATTAATCCTCAGATTTTGTTTATTGTTGTTTGTTTGTTTTGGCCAGTCATGGGACCTGAACTCTGTGCCTGAGCACTGTCCCTCACCTCTTCAGCTCAAGGCTAGTGCTATACCACTTGAGCCATAGAGCCACTTCTGGCTTTTTCTGCTTATGTGATGCTGAGGAATCGAACCCAGGGCCTCATGCATGCAAGGCATGAGGTACCACTGAGCTACCTTTCCAGCCCTAATCTTCAGATTATTAGATTAGTATAGTATTTATTTTTACCAGTACCAGGGTTTTAACTCAGGGAATCAAGCTTGCTAGGCTTGCTCATTCAACTGGCACTAAACCTTTCAAACCAACCACCCAATCTCAACTTCTTGCTCGTTATTGTGGAGATGGAGTTTCATGGCGCTTTCTGCCCAGACATTCAAAGTTTAAAGCTCCAGATCTCAGAAATTCTGAGTGGCTGGGATTATAGCTATGAGTTTTTGGTTTCTGACTTGCATTCCTTTTTAGATTATGAAGTCAATATTATTCCTCTTTTTATGCTATAATTTATAGAATTAAGGGATTAAAAAAATAACCCCTTTATGAAAAAGAAAAGACTATTTGTAATTTGCCTCTAGCATTTTATGTGTCACTCCTGCCTTTGAATTTGAGTATTTAAGAATGATAAGGTGGCCTGAAATTTTTCCTAACAAAGTTAAATATCTACAGAGCATTGGATCTATGTTTTTACTCAATAAGAAATTTTCTTTTTATTTTTTTACTGTAAAGATACTGTACAGTTGGGTTACATTTACATGAGTATGGTAATGAGTACATTTCCTATCAAGCATTGTTACCCTCTCCTTTGTTTGTCCCGAACCATACCTTCCCTTTCCACCTCCCCACGTTACCCTCCCCCAAGTGTCTTGTACATCTCATTGTTACAATAGGTCAAAAATAACTTTTCTATGAAAATTTTCTTCACTATCGGTTTTTTTAAACATTGATGTAGTTTCTCTCTCTAAGAATTTGACATATCTAAGTATACGTAAAATCTAAAAATTTAAAAATAATCAGTTTGGGGTATCCTTTACACCAAGAAGTTTAATACCATATGTAGTAAAATTCTTTAGTATTATGTTTATTCAAAATATAAAATAAACCATTACTGGTGGCTCATGCCTGAGTCTTAGAAATTCAGGAGACTGAGATCTGAGGATTGTGGCTCTAAGCCAACTTGGGCAGAAACGTCTGTGAAACTCTTCTACCAATAAAGCAGAGGAAAACTGGTTTATATTCAACTGGGAGTAGAGTAGATCAAGTGGTAAGGCACAAGCCTAGCATATAAAAATCCAGTCCTTGTACCCAAATAAAGAAAGGAAAGAAAGATAATAGAGTATACATTGAAAGTTATATGTGAGGATTGTCATAATTTGTTTTATGATTTCTTTCAGTTCAATTTATCAGCCCTTCCTTATTCAAAGATTTGTAACCTTGCTTATTTCACAATACAGTATTTAATAAAGTTATCATTTTTGATATATTGTTTTATCATTTTGATAAATAGCTTTATTCATTTTATTGTATTTTATTTCAGGCTTTCCAGTGTCTTTTACACATTTTACCTTTCTCATCTTCTACTTTAGGATTTCTCCTCTTTGTACATTACCACATATATAAATACATGTTTTGAACATTTATCTGTTAACTTTCAATTGTTTTGTTCACATATTTATAGGTATTATAAAATCAAACGTTTCAATTCTCAGTTGATCACCTGGTTTGAAACTGGAGTATTCTTGAATATCTGATTATCTATCTTAAGTATTTTGTTTTGCAACATAGGGAAAATGGTTATATTTAAATATACTTTGAGGATGAATTGAAATTTTATATAATATTTATCAAACAAATTAAGTAACTAAACGTATTTTACTACATAGCCAAGCATGTATTTATCAGACTATAAATTTATTTATCTACAATTAGGTTACAGCCTCTAAAGTATTAGGAATATATTAGTGCAAGAAATACTTTGTGTACTGAAGAGCTGAGGGACAGCGCTCAGGTCCAGAGTTCAAGCTCCACACCAACAAAAAAAAAAAAGGAAAGAAATACTTTTTGTGTGCATGTTGGTACCAGGTCTTAAATTTAAGGTCTGGGCGTGGTCATTCAACTCTTTCTACTGAGCCACAGCTCTGCTTATGACTTTTTGTTGGCTAATCAGAGAATCACAGAGTTTTTGGCTTATTTGGATTTGAACCTGGATCCTCAAATCAAAGCCTCCCGAGGATCCTAGCTAGGATTTCAGGTGTCAGCCAATGGTACCTGGCAGTGAATTCAATTTTTAAAAGAAATAATCTCTATTTCCCAACGCATTAGTTAATTTTGACAGAAAATGTATACAGTACTTCTTGATACATAAAAAATGTTGGTATATTCACTTGTTAAAGTAAAGAAAATAAGACCAAACAACCCAAATTGCTGATCTCCAATACGTTTAAAATAGAGATTGTCTGCATTGAGAGATATACATTTTTTACTGTAACGTTATCTTTCAGAGGATCTAAGGCACACTGTCAATAATTTGATGAGTCCTAGCCATTAAATAATAATAATAATAATAATAATAATAATAATAATAATAATAATAATAGCCCCTGTTTTCACTGTATATGATGTTTGTATAATTTGTGGAGGGGAAGGGAAAAAACAAAATGTTTAAATAGGGATACAGGTGGACCCATTGCAACAATGAGAGGTACAAGACGTTATGTTGAAAAATGTATTTTATAACTTTGGCAGGAGGAATAGGAGGAAGATGGGAGGGCAGGGATGGTAAGGGGAAACAAAGAAGGAGGCAACAATGCTTGATAAGAAATGTACTCATTACCTTGCTCATGTAATTGTAACCCCTCTGTATGGTATTTTCACAATTTAAAATAACCTTATTAAAAGAAAAAAAATATTAGTGAAAAAAGTACTGTATGATTATCTTTGGTAACATTGTAGTTTTATTTTAACCCTAAATGTATTCTTCATGGTTGCACTTAGATCTGCAATTGAAAGCACCCTTATTTAATGTTTTCTACACTATCATCTCTAATTCCTGGGCCTGCATCTATTTCTGGCTATTGCATAGAAAACATCAGTTAGATGCAGCTGGGATGACCATGGCATTGTCAGATGGAACCCCTTTGGAAGAAAATGGTATTAATTATTTTTAGCACGTCTTTGCTATATTTCCCTATTGTTCTGTCCTTTTGTACTCAGCAGTTTTATTCCATGTTAAAATTAATCTGAGAAAAACCTCATTTTTATTGAAGTGTGCCATTTCCTTTTTGTCAATCTTGTAAAAATTGTGTGTGTGTGTGTGTGTGTGTTTCTGAAAACTTACTATTTGGGCTAGGTGGTTTGACCCTGGTTAATTGTATTTAGGTTGCTTCCTATTCTTGTTAAACTTTCATTAAGAAATCCTGTTTAAAGCTCATGAAATTTTAGGTACACTCTGTTCTTGTTAATTATGACAACTGATTTTGTTAATTAAGCCACATCCTGTTGCAAATTGTGGACCACTCTGAGCAGAGGCAAGGGACAGAACCCCATGCCTTAGGAATAAAAAAAAGTAGCACCTAACTCCTTTAGGTGCTTGCCTGATAGATTTCAGCTGATGGATCACCCTTCTGTAGAAGTAAGCTTTGATTTGTTAAGTATCTTTACAGTTAGCACCTTATTATGACCCATTGAATCTTGGGAGTCATTTCACTTAACATCTTTTATAGTCATATGTACATAGCTTTTGAGCTTTTCTGATTGTCTGGTAAGATTATCTTAGACATATACTAGTTATTGCAAATCACTCTGTGCAGTATCTTTACAATTAAATATTTTAAAAAGAAATGTACTCTCTGAATATCACCTTTAGAATAGCATAAATAAATTAAAAATATTAAATTCAGCATGCTAATGTTGAGTTGCACATCGATTTTATTTCTTAGTAATCTGTTTTTAGTAACCTGTTTGTTTGCAAATAGAACTTCTACTTGCTATTTTTTTTCATGTCTGGACTGTTCAAATAATTTGAGGCAGTGAGCAGCAACAATTGAGAGTCTCAAAATCAGAGATACAATTTATTGATGAAGTATGGTAGTTGGGACATTTAATCAGCAAGGGAAATGGCTGACTGCCCACTGAGAAGATAGAAGAAATTTCAGCTGGGTGCTTATCAAGAACTGAGAATGTACTTAGAAATTTCTAGGGCTGGTTGGGTAATCTAAGAAATTGTAAACTCTGAATAAAAATATATGTGTCTATCCTGAGTTTTACATCCCAGAAGATGAGTATCCAGCCCACTAGGGTTAGAGTTATGTGAACTACTTAACTAACAACAATCAGTGATCTTACTATACCAGGAGTAAACACAGATTCTTGGGGAATAAAATCAGGCATATAAGGACTTTCTCCTATGACCATCAATGATGGAATAATCAGTTTAACCCTATGGTAATTGTAAGGATCCTTTTAGGGATCCTTCTGTTTAGCTGTTCCAGACTAGGTATTCTTACCAGTTAGGAAAATCTATTTATAATTAATGGAGCCCACTATACGGAGCCTTCTGATGTCTTCTTCCTTCCAACCGTAGGCCTTAAGGCAATTATTACTCCTTCCCTCCTAGGCCTTAAGGCAATTATTATGAGGTAACTATAATAAGGGTAAAAGATTTATGACCAGCCATGGCTGTTAAAACTGTGTATGGCTGTTGGCTCACGCCTGTAATCGTAGCTACTCAGGAGGCTGAGATCTGAAGATCATGGTTCAAAGCCTGGGCAGGAATCTCCATGAGACTCTTATCTCCAATATACCACTAGAAAACCAGAAGTGGTGCTGTGGCTCAAGCAGTAGAGTGCTTGCCTTGAGCAGAAGAGCACAGGGACAGCGTCCAGGCCCAGAGTTCAAGCCCCATGTCCGAACAAAAAGAAACAACCAAAAACTGTTTATGGCAAAACAAATGCCTGCTTGATTGAATGGATAAAATATTCTGTTGGCAGTTATTATGCATGTGTGGCAGGTAGACCAAGACCTCAGATTTTCCCCTTCCTTTTGAGATGAATAATGGATCCTGCTGGCTTGGCATGCATGATAGCCCTCTTCCAAGACAAGATAACTTGGAGGAACAAGTTCAATAACATGCTGTCATTACTATTTCCTATGATTAAGGACTCAGATGAATTAAAGCCAACTAGGTTGGTTAAGTCAGTTTCCCATAAATGTAACTTCATCTCATGCCTCCCTAGGCAGTGAAGAGAATCAAGAATTTCTAAGAAAGACATTTGGATACAGTGAAATCCTGTCTTTTGAGGAGATGGGAATGCATCTGCTCTCACTATTGCTAGAGCTCATGTTTGGTAATATTGTAGAGGAGTTAAATGCTTGAAGCTCTTCTGTCAAATGGAGCAGAGGCTGTCCTTTGGTTCAATTTTGGCTATTTCCTTCACCCTGGCATTTTAAAAACCAAAGCTGACTCCAAGCCTAGGAATCAAATAGCAGCTGGATATGAGCCACGACTATTTTGATGCCATTATTAATATTAATGTGAGCTAAGTCTATTATATCCAAGAGAGGTTTTGTTACTTTTATAGTAAATGGAACTGTAGAACAATTATGACCCACTAGCAAGATGGCACGGGAAGCAGTATATGTTTCTTAATACAATTCTGGCAGAAAATTTGGTGGGGCTATATACCCTGATTTTTTGGGGTGGGGAACGTCAATGATGTACCATGTTTTCGGAACCTAGAACCCTAGATGGGACCATCAACTAAAAAGTCAGAGACAGATAGCCTCCTTCATAACTGGCTAACACAATCATTTGGAAGGGTATTATGATCTTAATTCTTGTTTTTATTTTGGGGGTCTGTCGTGGAGCTTGAAATCTGGGCTTGGGCGCTGTCCCTCACCTCTTCAAGCTAAAGTCAATCACTCTACCTCTTGAGCCACAGCACCACTTCTGGTTTTCTAGTGGCTTATTGGAGATAAGAGTCTCACGGACTTTCCTGCTGGGGTGGCTTTGAACTGTAATCCTCAGTTCTCAGCCTCCTAAGTAGCTAGGATTACAGGCATGAGCCACAGGTGCTAGCTATGATCTTAATTCTAATGTCCTTTACTTGTCCCTCATGGGGACAATGGCTTTAATTGGGAGTTATGCGACAAATTTATAGAATCATCAATACTTCCTTAGACAAATTTCAGTATTGTACCATTAGTTAAGTACAGCTGAGGTAAATAATGTTAAAAGAATTTGCAGTAAACATCAGAAAGTACAAAGAGGGGGATTGTGAGAATGGGCATCTTTTCTATCAGCAAGTGTGGCTTCCTTTCTGTTCATCTTGAGAGAATTGTCCTGAAAAATTCCTGGTTTGGCCAGATGGCTTGGCCCCAGCTGACTGTGATTTAGTTGCATTCTATTTCTGGTACACTTTTTAATTAAGATGCCCAGTTCCTTCTAATAAGACCTCCTTTTCCTGTTAATGGATGTACCCTGTTCCTGTTAATTATGTCACATCCTATTGCAGATTTTAAAGTTGAGCTTAGCCAATCCAAACAGGGGTCAAGGCCTTCTGCATTATGGATAAAAGAAGAGCAGCCTAATTGTTTTCTGTGCTTATTTGCTAGATTTTGGGTGATGGTGCACAGTTCTGTAGAGGTAAACATTTGGTTTTTTCTTTATTTCTATTTACCATGTTTAAATAGTTATACAAAGGAGGTGCCATTTAACAAAGATATTTACGAATACAGTACATCTTAGTCAGTGTTAACCATGTGAACATTAAGACCACCCTTTGACCCACCCCTTTCCTTTTCTTAATTTTGTGGTATATACAATTACTTCTTGACTGTATTCTCTTCCTCTTCCCCTTTCCATTTGTCTCCCTTTCTCCTCTTGGCCTCATCCCCTCCCATTAATATACCTCTTTCCTAGTGCTTAGTTTTTTGGGCTTTGATGTAGTCTTTCTGAAAATTATGTTACTTGAACTTTCCAATGAGTCTATTATACATCAGTTAATTCATTTATAACCACTTGCATAACTCCCAACATATTTACTTTGTCTTGACAAATTCTTTTTGGGTTAGAGTCCTTATTCCTAGGTGACACATCAACATCTTGAGGTATATCTAACAATAACATCCAGCATGTAGTTTCTTTAAAATTGCATTAATCTCTAAGTAACTTACCATGAGAAAGCGTCTTTAAATGTTAAATTTTCTCATTCTTATGACCTCTTTATCTACTTTCCTCTCAAGTATTTTATATTTGTCAGGGAAATCTGGTTTGAGTTCCCTATATTTTATGTAATAATATTTAAAATATATTTTTATTTTTGTAATTGTGAATAAAATGTCTTGTTTCTAAGCTACTTGCAGATGGCTGGTTCTTATCAATTGTAGTGAAATAAAATTTTGACTTATCAGAGCTCATTCATGTGAATAATAGATTATACCACAAACTAATAAAATCGAAATGGAAGCTCAGATATTAAGTGTTGGTTTCTGAAAGATGTAGCATATGAAATCATCTTTCTCATTGGTTCAGGACCTGTTTGTTTTGGAAGCTGCTGAATTACATAAGTAACCCATAAGTACACTGAGATTACACATAACTAACAGTAGCTTATTGCATAAACACACTGAAAACTAAAATGGAGTATATTTTTTCTAGTTAACAGGCAAGTTTCAACAATTAAACATAATTGAGACAAGACCACACTAAAGCTAACAGCACAACTATGTTTATTGCAACATTATTTACTATAGCTAAGAAATGGAACCAACCCAAATGTCCCTCAGTAGAATGGATCAAGAAAATGTGGTATATATGCACAATGGAATTCTATGCCTCCATCAGAAAGAATGACATTGCCCCATTTGTTAGGAAATGGAAAGACTTGGAAAAAATTATATTAAGTGAAGTAAGCCAAGCCTAAAAAACATAGGTCCCATGGTTTACCTTATTTGCAATAGTTAGTATATGTATGAGTCAAGCAGAAAAGGTCAGATAAGGTGATGTTAGGAAAATGAACCCTAAGATATGTATTTAAATGTTTTTTTTCTTTCATGCATGTGTTTCTAACGCATTTATGAGATTATTTTTTGTTGCTTTGTATGTCCCTCCCTCACAGTATAACTCCTGCTTTCACTGTATTTGATGTCGGTATAATTTGTGGAGGGGAAGGGTAAAACAAGTCGTTTAAATAAGGATACAGGTGGACCCGTTGCAACAATGAGAAGTACAACTTGTCATGTCAAAAATGAACTTTACAACTTTGGTGGGGGGAGGGGAGAATTGAGTGAGGGTGCAGGGGGACGCTGGGAAGGGATGGGAAGAGTAAAAAAAGGAGGAGGCTACAATGCTTGATAAGAAATGTACTCATTATCTTGCCTATGTAATGGTAACCCCTATGTACAGTATTTTCACAATAAAAAAGAAAAAAAAACATAATTGAGAATTAGCCAATCATAGGCAGCCAAGTGGATATTCTGCAACTAAGCAAATGTTTACTATAACCAATAAGATTTTTAAAAGTTTTTCTTCTGCTTGACCCTCCAAAATTCACTAATGACATTGCTAGGTGGAGCTTTCCCAAATTCTATTGATTGAGTTATGTTTAGTTTGTGCTTCCGAATTCACAAATCATTCTTTATTCAAATAAACCAGTAAATTTAATTTAACAAAGTTTTGGTTTTAAAAGATTATTATTTTTTCTGTCAGTCGTGGGGCCTGAAATCTGGGCCTGGACTCTGTCACTCAGCTCTTCAGGTCTTGACTAGCGCTCTACCACTTAAATCACCGCACCACTTCTGGCTATTTCTTCTTATGTAGTGCTGAGGAATTGAACCCAGGGCCTTGTTCATGCAAGGCAAGCACACTACCACTGAGCCACCTTCCCAGCCCCGAAAGGATTAAAATTTATATGCTAATGCTGAGGTAGATCTGAGGTCATAAGTATAGTTGGGGCCCGTTTGATTAAACATAGCTTTGGAGCAGCTGCATGCACACAGGGATTATGTCCCATTATAATACTTTAAGAACTTTCTCAAGTATCTTACTGATGTTATCTCACATTCAAATATTTACAAGTTGGTCTAGTACATATGTATGTGTGTGTTTAATTGAATTTTTAAGAACTACATATTGTTTTACACATTACACAGAAAATGTTACAGAATAGAGCTTTAGTTGGATTATTAGCATTTTCTTCGTTAAGATAATTACAATGATGCTTTGAGTGATGAATATAGCTATTTTATTTGGAATGCTAAAATGTCAGCTATAATAACCAAAATATTATTTGAGTTTTATATTTTCATGTTATACATTCTTTAAAAAAATCCCCTACAATTTATAATCAATCCCAAATAAGGTTGGAAGAAAGTAATTAATCTTTAAAGCAACCAACCTTCAATATGAGACATGTTATTCTAATTAATCATTTTCCACTTCTGCAGGAAGGGAGCAAATAAAGTAGTGTACAGGGCCTGAGAATTTGATCAAAAGAATAGGTTATGTTAATAGTGCTAAAAAGAAAAAATCTTTGAGAGATATAACTAATTCAACTGTCTTTTATTGGATCTGGAAAATAAAGCTTTAGAAATAAGTCAAAACAAAACAAAACGATAGAACTAGAATCCCTATCCTTTTTGGATACTTGTAGTTCAAATTACAGAGATTAGATCTGAATCACATTTATATTTAACTGTTTGTTCCACTTTCCAATTAATGCATACATTCATATAAGTTGCTTTTTAATAACAAGGCACACTTATATTTACACCATTAGTTTTCCTTAAACTCATGAAAAATTATATTCTCTAATAATATGTTACTTCTCTTTTAATTATTATAGTATACTCATTAAAAGCTATTTTCAATGTTATCTTTACTTTCATCTTTATTGACTTATAGTGCTAAAAATGTGATATGGAAATGGCACTGTGTTCACACTACTAATTTCATTTTCTTTCACTCTGATTATGCTTGTTTATAACTTCCACTTATTTTTAACTCATATCAAATGGTGACTATAAAATAAAATAAAAGGCAACATATTGTCTCAGAGGCTCAAGACAGAAAATTAAGAAGAGAAATAAATGAATGATTTTTGTCCATTTATGAAATCAAACATTGATATATATATATATATGCATATGCATATATACACAAACACAACTCTCTCAACTCTTCCCACATAGACTATCTACATACCTACTGTATATCTATCACCCACTGTATATCTAGCTGTTAGCTTCTATCTCTGTTATCTATCTACCAAGTATCTCAATATAACTTATATGAAATTCTTGGAACCAATATTTTTATTTTTTTCAGATTTTAGAATATGTAGTCTGGCATGCTGTAAGACTACTAAATAAGAAACTTTAAAAACAAAAGTCCTTAGGGTTTTAATTGAACAATAATTTACACCACCCTGCCCCATCTTGCCAAGAAAAGGAACTATTTTTGTACATAGTTCAACAATACCATTTAAGCTACCTGTCCATTAGTGAATATCTCTCAGATATAAAATGCACTTCTATTGTTTTAGTGGGATTATTCAATTGTAATAATATTACTGGAATAATATATCAGGTACAGTTGTCAATAATGATTGTCTATGTGGTAATTTGCTCAAAACACATTTGAAATTCCCACTTTGAATACAATAAAGAACTGTATGTGAAAAGTTCTTAATAGGAATTTAATATCTCAGCAATAATAACTAAGCATATATATATATATATGCATTTATTGGAAAGAGAACAAAGTAGATGTGACTCATAGCTTATCTCTGTAATTTGAAGTACAAGTACATATTCTTTTTTGTCAAATTCTTAGGGCCAATATAATGCATAGCTTTATTTTCTCCCTTTCTATATATATGAACTATTAGGACATTCCTAGGAAAGTCCAAATTCTGTGCTGAGATTGCCAAATTCTGGGAAAAAATGAATTCATGAAATTGTGTAGTGAAATCTGTGTTAGTTTTACTGTCAAGCCTCAAACTACAAATAATATAACCACAGTGTGTGATGAATCTTTGTTGAGAATTTTTTAAAAGGCATTAAGCTTGAATATGTAGAGGAAAAATTATAACATACAGAGCATGCAGTATTAGCTGTACACTGAGGTATCCACTTTCAACTATGCACTGAAGGTCTTGGACTATATATCTCTTCCTGAGAAAGGAAAACTCCTGTAACACAACTCCTGTGATAGTAAAAAAAAAATCGCTTATAGATCTGCTAGTAAACTTTTCTTTCTAGTCATAACATAGATTAAGAACAAAAAGCTCCCTTTATTTTCTTCATATTGATGATTCAAGCCTATAATCCTAGCTGCTTATTGTACTGAGATGAGGATTTTTGATTAAGGCATCCTGAGCTCTTACCTTCTTTTAACCACACCAAAGCAAGAAATGGAAGAGTGGCTTATGTAGTATAGATCCAGCCTTGAGTAAAAACACTAATGGACAGCACCCAGACTCTAAGTACAAGCCTCTGTTCACACACACACACACACACACACACACATACACAAAACTAAAAATAATAATTTGTCTACAGATTGTCACGTGAATATGAAATACTTCCTTCTTTTTATATGAATGCATTTTGAAATGTACCTATTGAATTACATATAATTCCATTGTGAAATGCTTTCCTTAATTTGTGCATTAAAATTTAATTTTAAGTGGGTGAAAGTGTTATCTATTAATTTTCTTTCAGGTTAATTTCCAATATTTGGCATTATGTATCTAAGATGTAAGCTGTGTTTAACAGGGATAGAATGTAACTCACAATTCTTCTATTAATTCTTCTGTTAATATCTGGCTCTGGTCCTACTCTCCACTTTTGAGTAGATCCCTTGTGCTTTTTCCTGACCTGTTCAATTTTTCAAATAAAGGGTATCCTTAACAATTTTTTTCTACTAGACTTAGCTGATTTTCTGGTATCCTTAATTCATTAAATGTTTCTATGGCTGGGTTGTCCTATTGTACTATAAAATTTATTTGCCCATTTCCTATTAAAACATTAAGATCCAGTGCAAAAGAGCTATGTAATTTAGTCATTTTATATTGAATTGTCTTATGCATAGTATTTAGTGGTTAACTATTAAATAAATTCTGTGTTGTAAGTAAAATGTATGAAATTAAAAGTTTCTTTTTAAGTTTTATTAAACATCCTGAAATGTAATTCCTTTTTATTCAGTCATCGAGCTTGATCAAAGAGCCTGGATGCTGTTGCTCATCTCTTGCACTTAAGGCTAGCACTATACCACTTTAAGCCAAGGCACGCCTTCCCATGTTCTGGAGGTTAATTGGAGGTAAGAATTTCATAGACTTTCTTGTCTGGACTAACTTTGAACCGTAATCCTCAGATCTCAGGGTTCTGTTTAGCGAGGTTTATAGGCGTGAAAGGTAATTCTTACATTTCAAAAACCCCTCCAAACTACATTGAAAATATTTTGTTAAATGTAATGATATTTAATGATATTCAAGAAAATAATTTTTAAATGTACATAAAACTTGAAATTATACGCATAATTTTGCTCTTGGAAGGCATTTTAATTCTGGGTGCATCATTATGTTCTTTTTAATTTAATTTAATTTGTGTTTTTTTTCCCATACTGGAATTTGAATTCAATTTTGCTTAATTTTTTTACCTTCAAGTTTGATGCTCAAACTCTTGAGCCACACCTTCACTTCTGACTTTTCCTTAGTTAAATGAAAATAATGAGTCTCTTGAATTGTCTATCCAAGCTGGCATTGAACCATGAACTTCAAATCTCAACCTTCTGAGTATTTAAGATTACAGCTATGAAGCACTGGTTCCCTACTCAGAACGATTGTACTCTATGTAAAACAATCATGAAAACAAATGAATAAAGTAATAGTCCATTTTTTATTACTATGTACTTTTATCAATACAGATGTGTTTCTTCAGATGAAAAATATAAACATCATCTTTCACACCTTAGCTATTTTATTATTTAATATAACCATATTGATACTTTCTATGGTATACATATGTCTATGCAGGCATATTCCAAAAGTGCACTTCTTATTTCATGAGTCCTATGTAACATAAATACTTCTTTTGAAAAGTGTATTTTTTAAACTGAGTCTTTAACTTACAGTTCAATAATTATCATTTGCATTGATTAAAATCTCACCTCATCTTTAACAATACACTTTTCCACTTAGAGACACTGTAAATTGTTGTGCCTTGTAATGCTCATAACTTAGCATTCTTGTACCCAAGTGCATCTTAATTATTATATTCAAAGACAGTTACTTGACTCCCCCAACCCCAAAGTATTCTTGACTTCCCTCTGCTTTGTTTATGTAATAATAGTAGTTATTGTTTTTTAGAGCTTCTTGGGAAAACGTCTGTGATTAATATTCAATCCGTCTTACTTTGTAATCAGTGTTTCTGAAAGGTTGTTATCAGTTCTCTCCAAGGGCCTTACAAATCCTGAATCAGGAAAAGATACCAGGGCAATCTAATTAACCTTTGACCTCAGCTTCACATCAATGGCAAAGTTATATTCCTACTCATTATCTATGCAGTAAGTGATGGTTCAGTCTTTATTTTGCTATTGCAAAGCATGTTTATCTATACATGTATGAATTTGAAGCCACATATTTTAACACATAATATGTAAGTACAGTTGTGAACTGTATACCTGGTTTCACTAAATTGCTTAGCTATCCCTGCCCCTCAAGATGACAATAAGTTTCATTAAGCAGCTTTTCTGGGACAGTGTATCCTTGTACCTTTCCTCTAAATAGTTGCAAGCCTGATAGCTCTGTAGTAAGTTCAAGATGGTTCGTATTATTTAAATATTATCGCAGAGCAGTGCAACCTGTTCAAAATCCTCTGTGTCCTGGATAAGGTTTAAGTAGCTTCTTTTAAAAGGAACATTAAAATAAGAAAGAAAAATATATTGAAATTTATACACTGTCAGTAAGAATGTAGAATTCCATTATTTTCTTAGTAAACCTTCATGAGAAAAGAGTTCCTACCACAAAAGACTAGAGCTTAACAAGTACAAATGAATAAGTAACTGAAAAATAAAGCCTATATAAGAGTACATGTACTAACCCTAAAGGAGAAAAATAAGAAAAAGGTGTCTCTATATTTGCATGATTTTGTAACATTCTGTCTTTGTGGTTTGTGTTTGCATTGTTTTTCTTTTTCTTTTTTTTTTTTTTTTTGTGGTTGTGGGGCTTGAACTCTGGGCCTGGGCGCTTGTCCCTCAGCTCTTCAGCTCAAGGCTAGCTCACCACTGGAGCTACAGCGCCACTTCCGGTTTTCTAGTGGTTTATTGGAAATAGGAGTCTCACGGTCTCTCCTGCCCGGGCTGGCTTTGAACCGCGATCCTCAGATCTCAGCCTCCTGAGTAGCTAGGATTACAGCCGTGAGCCACCAGCACCCAGCCACATTGTTTTTTTATTTGTGTGTGTGTACAAGCTTTTAGTGTGAATTTGGGATCTCTCCCTCTTACTTAGGTATATCCTATCAAAGCTGGTACAATACAACTTAAGTCACATCTTCACTTATGGCATTTTGATGGTTAATTAGAAATGAGAGTCTCATAGACTTTTCTATTCAGCTTAGCTTCAAACGATCATCCTCTGATCTGAGCCTCCTGAGTAGTTGGGATGACACATATGAGCTGGCACCCTTGATTCTATACTTTTTCTAAAAACAATTCTAAATTATCTACTGTGGACTACTTGCCATGCTCTCTAATTTATCTTATAAAGCTATGCAATGTTTTGTGCCATTATTGAACATATAAATATAGGTGTGTCAAATTACTTATTAAAATAAATAAGCATTATGATAAATCCTAAGTACTTCATGTTAAATGAAATTATTTCAGAGGCCAGGATATAGATTGTAATATAGGAATGCCAAGATGCTAACTTAGTTCCTCACAAAAATAATGCAAGTAAGCAGTCTTCACCACAGATTGTAAGAAAATAAAGCTTATCATAAAGAGAGAAGGGAAACATTTTGAGAAACAATGTCATGGTGTTAATGGTCTCTGTGATCTTAACATACATATTTCAAAGTGAAAAAATCAGCAATTGTAAGCAAATATTCAGAATTGCTTTTGAGGATCTTATTTCTTTTTCATCACTTAATTTCTGATTTGACAAGTGAACAGGTTTAAATCATTAAATAGAATGCCTATGCCATTAGGTCTTATTTTATATATTTTAAGTGTAAATTTATGTCAAATATAATGTATCATTCAAGTATGTTGACTTTTCATGAATTATTTACTCATTAATTTGTGTCTATAGGAAAACAAGTTCAGGTAACATTCAGCACTTAGTTATTTCAACATAGATTTCAGAAATAACCATTTTTCATAGGTGATGTGTCAGTTTATATCCTTTAATGTGAAGTATAATGTGTGCATTGTTGATTTTATAAAGTTTATGAGTTTATGAATTTTTTTTGAGTTCACTAAAACTGAATTTTGTCTGAGTCACAGATAACAAAGGAACATGGACCCCGGTTCTTTTTTTTTAATATTTTATTTTATTTTATTTGAGAACATACTGTACAGAGGGGTTACAATTACATGGGCAGGATAATGCATACATTTCTTACCAAGCATTGCAGCCTCCTCCTGTGTTTACCCTTCACCTCCCTTCCCAGCCTCCCCTCTCCCCCCCACCCAATCTTACCCCCCCCACACCGACATTGTAAAGCTGGTTTTGACATGACATTTTGTACTTCTCATTGTTGCAACAGGTCCACCTGAATCCTTAAACGACTTGTTTGTCCCCATCTCCTCCACATGTTATACTGACATCAAATATAGTGAAAGCGGGGGTTACACTGTGGAGGAGGGACAAACAAAGCAAAAAAGAAATAATCTTATAAATGCGTTAGAAACACATGCATGAAAGAAACGAAAACATTAAAATACATATTTAAGGGTTCATTTTCCTAACATCACATTATCTGACCTTTTCCGCTTGACTCATACCTATACTAGATATTGCAAATAAGGGAAACCATGGGACCTATGCTTCTTTGGGCCTGGCTTACTTCACTTTTTTAAGAAAAAACAATCAGCAGGAACAAAAAGCAAACCACAGAAAGGGCTTTGTGAGCAAATTGTGATTTATTGTCAGCATACAGGTAGGATTCGGATCAATTTCAAATTTTTCAGTGCCTACTGTAAATTATTTTGACTCGAATCCTAAGTAAGTTATTTGCATTCTCACCCTACATCCCATATCTGAAGATTATCCTTCATAGTCTTATTAATGATGTCTTTCTGAAGCTTCTAGTGTTACCTGCTCAACATTTTTTAGGTCTAGATCAAATATTGATATAAACTGTAATCTTTTCCTCAAACAATGTATCATATTTTGGTCCATTGTCTTCTTTCCTACCTCTGCAATTAACCACAGATATGCTTCAAAAGGAAGAAATAACTTTTTGTCATTGAATTCATCCAGTTTGTATGAAATTGTTTTATATGATTAGAATGAAGTATATAAGTTAATACATTAATGAATAATTAATGATTATGTAATGATTCATCTCACTTAAACAACCCTAATTAAGGGCTGGGAAGTTGGCTCAGTGGTAGAGTGCTTGCCTTGCATACATGAGGCCCTGTGTTTGATTCCTCAGCACCATATAAGCAGAAAAACCTGGAAGTGGTGCTCTGGCTCAATTGGTAGAATGGTAGCCTTGAGCTGAAGAGCTGAGGGACACTGTCCAGGCACAGAGTTCAGGCCGCATGACCAACAAAAAACAAAAACACCCTAACTAATAAAAATATTATTTCTTTTTAATATCATACTCAGCATAGTTTTTGAAACTTAGTGCTAAATTTCTATCACACTGACAAATACAATCCAAGATGATTTAACTAGATGTATTTATTGGTTGCCTACAATATACCAAAGAATGAAGCTTTGTAGTTTAACATATGGTTACATTTCACTTCTGTGTGTTTATTAAGTAACATCACAATACCTGATGAAGGGAAGAGGAACTAATCAGAAATGTTATGTGATTATTGAAGGTCATGCATTAATAAATAGAGTAACAATTCCGTCCAGGAAAGAGCTTTTCCAGAGTAGAATGGAAAATAGTAAATGGTTATGTTGAAAATAAGTTTTTTTTTGGCGGGGGGAGGGTTCCCATCGTGGGGCCTGAACTCTGTGCCTGGGCACTGTCCCTCAGCTCTTCAGCTCAAGGTTAGCGCTCTACCACTTGAGCCAAAGCACCAATTCCAGCTTTTTTTCTTTTTGCTTATGTGGTGCTGATGAATCGAACCCACGGCCTCAGTCATGCAAGGCAAGTGCTCTACAACTGAGCCACCTTCCCAGTCCGAAAACAAGTTCTCTATATAGAGAAATACAAGAGTGTATTGAAGAAACTTTCACGTGATTGAAGAAGCCATTTTTAGGGAATATAGTGTGACTATAGAAGCAGGCATAACAGAAAAGAGTGACAAATAATCAGAGACAATTAATTTGAAGAAATATATAGACAATACAGAGATACTTATTTTAAGCTTTGTGCCTGAGGAAGAATTAAAGAATTGACATGATATTATCCATATGCACAATTTTGTAAAGAAATAAAAATTATGAAGTTACTGAGATTACTCATATTTGTCAAATATGAAATTATTTAAAGAGTGAGTCCATTTTTCTTTCTTTTTTCTTCCTCTCATATGTATTTCAACTCAGTATCTTGTACCTGTTCATCTGGTGTTCCTTCACTTGGACCATGTCTCCAGTCTTGCTTTTCTTGCTGAGCATTTTAGAAATAAAGTTTAGTGGGCTTGGTTGCCTGGGCTGTAAAATAATGAGTAACTGCCTCTATGATGATGTGTCACTATTGTCTCTTTTGCCTTTTACTGAAACCATCTGTCCTCCCTACAGCCATTATCCTCTGTCTCAGCCTCCTGATTAGCCAGAATTATACGCATGAGCGACTAGCAGATGGTCTGAAGCCAGATTTGCAATAGATAATTTAATGTATGGTCAAGATATTTGGTCAAGTCTAAGAAGATAAGTAATTGTGAATCAAAATAGAAGTGTCTTTAAATGCCTAGTTCAGGACAAGTAAAGTTCTGAGTTTCACAACCCAAGTGTTCTGTGAACTGAACTATCCTAAATCAACAAAATTCTGTTATTCTGAAATTTGCAATAGGCCACAGAATTACCATTGAGTATCACCCCTCTGTGTTTCATAGAACCAAAGGAGATGCTTCTGAAAAATAAAATAAAAGAAAGGAGCATAATCTAAGTCTGTAACTCAACTTAGCAAGCTGTTTAAATAAAGCACAAAAGTTAGTAATATTTGTTGGTTATAAGTAAGGTTTATGTGGGTTTTGCTTGGTTCTCCTAGAAATTTTTTTTGGTTGGGGTCCAGTTGTGGGGCCTGAACTCTGGGCTTGGGCATTGTCCCTCAGCTCTTCAGCTCAATGCTAGCACTCTACCATTTCAGCCACAGCGCCACTTCTGGCTTTTTTCTTTTTGCTTATGTGGTGCTGAGGTATCGAACCCAGGTCCTCAGTTATGCAAGGCAAGCGCTCTACCACTGAGCCACCTTCCCAGCCCTCTCCTAGAGATTTAAAGGAATGAATACAGGGATTGGGACAGAGTTTGCATGGTGCAGCATTTGTAACATGAGTAAGCCTTAAGTTTAGTGCCCAATACTTCAAACATAAAGAGATCTAGAATTCCATCAATTCCAAACTCTGTAGTTATTTGTGATGTTTGAGAAAGGGTAATTCCATAAGAAAACAAAATTAGCTTCCACATTCAGAAAATAATATAGGATAAGAATTTTGTGCTTCATCTGTATAAAACACATTTTTACTTTTAAATCCACTTTGACGAATGCATTCCAACTTTACCCTGTGCCTTGCACTTTATTTATTTTAAACTATTTTGTGATGCTTTGAAGTAATATACCAAATATGCCAATTAACTAAGCTTTCTGGCTGACAGGATATCAGGTAATATGTAGCTTCTCAGAAATATATTTGAAAATACAGAGCCAGTAGTGTGTACAAAATAAGGTTATTAAATTTAATGAACTTTTACATTGGAAGTTTTCAGAAATTATACCAATTAAAATGGAATACATTTGGCCACTAACATCTGGTATTATTCAAAGATTTTAATGTCATGTAAATGAAAAACTAGTTAATAGGAAGAATGAGGATAGCATCTCTGAAAGACATTTCTCTTCCACAAATCATGCCTTCGCTGTTTTCCCCACAATATACAGTTTTGTTACCTCAACTCTGGAATGAGATCCTGCACATTATTGCCATATCCTGCCTGAGCATCAGGGAACAACCAGCAATTGGTCACTAAGGAAATTTGCATCATGGCACAGAAGGAAATGGCTTTCACTCAGACCACATGAGAACACAGATCATTGTCAGAGTAATCTCCCTAAGTGTAAGGAAAATGTGCTTTACAAATGATTGGAATAGCTACAGATTACATCGGAGTGGCTGCCAAATTAATTTTCCTATTTAATATCTTTTCTCTTTCATAACAACCCTGATATCATTATCAGTGTGAACAACCCTTTGGTTGATCAGATTTGATCATTAATTCATGGAAACAGTTCCAAAGAATTATTTTGTAGTCCATGTAAGTTACCCTTGCACTATGGGTTCTCCCAATTTCTCTTTAGCAAATGAAATATCACACTGAGATACGATATAAACCACTTGAAGTGACTGAATGCTACAGAATATTTTATCCCTACAGTTTGTACTCTGAGATGCAATACATACTCTTTGATTTTGAAATCAGAATGCTCTGCATACAAATCTTGATTTCATCATGTGTAAAAACTCCTTACTATTCTGATTCCTTGATTTGTGAAGCAGAAATAATAATAAAATTCTTAGAAGCAAATCTTCAAATAGAATGTTAGAGGGTTTTCCAGTAACTGCTCACTCAGGACATAGTTCTGGTGAAGCAAACCCGATTGCAACTTGGTGTTTCTGTGCTTTTGCCAGATCACTTAGAGATAAAATAGATTTTTCACCACCAAATTTAAGCCCTTGCAGTCTAACATGCAAGGTTATTTTGTATATTACAAATATATTACATATCATAGCAAGGATTAAGGATTGTTTGGTTCAATTGTTATTTTGGTCTTTGAATAAAGCCTTACATTTTCTCTTTTACGGATTCAAAGAGATAAAATGAGTAGAGTAAAAATTCCCCCTAACACAAAGCAAACAGAACACAAAGGAACAAGGTGTTCAGGGTGGTAATATCTGGCAATATCTCTAATCAGTTTGGCTATTGCAGAGTCTATTAAGAAACAGATGAATACCAAAAATGTACTGCACACCTGTAATTTCAGCATCCAAAGAGACAAGTATTATGAGGAGCAGACCACCCTAGGATACACTGTCTTATAAAGAGAGAAGAATAAGAAAGAAAGGAAGGAAAAAGGATGGGAGAAATGGAAGGAAAGAGGGATAATGAGAAACAACAGAAATAGGGAAGAAGGAAAGAGAGGGAGAAAAGAAGAAAGCAGGGAAAAGAAGGGAAGGTTGGAGAAAAGGCTTAAAATAAGATTTAGTTGTACTTTATGGAGATTATTAGGGGATTGTGCTATACATTCCACATAACCCAATAGTTTTGATTGCCTTTTACAATAGATAATACTTCGTATGTATATATAAAAGGCAAGTTTTCAGTTAGCATTCATTCCACCTTACTTCTAACCCACGGAATCTTTTAGTTCCTGCCCAGTCAAATGATAAGAGGGGATACATATTTTTAATAGTCCTATCTTCTTATTATATACGATGGATTTGTGGTTATTAGTTCTATCTCTTACAGTAGAAAATGGTGTTGAGCAAAGTTAGGCCTTTTCTGCATAATACACTGTTGTTTATTTCGACTCTGTTTTTATCTTATCTGAGAACATAAAGCTGCAATTTCAAAGTCATTAGGAATAGAAAGTCTGTCGTACACTTGAATATCCTTCATATGAAGTGTACTCCTGAGGAAGAATTTAATGATTATAGTAGCAGACAGATGCTCTCAACACCTCTGAAATTCTGGCAGGAAGGTCATCCTGCAAGGAACTGCTCAAAGCAGAGGTGCACAGCTCTGCTCAAAGCCCAGAATAAGCACTTCGCTAGGATGATTCCAGAGGTGAAACTGGTTCTTACTCTTCTTACCTTGTCAGACACACATCTCTCTGGCTTTATTTTAAATTTAGTACTATGGCTGACATCAAATGGAGGACGTAAAGGCAGGCACTGCTTCAGCATCCACAAGAGCGTGAACTGAGTTGCTAAGCTAGAAACTGCATTTCTAATTTCACCCATGAAACTAATTTGAAAATTTGAATGCTATCACCACAAATATGTTTCTTACGTCCTCCACATAGTACCTGCAAAAAAAGTCATTTTCTTAGGTGGGCATACAGATTATAAACAGAATGAGTTCTGCTGACCCTCACCAATATGCAATTATTCAACTGTTGTATTTAATATGCCTCTCATTTTATAAAGAATCTACAGATTACCTTGTGTCATACTTTTAAATATTTTAATATTAAATATTTTAATAGTATTGTTTAATACATCAGCTAATTCAGCTAAAATGGAAACGTATTTTCTTAGGAAAATAAAGTCTCCAGGAAGAATGAACATACTGAGAGAAGAAGAGACCAAGATTTAACTCTAAATTTTAGAAGGCTTTTTCAAGGGAGATCATCATGAAGATGAGCCATTAACAACACATGAATTAACATCATAGCAAAGTCACTATAATGTAATGGTAACCAAAGACACATGCTTTAAATGTCCTTATAAGTCAGAAATATTCACAGAAAACAATAATAAATAGTCACTTAGAAAAGTTTTGTGAAATTTTAGGAAGGAAAAGGTACCCAAAGAGATTTATGGCAAACTAATAATACCAAACTATACCATTTTCATTATAATTTATTGCCTTCATCTTTCTCTTTCTTGCTTATAAATATTATATTCCATGATAAAACCTTTCACAAACACTATTAGTACATTTGACACTCATTAATTAATCATACAGAACTGACAAAACTCTGAAGTTTAGGTTAGCCCACCCTCTGCTATCCAAAAACTACATTTCAGCTAAGAACATCGTAAAACATGACTCATTAGTCTCTTTAATTTCAGAAACATCGGACTCATATTGGCATTCAACACCATCAAACTACAAGCAAGCTTCTTATACCAAATATATTTCTTAATATTTCTTCTTTTATCATAATTTATTTTACTTTTTTAAAATTTCTGGTTATAGTCATGTGTAGATGGTCTGAAGGCTAATTTCACTCCTTGTTTGGCTGCTCAATTCAGGAAAATCCCTTTAGCTGGAGAGATGTTTGCATTCTTGAAGGCCCAGAGACCTCAAGGGGTAAGAATTAGGCCTAGGTATACACATCTCCCAGATTTCAAGTTGCCTTTGACATGTTTCTTGTTAGAGAAAATATTTGCTTTGAAGACTATCTTATTTATTGATTAAGTCTGTAAAGGTCAGTGCGGGACAGGCTTGGTCATTCTGTTGGAGAATTCTACCTTATATATCGTTCTTTCTTCTTGAATCTCATGCAGGCTCTTCTAAGATAAAACCGTTGACACACTAACTATTGAACTAATTTGCCCATCTGTGTTGTGGAACAATGATGGCTTCAGAAGCTGAAGGCATTCGAATATATTCTTCCTCATAAACTGTTTCTGACTCACCACAAGATTATTTCTATTATGTTCAGCCATGATGAACATAGTTCAACGATGCCCTTGAACATTATTCTCTTTTCTCTTGAGAAAAGTTGATATTCAATCTTTTACAAAGTCATAGAACTTTTTCCCATCAAATCTGAAAGGAAATATAGTTAAGTGTTGTGTCTTTGAACATGTTTTCTAGAGCTCCTCTGCCAACATTCAAATCCTGATTGTGCCAAATATCAGATATGTAAGTGTTGGCAATTCACTTTCCTCTTATGTTTCTGTTTTCCTACTTACAAAATAGAAAGTAAAAATACTCTCTAATGTTTCTGTGTGCATTCAGTTATTATTTAAAACAAGGTCTGATAGGAGATGGGTAATAAAACCTTTCCTAGAACCATGTGTTGGGGTTAGTGGTGTGGCTAGGTTGGTAGAACAATAGGTAAGAGTGAAACCATGAGGTACTGAGTTCAATTCCTGGTCGTGGAACAAACAGCAACAACAACAAAAGAACCTTGTGGCATTTTGTTACTGCCTCTTAGAAATTCAATGTAAAAATTACTACAGGACTTCTCAATATAGGTAGTAAAAGATTATGTGGACTCTGTCTCTCTGACTCTGTTTCCTCTCTTTCAACCACTAGAGTAGTTCTAATCAACAGCCAAGGTTTATTCTCTATATAGGTGAGGGGGGTTTTAGACAACTTTACCCAAAGCCTTTGCTTAAGGTCCTACAGATCGTAGAGCACAGACAAGTCATAACTAAGTCACATTCCTGACCCACAAAATCCATGAGTGTAAAACATTATCTTATGACCCTTAGCTATAGGTAAGATTTTGTGTAGTCTTTACACTGGAATATTTGTTTCTTATAACTAGTAAGAAGACTCTCCATTAAAAATTTCTTTTTATAATGTTTTTTAAAATACATTTATTTATTGTACAGTTACTGTAAAAGAGGTTACAGTTACATGAGCAAGTTAATGATTACATTTCCTATCAAACATTGCTACCTCCTCCTTTGTTTATTGGAGATATGAAAGTTACAAAACTGAACTAAACTAAAGAAAGTGCTTTCAGAAGATAAAGAAAGTGCTTTCAGAAGATCTGAAATCCTTCTACTAGGATTGTTAGCAAAAAGTCAGAAAAATACATTTTAAAAAAACCCTCTGGGCTGAGAAGGTGGCTCAGTGGTAGAGCGCTTGCATTGAGGCACTGGGTTCAATTCCTCAGCAACACATAAGTAGAATAAGATGGAATTGGCACTGTGGCTCAAATGTTGGAATGCTATCCTTGAGCTGAAGAGCTCAGGGACAGCACCTAAGCCCAGAGTTCAGGCCCCAAGACTGACAAAATTATTATCATAATAAGTGCAAAATTGCATACCTAAAATATTGCTATCCAAATCAGTTCATAAGAATAATGCGCATACAATTTCCCAAAATAAAGTTGATGTTTAAAAAAGAAAAACAAAACAAAAAGTCAAAGGTGAATTCTTCATTTACTGGAAATGTATGGGATACATATATTCGACTGGAATGTATAAATTACATATTGAATTTGCTTTTCTTCTTCACAAATTAGCTAACTTACATAATCAGAAAAATATATTAAAGATCACATTTTCTCCCTACTTTTCTGTTCTACAGTGGTATTTTAAGCTTAATCAATGTTCTAGACATCTTAAAGAGATAATAAACTCAAATATTCAAAACTTTTTGTGTTGATGACTGAGTTTATGAAAAATTCAATACAAAACTTACTGTCTTTTAAGGTCTGTCATTCAGGTTTTTCCCTTATTGATGTGAATCAAATAAATGAATAAAATTAAGTCTGATCTCAATAGCTCATGCCTACACTCCTAGCTATTCAGTAGTCTGAGACCTACAAATTGGTGTTTGGAGCCACATGAGCAGACAAAGTTGAGAGATTTCTTATTTCAAAATAACTGGCATAAAATTAGAAGTAGAGTATGTCTCAAGTGGTAGGACAGGAGATTTGATGAAAAAGCCAAGCAAAATGGTATGATCCTGAATTGAATCCCCTATAATGGTAGATGTACATAAAAAAATAGAATAAGAGTTCCAGAAGATGGCAGAAGAGAAGCTAGAGGCTAAACAAGCTCTCCCATAGAAAGCAGTTTTACATTTCCAATGAATAGTCCTAAGCCAGAGAATCACACCAAGTATGCCATCACAGGACAGAGAGTTAGGGCAGAGAGGGAAAATCCAGGCAAGGAGACAGATCTGAGCTTTTGCCAGCAGTCACCACAGGTGTGGCGGCAGCAGTGGCGGTGATGGTCACAGCCATACCTAAATCCCAGAGAGTCCAGGATCAAAGAGCAAGATACAGTGGGTGAGTGGATTCTACTCAACACCAGCAAGAACCGACGAGGAGCGGACATCTTGATCCTGCAGTTCGCAGACCAGAGACAATCCAGGAACCAAGATTCGGCGTGAGTAGTAGCCTGACGTCCTCACTCCTTCTCAGGGAACAGAGGAGGGAAGGCCACTCCTCCCACCCCCAGTACCGGAGATCTCCGTCTTGAATGCTGACTAAGCTCGGCGGAGCTACTAGGTCCAACTCAGGCCTTGGAATAAAACTAGAGTCATTTAGCAGGTCACAAGAGCTTAACCTGAACTGACAGACTCAGCAACACCCAGGGAAAAGTCACGCAGCTCTGGCGCCAGCCCCAGGAGTGGCTTTCTTCACTGGATAATCAGAGCCTTGACAATCAATTGAAATTCAGTAAACAGAAATCCTGAGAATGGCTTCAGGCTAGGCTCTGTGAGTTTCTCATAAACTAGCCCAGGAAAAGCTACTGTTTGCTGAAAGGCCTCAACTCTACCCAGAATCTAGCCTCATCACAGCATCTCCAAACTTGAGGAAAAAACCATCTCCCTCTTTTGTGATACTCAAAGCAGATCTCCCTCCCATTGAACTAACCTGGGAGGAGGATCGCAAAATCCTGGGTAAAGCAAAGCATTTTTCTGCCTGTTCGAACAAACTAACAAAAGAAACCAACCAAGCCACAGGACCACAAGCAGAGCAGAGACTCCAACAAGTGGCTGGTTACAGACACAAGGGAAAAACAGGATTTTTCCCACCGCTCCCAAAAAAATCAAAGAACTTTCTTTTTTCTTTGTCTTCTTTTTTTTTGTGATACCTTTTATAAATTTTTTTTCTCTTTTCTAAAACTTTTTTTAAATTTTTAATTTTTACCTTTTTTTGAAAAAAAATGTTTTCTAGTAACTTTTTTTCCCTCTTATAATTTTATTTTAGGTGTGTGTGCGTTTTTCTTTCTTTTTTAATTTTTTTTTGTTTTTTGTTTAGCTCTACTGAACTTTTGATCTTTTTTCTTCCTTTCTTATCCTTTTAACCTTTTCTTCTCTTTTGTTCTTCTTTATGTGACTTAATTGTTGTTCTGCACATCCTCAGATAAACCTGTAGTTGACTATTAGACCCTATCCCCAATTGTGTACACACTTAATCCACAAATTTATTACTCAACTCAAAACCTCTGAGACTTAAATTCCTCAATAGCAGTACTACATCTTTATACCTATATAATATTTTAAGTAATTTTATTTTTAAGTTTTTCACATCTCCTTTATATCCCTCCCCTTCTCTCATTATACTCATGTTCTTCTCTGAGTAGTTTGTTCTTGCCTTTGCAGAATATCATTAATTTTTACTTTTCTATTTTTTCTGGTCTCTTTTCTTTTCCTTTTCTCTTTCTTCTTTTTTTCTCTCTCTCTCTACTATCATCCTATCCAACCTATATACTGCTTTGAGATTAGGACTTAGTTAAGTTAACTCTCCCTGTACTTTCCCACATCACTCTATTCCTTTTTTTTTTACCCACATCTCTCCATAGCCCTAATAATTTCTGGTTTTCCAAATTCTTTGCGGTTCATAATCCATTAATATATAGTTGCTTGATGTTGAATAGATGTACCTGTTGAACTAGATTGTATCTGCAGACTATTGACTGTGCAAATTCAGACTTTGGTTGATGCTTGCCTTAAGAGAGTGTACTAGCACAAAACTGGTGTTATTTTCATCCCAAATGGGTACAGTAAGGCCGAAAAACACAAGAAAAATGGCAAGTCCGGGAACCTCCACTCCCTCTCATGATTATCAGGAGACAGAACAGATAATGAATAATCCACAGGAGAGTTCCCAAATAGCTGTACAATCACTGCTGGCAAACATGATAAATGAAAATATTGAAAACATACAAAGGACCCTCTATGAGCATGCTAAGGAGAGAGAGGAGGCAAACAAAAGGTCAATGCAGGAAAAGACTGGAAACCTAAAAAGGACTGTAAGAACATGGTAGGGAGAGAGAGGAGTCAATCCAAAGGTTACAGGAGTATCATAAGCGTGACAAAGCTACTCAAAAACTGACACAGGACTTGCGTGAGCAGCTTGAGAATACTCAAAGAGAAAGGTGGGAGTGGTGTGAACAGGCTGAGATCACTCAAAGAGTACTACAGGAATGGCATGAAAGGGAGCTGGAGGAAGCTACTCAAAGAGTAATACAGGAATTGAGAGACCAGGTAGAGAATACACAAAGATCACTAAAGGCATTCATGGGTTCCATTAATAAAGTGCAGAAGGAAGTCAGGGAGACCACAAAGGGAATGCTGAATGGAACCCAATGGAAGGAATGGGAGTCCAAGGGAAAAAAAACAAATCAACTAAGTGATTTGAGAATAAACACTGAACACCAAATTAAGGACGTAAAGCAGTTCATACAAGATCTAAACCAAAGGTCCAACAAAGAATTTGAAGCAATGAAACCTGACCAATTAGAAGGAAAAGAGATAAAAAACAAAGTAGAAAGTCTTGACAGCAGGTTAGACCATGCAGAAGACCGAATATCAGGGATTGAAGACAGCCTAAATATTACAGAGAAAGAACATACAACCATCCAAGACAAGTCCAAGAAATTTGACAGGTATATCCAACACTTGGAAGACACCATCAGAAGGCCTAATCTAAGGATAATGGGTGTAGAGGAGCACCTAGAGTCAGAATTTAATGGTCTAGGAAATTTTTTTAACAGGATCATAGCAGTGAACTACCCAAAAATGCAAAAAGATAGGCCTATTCAGATACAAGAAGCTTTTAGAACTACAAAGAGAACAGAACAAAATAGCACATCCCACCCTCACACAGGATCAACTTGGCCCAAGAAAACATCCTTAAAGCTGTGAAGGAGAAAAGACTAAATACCTATAAAGAGAAACCAATTAGAATCACCTCAGATTTCTCAGCAGAGACAATCAAAGCAAGAAGAGCCAGGAATGACGTATGCCATGCCCTAAAATCAAACAACTATCAAGCAAGAATACTGTACCCAGCTAAACTCTCCTTCATAACTGAAGGCCAAATAAAAACCTTCGATAGCAAAGAAAAATTGAAACAATACATCTCCACCAAATCAGCCCTACAAAAGATTCTTAAAGATGTCCTACATATAGAAAACCAACAAGACCACAATAAAGGCCAAGAACCTGCACAAAAACTGAGAATCCACGAACCATAAGAAGAACCCAGTTTTCGCAACCCCCAAGAAGGTGGATAGCATGGCAGGAACTCCCAAATACTCTCAGTCCTATCCCTTAACATTAACGGACTTAACTCTCCAATTAAGCGACATAGTCTGTCTAGTTGGATTAAAAAAAAAGATCCTTCTATCTGCTGCCTTCAGGAATCACATCTTGCCAATAAAAACAAACACATTTTCAATGTCAAAGGATAGAACAAAATCAACCAAGCAAACGGACCCCATAAACAGGCGGGAGTTGCAAGCCTAATATCAGATAAAATAGACTTCAAATTCAAATTCGTGAGAAGAGATAAAAAGGTCGATACATACTAATTAAGGGATCTCTCCTTCAGGAGGATATTACAATTCTAAATATCTATTCGTCAAACAATGGAGCACTCACATTTATCCAAGACACACTACTTTCCTTCTAATCCCACATAGATCCAAAGACATTAATTGTTGGGTATTTTAACACACCACTCTCCCCAGTAGATAGATCAACTCGGCAAAAACTCAACAAAGAATTCGCAGATCTTAACAGCTGCATAGATCAACTACATTTAACAGACATCTACTGAATATTTCACCCAGCAGCCTCAGAATAGACGGTTTTCTCAGCAGCACATGGAACATTTTCTAAAATAGACCACATTTTAGGCTACAAAGCAAACTTGTTCAAATTCAGAAACATTGAAGTTATACCTTGCATTCTCTCTGACCAGAAGGGAATAAAATTAAAACTCAACACCAAAAGCCACCAAAGAAAATCCAGTAGCACATGGAGGTTGAACAACAGACTGCTGAATGGAAGAGATTAGAAAGGAAATTCAAATGTTCATGCTATTCAACGAGTATTTGCACACAAATTTCCAGCTCCTCTGGGACACAGCAAAGGAAGTAATCACAGGCAAATTTATAGCTCTGACCTCCTATATCAACAAATTGGAGAGATCTGAAACCAACAATTTAATGACACATCTAAACCTCCGTGAAAAAAAGCAGCAAGATAAACCCCAATCCAGTAGACGGAAAGAAATAATTAAAATTAAATCAGAATTAAATGAATTAGAATCCAAAAAAAACTATAGAAATAATCAACAAAACAAAGATTTGGTTCCTCGAATAAATTAACAAAATTGACAGACCCTTAGCAAATCTTATCAGAAAAAGAAGAGAACACACCCAAATAAATAAAATCAAAAATAAGAATGGAAACATCACCAAGGAAAAAACCCAGATTCAGAACATTATAAGGGAATATGTCTCAAAACTTTATGCTAATAAATTTGAGAACGTGACAGAAATGGACCTTTTCCTAGCAAATATTGACATGTCAAAACTAAACCAAGATGATTTAAACCAGCTTAACAGGCCCATCTCAAGCATTGAAATAGAAACAGCAATAAGAGAATCCCAGCTAAGAAAAGTCCAGAACCAAATGGTTTTACAGCGGAATTCTACAAGGGCTTCAAAGCTGAGTTCAAACCAATACTCCTCAAACTCTTCAATGAAATTGAAAGACAAAGTTCTCTACCGAACACATTCCATGAAGCCATCATAATCCTGATCCCAAAACCAGGCAGGGACTCATCAAAGAAAGAGAACTATAGTCCCATTTCTTTGATGAGCATTGATGCAAAACATCCTAATAAAATTTTGGCCAATCGACTTCAACAATTCAGCGAAAAATCATACACCCAATCAAACAGGATACATTTCAGGGACGCAAAGCTGGTTCAACATATGAAAATCAATAAATATTATTCATCACATCAACAGGAGCAAGGATAAGAACCACATGGTTATCTCAATAGATGCAGAAAAAGCATTCGACAAGATCCAACACCCCTTTTTGATGAAGGTTTTGGAAAAATTAGGAATCCATGGAACATTCCTCAATAAAATAAAGACTGTATATGACAAACCTACAGCCATCATTATACTTAATGGGGAAAAACTAAAGCCGTTTCCTCTTAACTCAGGAACAAGACAGGGATGTCCACTCTTTCCAATTTTCTTCAACCTAATATTAGAATGCCCAGCTACAGCAATAAGACAAGATCCAGACACAAAAGGACTACAATTAGGGAAAGAAGAAATAAAACTCCCACTTTGCGGATGACATGAACTTGTACTTAAAGAATCCCATAGACTCCACTCCCAAATTACTCAAGCTGATTCAAAACGTTGGCAAAGTAGCAGGGTATAAAATTAACCACCCAAAATCAATGGCTTTTCTGTATGCCAACAATGAGAAAAGTGGGGCTGAAATTAGGAAAGCAATTCCATATGTATTAGCCCCACAAAAAATAAAATACCTCGGAATTAACCTCACCAAAGAAGTGAAGGACCTCTTTGCTGAAAAATTTAAAAACTTGAAAAAGGAAATAAGAACAGAACTTAGAAAAAGGCAAAAACTCCCAAGATTGCAAAAACTCCCTGGATTGCAAAGATTAACATCGTGAAAATGGCAATACTTCCCAAGGCTATCTACAAATTCAACGCGATACCTATCAAAATTCCACCCTCATTCTTCAAGGAAATAGAAGAGGCAATCCTAAAATTCATATGGAACAATAAAAGACCCCGATTGTAAAAACGCACCCAAACGGAAAGAACACTGCTGGAGGAATATCAATACCAGATTTCAAACTCTCCTATAAAACCATAGTAATAAAACAGCTTCGTACTGGCATAAGAACAGACCTCAGGACCAAAGGAATAATATTGAAAACCCAGAAATGAACTTACAAACCTATAGCCATGTAATCTTCGATAAGGGAGCTAAAACAATAGAATGGAAGAAAGACAGCCTCTTCAGTAAATGGTACTGGCAAAATTGGTTAATTACTATTAGAAAATTAAAGCTAGACCTTTATATATCACCCTGCACCAGAATCAACTCCAAATGGATCTGTACAGTATATTCACAAAAAATAAACATAAAAAATAAAATAAAATTCAGCATTGCTCCCTGTAAGACTCATAACATTTTCTACCTTTTTGCTTATTTGATATGAAAAGGAACTTTGTCTTTTAAAAACTATGTTCTTCTCTATTCACAACATATAAGCATGCTGTTATTCACCTTTCAAATTTGTTATCTCCAAAACGAAACATTTAGATTGATTGTATTTGACTAACTTCATAGAATAATGTTTTTTCATTAAGATTCCACTCAGGATTTTGGAAAGAATGCAAGGAACGTCTACTTTCATGCTAGTGGCACATATGACATAATTTGTTGTATGTCAGAGTTTAAATTCGATCACCATTATTAGGTCAAAATGGAAACATTAGACTAATTCAAGAGTTTAATATTACACTCATTTTGTTATTATACCTAGAAGTGTAATAAACAAATGTATTGTTATATATTTTCCCAGTTGTTCACAAATACTTATTCCAAGTCTTTTGGTAATAAGTACATCACAAAATCCATACATCGTTCAATCAATTGACTGTAGTCACAAATTATTTGTCCTTTCATTCGTTCATCCTCATTTTTTGTCATGTAGTTGTTTTTCATGCTTTCTTGTGGCTTTTCACTTCTCTCTTGCAGCTTTTCTCCTGGGGACTGTCCTATCATCAAACATTCAATACTATTTTTCAACTACTTAAAAAAAATCACCCTCATGTCAAATCCTACTTTTTGGAATATTCAAAGCTCACTTTTCAATTCTAATTTCAGAAAGAGTTGGCTATATTTACTTTCTACTTTCTCACCTCCTATTTCCTTTGGAACACACTTCCATTTCCACAAAATGACACTTTGTTGAGGTTTCCAGAAATGACTGTGTTTCCCCTTTGGCAAATTCTCAATGTTCAAAAAAGATGAGCCACAGATTTTATAGAGTGGATCACACCTTTTTTTGCTACACATATTATTTTCTTTTGATTTCTTTATTTTATTTTATTTTTTATTGTGAAAATACTGAACAGAGGGGTTACAATTACATGGGCAAGATAATGAGTACATTTTTATCAAGCATTGTAGCCTCCTCCTTCGTTTCTCCTTCCCATCTCTTCCCATCCTCCCCCTGCCCCCCACTCACTACTCCCCGCTAAACCCCACCTCGCACAAAGATGTAAATTTCATTTTTCGACATAATGACATATACATCTCATTGTTGCAATGGGTCCACCTTTATCCCTATTTAAACGATACCACTTTCTCCACAGACTTTACTTTTATATATGTCCATAGTTATATGTATGCATCAAGACACATTCAAGCAAAAGTATTTTATCTGAAAGTAAAACACTCTAAACCAATATTTTTCTTTGCATTTTCTTTCAGTGATTTCACTGTTGAGAACTCCTTGGTTGATTATGAACTTAATTTGCTTTTTTTACTCAAGGCTAGACCTTACTGCTTTGAGCCACCGTGCTATTTCTGGTTTTCTGGTAGTTAATTGAAGATGAGTCTCATGCACTTTCCTGCCTGGACAGACTTTGAACCATGATTCTTAGATCTCAGTGTCCTGAGTAGGTAGGATTACAGTTGTGAGCTACCAATGGCTAGTAGGAATGCAAAATGTAAATCATTCATAGGGGTACACAAATATAAACTCATTTTGAAATTCCAGCTACTTGGAAAGCTGACGTAGAATGGTTTGTGGACAGCTAGAGAATAGTGCCACTCCCTATCTTAAAAAGCAAAAGCAAACTAAAGAGCAACATCTTTTCTCCTTTTGCTCCCTAACCAAAACAAACAAAAAAAAAAAACAAGCAAAGTTAAACTAGTTCATCTATGAATATTTACAATTGGAAAACTGTTAAAATTTTAGAGCCTTTATTCTGTATTATTTTGAAACTTTCTTCCTCATTGTAAAATGTAAAACTCAGCAGGCGCAGGTAATTCTTTAATCTCTCATTTTTAACATTTTTCTAATTTGTAAATTTATCAAAATGTATTTACTTCTGGAAAATTGAATTAGGACAGCTAGAAGACATAGCAAATATGAGCCAAGACTCAGTTACTCACACATGGTAGTCAACATGCACAGGAGAAAGATACCAGATTATCATGGTTTGAAGCCAACCCAATCATAATATTTTTGTTTGCTTGTTCATTTTAAGCACTGCTTACTGAAGCTTGAAAATATGATCTTATAATCATGTTTAGTTCATGTGTTCAAGGCTGTCATTCTACCTCTTGAGCCACAACACCATTCCTGGCATTTGGCTGTCTAATTGAAGGTAAGATTCTCTCCCATATTTAAGCCTAGACTGGATACAGATATCCTTAGATCTCAGGTAACTGAGTATCCAGATTATAGGCTTGGGCCACCAGTGACCAATTTATATACAGTTTTAATATACTTCTTTTACGAGAGCATTTTTAATGTGTTTTTTTTGTTAATGAATTTTACAAAGGAATTTAATTCCACAAGCCAGCTTATGAATACAATATATCTGAATCAATGTCACCTTTTCTATATTTCTCCCTTATAGAACATTCTTCATATTTGTAGAAAGCTTGGAAAGCTAACACAAATAGTTCCACTCTCTTCACCCAGTTCTTCCATTTGTATATTATATAAATGATGTGAATGTCTTATAATTAATGAATTTATGTTCATACATTATGATTAATTAAAGTGCATTAATGAGAAGTTTTAAATAACAATTTTCCTGGGCCTCAAATGGAGGCTCAAGCTGTATTCCATGCTATTTAGTAACAGTTGAGTTCAGGGAGCTCTGGCTACCTTACCTGTCCAGAAAAACTACATTGTAATCCCAACTCATGTTAGATGTATGGCCATCGGCAGGTTTCCTAACACTTCTGACCCTTAATCTTGCGTTTGTGAAAACAGACTAAATAAACTGTCAGTTTGAACTATTGAGAATTATTAATTAATTGGGAATTAATAATTGATTAATTAATTAATCTAATTGATAAGTACATTCACAAACTCAAGTTCTGTTCTGTGAAGTAATCATTAGTATTAAGCAATTTGGAGTCTATGGTAAATGTACAGAATATAGTTCAAACAAATGATAAGAATCCACTTTCATGTGCACATGTGCCCATTCGACAAGCTTACCAAGATGGCAGCAGTAATTATGTGAATGAGAAAATAGTAATGCAGTTTTCAGTGAAATTTCACCAGGACAAGAAAATGCTAAGTTCTTCCAATCCTAGTTATAAATACGTAGCAGTTTGTTATAACTCTTCTGGAGGAAAGAGTTCTAATTTCCCCTAGTGAGTAGCAAATTAAACGGTTGTGTAATATTTTACTTTATTCCTTTTGTGTGCTTGGGGAAAACGAACACACAAATAATGTCAATATGACCTGGGTGTTGGTGGTTCATGCTTATAACCCTAGCTACTCAGGAGACTGAGCTCTGAGGATCAAAATTTGAAGCCTCATTTCCAATTAACCACCAAGAAGTCAGAAGTGGATCCAGGGCTCAAGTGGTAGGGAACCAGTCTTGAATGTGTGTGGGGGGGAAGGGTCACAAGGGAGAGAGTGAGGTCCTGAGTTCAAGCCCATGTATAGGCATCCATCCATCTATCCATTCATCTATCCATCCATCCATCAAGCAATCAATCAATAACATCAGCAAGTGAGTGTTTACTTAAAAAAATTAAAAAGTGAAAGAAGTAAATCAAATACCTGTTTTGGAAGCTAGAAATCTGAGAGGCAAGAACAAACAAAAGCTTGCCACAAATTAGGTAAATTCATGTGTAATATGTCAAAAGCATATGTAGTAGGGAGGCCAAGTTTGGTGGAGCAGAGAGGGTTAGGACCTGAGTAGGTCATGAAATGAGAAAAGTGATACACATAGTCAGGACCCCATCTTTTAGGCCTTATTAATAGCTATATCTGTTTATCCTTCTGACCCTAGATATAATTTAAAAAAATGAAATCTACTGGAATATAAATCTTTTTCCAACATAATTATTCTTAAATTTAGGTATTATTAAGGACTTCAAAATATTGATTAATTGTTTCCTTCTTCTCTTGTCATTTCTGTATTTGTTGTTTTGGGGTATTAACAGTACAGTTTATGATGTTTTATTTACAGCTCTGTAATTTTCCTTTTAGCATTTCCTATTATGGCTTAACTTGATCCTCTTGGGTCAATTTATTCAGTTGTACTATCATTCTTCATTCTAGAATGGATACTTTCCTACAAATATGAGTTCGTTTCCTGCTGCTACCTCTTGGATTCTAGTCATTGTAATTAGCATAAATTAAAGTGTTTTTTTTCTAACTACCAATAAATAGTTTATTGTTTTGGGATTAAGAGTTTAAATTGGATATTATAACACAAAGAAAATGGCAGAAACAGGCAATACTGGTACAAGTTATGCTTAATTACATTTCATGGCTAGACATATTATATGTAAATGTCAATTTTGTTTCACTATGCTGATAAGTATAAATTAACGTATTACAAAAAGGTTATGAACAAATATCAAAGTTCTAAATTCAGCACATACAGAGTATCTCTCATACTAAGAAATATTAACTAAAGTCATCATTAAGTTAGAGTTTATTTTTTGAAATAAAACAAGATGAATTAGCCAATATGTAACATTGCTATTATCTAACTAGGTAAAATAACAATAGGCTGTCAATGCACAATTTTTTAGGAGACTAGCTTTCAAGTAGTATTTTACATTAACTTCTAACAGTAGTGTAATAATTTTAATGATAACATATTAATTTACAATAATAATGAGACCTACTCCAATAACATTAGTCCACATTTCTGATTTAGGCAATGTGAAGTTTTGGAATCAACTAGCCTTACTTAAAACTCCCCAAGTGAATTCATGTGATTGCATAAACATTGTTAAGAAATAATTGTTAGAGAACACTTTTTGGATATGATATGAACAACAACATTGCACAGTTCCCATACATTAGATATTACTTTACAATTAAAATAATAAAGGCAAGAAACCTGGAAATAAATGACAATTTTAGTAATGACTTAAAAGTTTATTTTAGCCCATCATTGTGGATATCTCTAAGAATGTTTTTAAAGGATGATTAATATTGGATATATATTTGTCAATTCCCACCAGATAAAATCACCTTCTAATTTTCACATAAGCAATGTTACCTATTGAATATAACTATGAGATTGCGATTGATTTAAATTACTTCTCTAAATACACTTTCTAAGTCCTCTAGCATTCCTCTTAGCTTCTGTGGCTTCTGAGAAAATATTTTACCTCTTTTTTCTCTATTGCTTGTTAAGAAGGAAAAGACAATTATTAAATGTGTGTTTAACAGGATGAAGAAGTTGGTATTAGGGAGTAAGAATAATTGAAATGTATAACATTGAAGCATAATGAAAAATCACTCTGGAAGCCTGTTAGCTCTCCAGTGTTGGATTCAATATAGCCTTCAATTGCTTCCTGCAATTCGTGCATGGGATAGCCATTCACCCCCTGTCTTATAGCCTCCTGGGGAGCATTTGTGATGTCAGAAGTACTGCTCAAGGTTACAGGACTGTGAGACTTCAGAGCTCTTCCAGGCTTGTCAAGCACTGTACTCGAAGTCTTGAGTCGAAGTCTCGACTTACTCGAAGTCTCTCACCTCTCTTGCTCATGAAACTTAATCATACACACAGTGGCAATTTATAACATGAACAGTTCTAGAATAAAATGTGTGTCAATTTGCTAGCAGAAGGAACCTGCAGAGGTGTTTGACATAGTCAAAGTGAGGTACAGTAATCCTTGCAGATTGTTCTAGGAACTTATTTTAAAGGTACTAAGATAATGAGGTTTCCTACATAAATGATTACAACTCAGGAAGAAAAACGACAGAATGAACGTGTTAAGGTGCAACACATTTATTCAGTGTTAAAGAAATCTTTTGGTGTGTAATTTTAAAGTATTCATTTATTTTCTGAGACCACTCATGCCAAAATTAATAGTATGATTACTCATTTGATGTCATAAGTAGCTCTAAATGAAATTGTCACTGACAAATGCAATTTATTCAATAAAGTGAATTAGTATTAATATATAAAACTAGTTAAAAATTAGTATTTCAAACTAGTTGAATACTAGTTAAAATTAGTAGTTTACTTTATTGACCCAATTAGGAAAATTAATACACACTTACATTTTAAGCATTTTAAAATTAATATTAGTATATACTTTGAATATGCCTATAGTAAGAATATAAAAATTCAAGAGGTAGTCTTACCTTCTGATTTACAAAAGAAATGAATGGTCTCAGATGCTTTTTTCTTTATAAATTTTCTTATATTTCTACCACCAAAAAACCTTATAGTTTGGACTTTATTGAAATAATTCACATGAAAGGTATAGAAAAAACATAAGAAAATAATATATACTAAAATATTTAAGAAAATATTCTTACATATTTATTTTTTCGTTTTAGTGAAAATAATACATATAACAAAAAGGTCATAATATAATATTTGAAGTTGAAAATAATAATAAGTATATAAATTGCTTCCCAAACAAGGAAACAGGATGACCCATTGCAACAATGATACCCACAAGACAGTATATTGGAAATGAACTTTACAACTTCAGTGGGGGGAGGAGTAAGAATGGTTGGGGAGGGAATGGATAGTGGGAGAACCACAAGGGAAGGGGTAACAATGCTCGACAAGAAATATACTCATCGACTTACTTATGTAACTGTAACCCCTCTGTACAGCATCTTTACAATAAAATAAAATTTAAAGAATTTGAAAAGTTAAGGCAAATACTGGGAGTAAATACTTGTAAAACATTTACGTGCTAAGTGTATGGAATTAGCATAGTTATAAAAACATTGAAAATAGGGGTACTGGGAAGTTGGCTAAGTGGTAGAGTGCTTGCCTCTCATGCAGGAGGCCCAGGGTTCGATTCCTCAGCACTGCATAAGCAGAAAAAAGCTGGAAATAGCGCTGAGCTCAAGTAGTAGGGCACTATCTTTTAGCTGAAGAACTGAGGGACAAAGCCCAAGCCCAGAGTTCAGCCTCCACGACAGACCAAACAAACAAAAAAGAGAACAAAAACAAAGAAAATAGGCACAGAGTTAATTAACATGGAAACTGAAGAGCTACTATAAAGCTGATAGTGATCAATACAGTAAGTTTCTGGTCAGCCATTCTGATAGCAGTATGTGGAATAAGTAGAAATGAACAATGGAATAGAGGGAACTGTTTCTCATTTTTTGAATATAAACTTTCAGACAAGGTGCGATGCCTAGAAATATAAGACTAGAGGATTGGTATCAGAGATGTTATAATCTCCTGCTTAGCTTAATGCAAATACAGAATGGATATATAAGTTCATAGATACTCCTTAGTATGCAGCAATATACCTCCTTATTCTGTCAGCTGAGAGAATTGCAAGGAGACGACATCAAAGAACTAAACACAATCAGATAAAAGATGATTTTGTCAATATTAAATAAAGAGGGAAATTCAAAAATTCCTAGAATCCAACAACAACAACAAAAAACAAACAAACACAACCTCCTAGCCAGGCAGCAGAGGCTCACTCCTCTTATCCTAGCTACTCAAGGGCCTGATATCTGAAGCCAGTCTAGTCAGACAAATACCAGGAAAGCCTTGTCTCCAATTAATAGGTAAAATTATCTAAATGTAGCTGTGGCACAAGTAGTAGAGGTCCAACTTGCAGCAAAAATAGTGAAAGGAGAGAATGAGGACCTAAGTACATACCCACGACTAACACACACATTCTACACATGTACAAACACACATGCATGCATACACACACACACACACACACACACACACACACACACACACAAACAGAAATTAAAAACTATATGCTAGAATCGTTGTGATTCAGTGAAGACAATATTAAGAGAAACATTTATAAATATGAATCATAACTCTGTCTTGAAAAACTATGGATACAATCTAGCACTGATTATAAGTCAAAACTTGTGTTTACTATTAGTTAATGAATTCTTTCCTAGGGGTCTTTTGAAAGAGGTACTAATTTCTACGGGATTTATAAGGGCACCGAACAAGTCTGTAAGTGTTCTCCATCCTTGATTATGAGAAGTCACAACTTACTGCACATATCTATTAAAATTAACTGATATTTTTATATGTAATTCATCATAATACATAGTTTTAGTAGAAAAACTGCAATACTACAATAACCATGCAATAAAATAATTACCATAACTTGTTTAATAAAGCATCCGAAGCATCTATAACTAATCTCATAGAGTTGACAAAAAAACATCCTGCTCTTAGTGGTTTTGAAGTTATTTCAAATGAATGTGTTAAAAGTATGTCTTCATTTACTAAAAAATTAAGACTTTTAGAATATAATTAAGCCTATGAAATGAGCAATTGTCTATCATCATAGTTTATGTATACATGCCCATTATTAATTCATCTTTCTGTAGTGTCTAGGATTCAATATCAATATTATAAATCTATTTATATTTGTTTAATATAGTTTCTCCATAATATGTTTTATCATAAAAATATTATGAATAATGTTATAACAAATAAGGTAACATACTTTTATAACAAATATATTTTTCCTCACTCATCAATATGGTTGATGTATTCTATAAACAAATAATTTTTGAAAATAATTAAATCACTTATAAAAGATATGACTTTCGGGCTGGGAAGGTGGCTCAGTGGTAGAGCGCTTGCCTTGCATGCATAAGGCCCTGGGTTCGATTCCTCAGCACCACATAAGCAAAAAGAAAAAAGCCGGAAGTGGCACTGTGGCTCAAGTGGTAGAGCGCTAGCCTTGAGCTGAAGAGCTGAGGGACAGCGCCCAGGCCCAGAGTTCAGGCCCCACGACCGGACCCAAAAATAAAAGATATGACTTTCATAAAACTGGTTAGGTCCTAGATGTATCCACATAAAAAAATCATAAAAAATATAATATGTCCTACATTCCAATGTTTAAATTTGTATGCATCTTATTCTATATACTTATTGTTTGAGTGGAAGTGTACATTGAAATCCCTCACTGGTATCAGCATTCTATGACTTTAAATCTAACTCTTGGATAAAAGAGAAACAATATGCTACGTGGTTCATCATACTTTAAGAAGCACCCAAGAATTTATGTGCAAGCCTAGACCTTCTAAATTATTGCAAGAAACGGCTCGTCATAAATCCTATAAATTTTTCCTCTGATTTTCAGTCTTTGCTAGTGGCTGCCATAATCCTAACAATTTCTCTAAGTTCCAGTGGCTTCATTTTTTATTTTCTCTAATCCAAATCTCAAAAGTGTTATGTTGCTGTAGTTTAGCAACTAATGGTACCCCATATCCTTCTTTTTACCCATAATCTCTTCATGAGTGGTAATTACTATGAGAAACATTTAACATAACCCATTATTTTTCTGTCCTTAGGACTGTACAAGGTATCTAGCTAAATATCAAATGTATAACTCTTCCAAAAGGATATATGGAAAAAGTACTGCATTTAATCAGAAAATTAATATGACCAGGTTTTCTTTCCTTTCTATTTGAATTAGGAGGGGACATTTTTTTTTTAATTGTATTTTATTTTATTTGAGAACATACTGTACAGAGGGGCAACAATTACATGGGCAGGATAATGCATACATTTCTTACCAAGCATTGCAGCCTCCTCCTTTGTTTACCCTTCACTTCCCTTCCCCGCCTCCCCCCTCCCCCCACCCAATTTTACCCCCCTCCCCCCACCCAATTATACCCCCCTCCCCCCCCACACCGAAATTGTAAAGCTGGTTTTGACATGACATTTTGTACTTCTCATTGTTGCAACAGGTCCACCTGAATCCTTAAACGACTTGTTTGTCCCCATCTCCTCCACATGTTATACTAACATCAAATATAGTGAAAGCGGGGGTTACACTGTGGGGGAGGGACATACAAAGCAACAAAGAAATAATCTTATAAATGCATTAGAAACACATGCATGAAAGAAACGAAAACATTAAAATACATATTTAAGGTTTCATTTTCCTAACATCACATTATCTGGCCTTTTCCGCTTGACTCATACCTATACTAGATATTGCAAATAAGGGAAACCATGGGACCTATGCTTCTTTGGGCCTGGCTTACTTCACTTAATATAATTTTTTCCAAACCTTTCCATTTCCTAACAAATGGGGAAATGTCATTCTTTCTGATGGAGGCATAGAATTCCATTGTGTATATATACCACATTTTCTTGATCCATTCATCTACTGAGGGGCATCTGGGTTGGTTCCATATCTTAGCTATGGTAAATAATGCTGCAAGGAGGGGACATTTTTGTTGGATAATGATAAAATGATGTGGTTAGTTTCGGCAAACATTTTCCTAAATAATTTACAATGATGAGTAATTGTTATGATTTAATTTCATAAAACATGTACATATGTGTGACTGGGAGAATTTATAGGACTACTTCATAATTTTCTATGATACAATAAAAGAAAATGGAATCATTACTGCAGAGTTAATTGTTGCACAAGGCATGACTAAAGGTCCAAGAGACGAAAGACATAGAAGTTTTTAGAAAACCTTTTTATTGTCTGAATATGAAATGAGAAAGGAAAAAAAATTAAAAAAACTAGATGCTACTGCCAAGTCACTATAGGTTTAGATACAAGGAGGCTGAGATCTGAAAATCCCGGAGTTCTCAGTTTGCAGCCAGCGCCAGTGGATCAGATGATAATGATAAAGTACCAATATTAAGCTAAAAAGCCCAGCAAAAGTACAAGGCCCTGACTTCAAGCCAAAGTAGCAGCACTAACAATTTTTAGTAAGAATTCATTCATAATAATAATGATATATAACAAATATTATATTATCATTTTATATGATGTATATTATATATATTATATAATGTATATATTATGTAATGTTAATATGATGTATGTAAGATATTATGTTTGTATATAATATTGTATATTGCATATACTCTAATATAATATATTATAATATATACTATAACAGTATATGTTAATATTAGCTATTGTATATAATGTATGATATATAATAGATATCATATGTTATACATTATATTATATGATGTATAGTTATATATAATGTGTTATATATTATATACAATATGTAATGTTATATTATATAATGTGCAATATATAATATGCATTATATTATATATTATAATAATAGTTATACTATATTATAATTCTATTATTATATATCATATGGTATATTATATCATATTATATATGTGTTGCGATTATTATAACTGTATTATAATAATTATTATTATACTGAAGAAGCTGAGTGCTGGTGACCCGCATATGCAATTGTAGCTATTCAGGAGTCTAAGATTTTAGGATCACTGTTTGAAAACAGCCGAGGCAAGAAAAGTTATGAGACTCTTATATCTGCAGTTAACTACCAAAAAAAACTCAAGGACAATGTCACTTCCTGAGTCCAACCCCCAGTATTGAGACACAAGAGAGAGACAGAGACAGAGACTTAAATAGATACAGAGAGACAGAGAGGAGAAAAAAGTATAGTTTTCTTAAGAGTAGTGACATATGAAAATTACTGACTTGACAACTGTTTGATAGAATCAACTGTTTCTATACTCTATTGTTACCATAACAATAAGACAATAACAGGAAATAACCCATGTACCTAAATGGATAGTTATCTCAATTTCTCTCCAGAACATGATTTTTAAAGCCAGACCAATGATCTAAAAATCACGGCCTTAGTCCACAATGCTTTCAACAACAAGATAAATGATACAACTTTACATATTCATTGAGTAGTTGAAATTAGAATACAATGTGTAGTGGTATTTCTGAATATCTAGTAACAATATTCTTTATTCCATTAGAATAGAAAGAGGTAACAAAAATCTCATTACTATTTTAGGCACATTCATATAGTATTCTAGATGGCATCATAACTTAATATGTATATTTCTATACCATTCACTACATAGAAAATAGATCCTCTACAATCTCTCTTTCAAAACTGATTGTTAATTGATAGCCTCATCACACACACTGGAGAAGAAAGCCATTTATACCATGTTAATCGACTTTCCAAAAAGAAGATTTTTACATGATATCTTTGATAGGGGAATTTTCTCAAAGCAATTTGTCAAGTTGAATATGACCCTCCAGCATAAGTGAAAATATCTAGTTGTTATTCATGAGAAGAAGCATATCAGTTTAACAAGGTTGGCTTATTATAGTAGAATGGTAATTCTAGATTTCATTGTATTACTTTCATATACATGTGTATATTGACATTTTCCCTGAGAATATTTTATTCATGAATGAGCTAAATTTTGAATTAATGAAACTATCTGACAATTAAGTTGCACTACTCATGGTTGCAATGCATACTTAAAGTAATTACTTTTCTAAAGAATAATGCAACAGGCTATAGATGCTGTTGGTAGTAAATGGAGGAAATAGGCTTTGTGTAATAATTTTATACTAGAATGCTATTATGACAAATTTTAAGATTCAGATACACTGGTTCTTGCATTTATAAATGTATGTGTACACATGTATATCTATGTTTATAATGTATATGAGTATTTCTAACATTGTTTTGCAGATGATAAAAATAACTTTGGAAGACTTTAAACACGTGTAAGATTCCTTTTTTTTCTTTTTCTATTTTTTATTGTGGAAATACATTACAGAGGGGTTGCAATTACATGGGCAAGATAATGAATGCATTTCTTATCAAGAATTGTAGCCTCCTCCTTTGTTTCCCCTACCCATCCCTTCCCATCCTTCCTCCCCACCCTCCCACACAATCCCCCCCATCAACGTTGTAAAGGTCATTTTCGACATAACGACTTGTACATCTCATTGTAGCAATGGGTCCACCTGTATCCCTATTTAAATGATTTGTTTTTCCCCTTCCCTTCCACAAAGTATACCGACATCAAATGGAGTGAAAGCAGGGATTATATTGTGGGGGAGGTGACATTGCCCCATTTGTTAGTAAATGGAAAGGCTTGGAAAAAATTATATTAAGTGAAGTAATCCAGGTCCAAGGAAACATAAGTCCCATGGTTTCTCTTATTTTCAATATCTAGTACATGTCTGAGTCAAGCAGAAAAGGTCAGATAAGTTGATGTTAGGGAAATGAACCCTAAGATATGTATTTAAATGTATTTTTTTTCTTTCATGTGATTATTTGTCTAAGATCCTTAAAGAGAAGTATTATTGTCTATACAAAAGAGGAAAAAATGGGTGGTGCTCTGGTTGCTGATATCTATAATCCTAACTACTTGTGAAATTCAGATATGCAGATTAAGGACCAAGCCATTACAAGTAGCAAAACCCATGAGATTCTTACCTCTAAGCAAGCACTAGAAAGCCAAAAGTTGAGTTGAAGCTCATAGAGTTAATGTCTTTAGCAAAAATGTCTTTTTTCTCAAGTCTTAGGCGAAATGCTCTGGGATAGTGCCTAGGCCCTCAATTTAAGCCCAGAACTGGCACATATATACATATATATGCGCGCGCACACACACACACACACACACACACACACACACACACACAGAGGCAGGAAGAAACATCTCACTCTTTAGAGCATTCTGATTCTACCATACCACAAACATTTTTCCATCTCTGCCATTTAAAGAGCTTAAATTATGATCTAACATCCATGATGGTGATACTTAAGAGTACTTTCTTTTTCCCTGGCATTGTTCTAAATTATGTTCCATCTATCAATGGACAATCTTAGTTACAACCCTTATACAAAGATTCTGTGATTACTTTCAGTAAAAACTAAGAAAAATATAAATGACTAAATTTAGAAAATTACTGAAGTTATCACAGCAGATAACTGGTTTCAGAATGCAGTTTTAGAGAATTACTCGATTTTATCCAAGTGTCTTACTTGTATGATCTAGATCGTATCAATATTGTCCTTCAGAATGTCCTAGATTAAGTTGGTGACTTAAGATTCCTCTTAACCAACTACCTGGCACTGCCCAGTTGAGAACTTGGACTTCCTCATGTTAAACCATTCAAAGTTGCAATGATTCCATATATGTGGCCCTTTATCTCATAGCCAAGTTTCCATGGTCCAATGATCAAAGGAAGTAGCATTGTTCATGGTTAATCATAGCTAACTCCAGTAATAATATTTTTATTTCCTGTGTTGCCTCTTTAAGCTCTGCTCTTATTCTATTTCCAAAGTTACGAGTGCTTCACAGGGGGACACAAATACTATTCAACCAGAAATCAAACCTTTCTCTGTGTAATGTGAACACCTCCTACCTCTACAGCTGGTGAAGTAAAAAGTTATGATACTGGTTTTGGTTATCCTGGATACTGAAAAAAATTGGACCATTGCTACATAAAAGTGACAATGAATATCGAGTATGGTATTGCTTAATACCACAGTGTCTTGTAATTAGAGGCAGTGGAAAAATTATGACTACATAATCAAAGACATGACAAGATAATTATGGGCACTACTATAAACCCGGATGTGTCAGTATTGAAGATCATCCCCAAAACAAAGAAAACGTGACTAGCTTTCACATTTCGGATTTTAAAAGTGAATAGAAGGCTGATGTATTAAAACATGGTCTCCAGGTTTTGATGCTATTGCCAGTTGTAAGGATCTTAGAGAAATCTGACCTACTGGGAAGTTCTCAGTCATTGGGATTTTGTCTTGTCCATTCCTTGCTCTCTTTTGCTTCTTAATATTCAGAGAAGTGTGCTTGCTCTGTCATGTACTGCTTTCACAATGTACAAGAAATGTTACACGTTAGCCAAAACTCTGTGCTAAAAAACCTTTTCATCTTAATTTAATCATATTAGTTAGGAAATTTTACTACATTAGTAGAAAAAATCTAGTACAACATCAGAATTTCTTGTGAGGACAAGGTGCATATGAAATGATTAGAAGAATAAGGAAGTAATTCTAAATAGTAATTAAAGCCAGGTGGCTAGTTGTGAGTTTTGATGAATACATATCTGGAAATGTTATAGTGATTTTTCTTAATATATTTAGATTATGTACATATTTATGAGAGAGAAAATCTGATATTTTATTTTATTTCCATTCTTAACACTTTATAACCAAAAATGGTATTAGAATAGATTATTTTGTTCCATGTGATTTCAGTTATGGAACTATCAAGAAATGTGACTTTCATAAAAGACATGAAGAAAAAAGTTAAGAAGTTTGCAGTTATAGGTATGACAGGCATATGTTGGGTGGAAGTAAGACTTTCCTATTATCTTTATTTGGATAATATGGTGGGAAGTCTTAATTTTCAAATTTATTGGATTGAGGAAAACCTAGGAGATTGATAAATAATTCTGGGTGGTTTGGGGTAGACACGTTCAGAGACAATTACATGACAAAGGCTCTCACCTAAGGACTGCTTTGATGGTTTTGTAGCCTGATGAAACTGTTGGGAAGCCGTGCTGAGTTGGATGTTGGACCATTAGAAGTGGCTCACTATTGCATGTTCTCAGGGCTACGTACATCTTGCCCTGGCTCCATCTTATGTTCTTTTTCTGTGCTTGCAGGCCTACATCAAGAAAGCTGCTCTCTTCTTCCTCATTCTTCCTTCAATGATGAACTGAAGCTTGTGAAAACATGAGAAAAATAAATCTACCTAAATTAATTTGATTATGTCCAAAACAAGCAGGCAGGGCGCTAAAACAGATCACATTGATATGTATGGGTGATATATGTATAGGTGTCAAGTTGGTAAGAAAAGAACAGTGGCATGAGTTTTATGTGTCCATTTGCATAAGCAATATTACCTTACTGTCCAATTAAGCACTACTAATCTTGGTGCTGATGTGAAGGCATTTTTTTAAAGATGTGGATAACACATACAATCAATTGACTTTAAGTAAAGTAGATTACCATCCTTAAACCTGACCTCATCCATTTAGTTGATAGGTCTTAATTATAAAACTGAAATTTCCCTAGGGAATTATGGTCAAGAATGAAACATCAGTGCCTGGCCAGCAATTTCTGCCTTGAAACAGCTTGCACTACAGATTGAAGACTGGCCAAACTGCAAAATTTACATCAGCTGATTATGTACATTCATATATATGCCTGTATGAACTAAAAAAAAGTAGATACACACTCACACACTAGTCATAGAATTAGTCCTCTTTTCTATAAGTTCTACATCTATGGATTCAACTGAGAGCAGATAGAATATAATTATAAAATAAATTATTTCTTTACTAAGCATGATTATTATCAATAATCTCTAAGTAATAGAGAATAACAATGAATACAATTTGCACTTTATTAGATATTATAAATAACATGGAGATTATTTACAGTATGCAGGGCTGTGTTCACAAGTAATAAGTGAATACATCCCTGTGTTGTATAATGCAATGGATTTTAATATCCAGAGGGTTTCCTGGAACCAATGTCCCCTGGATATCAAGGACCATCTATGTATAGATAATCTCCTACTAGCTGTTGTTAGCTAGAGAACCGTAACTGATACATACTTGAAGAAACAATGATAAACATAATATCCATCCATTAACTGAGATTTGTAGCCTAAAATGGGCAAGGAAATGTGATATGAATTTCTTAACTTCCGTTTATCCACCCCTGGTCTCTGCAGGATACAATCATGCTTCACATGGTTTTGCTCAGTGGGTAACATCTCTCTCCTGAATGAAAGTATTGCTATATTCATTCTAACTTCCTCTATGTGCTATTTGTAGAAAAGACTGACATGTAGAATTTGGGATCAAAAACCATTATCTCACTAGGAAAAAAAATGTTCATCGTAAGGATCTCTTCAGAGACTCCGTCTTAGATCTGCTCTCTCTGCGTGTGTCCCTCTTCTGGTTATTCTAAATGAACTGTTCTGTATGGTGCATCTCTCCTATAGTTCTTACGTGATGAATTATTTTCCACTGATTCAGTTAGTCCAAGTTTTTTTTTATTTTAATTTTAATTTTTTGTGAACATACTGTACAGAAGTGTTACAATTACATGGGCAAGATATTGAGTACATTTCTTATCAAGCATTGCAGCCTCCTCCTTTGTTTACCCTTCACATCCCTTCCCAGCCTCCCCCATTCCCGGCTCCTCTACCCAATTTCCCCCTCCCATCCCCACCAAAGTTGTAAAGTTCGTTTTCAACATGACAACTTGTACTTCGAATTGTTGCAACGGGTCCACCTGTATCCTTGACGACTTGTTTTTCCCCATCTCTTCCAAAAATTATAACGACATCAAATATATTGAAAGCAGAGGTTATAATGTGCGGGAGGGACATACAAAGCAACAAAGAAATAATCTTATAAATGAGTTAGAAACAAATGCATGAAAGAAAAAAACATTTAAATACATATCTAAGGGTTCATTTTCCTAACATCACATTATGTGACCTTTTCCGCTTTACTCATACATATACTAGATATTGCAAATAAGGGAAACCAAGGGACCTATGTTTCTTTGGGCTTGGCTTACTTCACTTAATATAATTTTTTCCAAGTCTTTCCATTGCCTAACAAATGGGGCAATGTCATTCTTTCTGATGGAGGCATAGAATTCCATTGTGTATATATACACCACATTTTCTTGGTCCATTCATCTATTGAGGGGCCTCTGGGTTGGATCCATATCTAGGCTATGGTAAATAATGCTGCAATAAACATAGTTGTGCTGGTAGCTTTAGTGAGGTCTTGTTTGAAAAAATTTGGGTAAATGCCCAGAAGTGGGATTGCTGGGTCATAAGGGAGCTCTATGTGAAGTCTTTTGAGGAACCTCCATACTGCTTTCCAAAGTGGTTGAACAAAATTACACTCCCACCAACAATAAAGTAAGGTTCCCTTCTGTCCACATCCCCTCCAGCATCTGTTGTTGTTAGAATTCTTGATTACAGCCATTCTAACTGGGGTGAAATGTTATCTCAATGTTGTTTTGACTTGCATTTCTTTTATGGCTAGGGAGGTTGAGCATTTCTTCATGAGTCTATTGGCCATCCTTCTTTCCTCTTCAGAGAAGTTTCTCTTCAATTCTTTAGCCCACTTATTTATTGGTCAGTTGTTTTTTGAGGATTTGTTGGTGGGGGATTCAACTTTTTGAGTTCCAAGTATATTTTAAATATGAGACCCTTGTCCATTGTATGGCTGGTGAAGATCTTCTCCCAATCTGTGGGCTTTCTATTGATCTTGCTAGCTATGTTCTTTGCCATGCAGAAGCTCTGCAACTTCATGCAATCCCATTTGTCCAACCTTTCTTTGATTGGTTGTGTTTCCGTCTCTCTATTCAGAAAATTTCGGCCTGAGTCAAGGAGACCTAGGGTTTCTCCTATTCCATCCTGTAATGTTTTCAGTGCTTTGACTCCAAGTTCTTTCATCCATTTGGAGTTGATTCTGGTGCAGGGTGATATATAAGGATCTAGATTTAGTTTTCTACAAGTAGTTAAGCAATTTTGCTTTTTTTTACTGAAGAGGCTGTCTTTCTTCCATTCTACTATTTTAGCTCCCTTATCGAAGATTAGTTGACATTAGGTCTGTAGGTTCATTTCTGGGTTTTCAATTCCATTCCATTGGTCCTGAGGTATGTTCTTATGGGAATACCAAGCAAATTCCAACCTCATTCTTCAAGGAAGTGGAAGAGGCAATCCAAAAATTCATATGGAACAATAAAAGACCCCGAATAACCAAAACGCTCCTTAACAGAAAGAACACTGCTGGTGGAATATCAATACCAAATTTGAAACTCTACTATTAAGACTTACTCCACGTTTTGAGTTGTTGACCCAACTAAGCCTATTATTTTAAGTAATAGAATCTTCCTTCAATTGCTTACAGAATACTAGTTCCTTATAGAATACTAATTGCTGTATCATTCTATATCAAAGCTAAGTGTATTTTATGCTATTTTTCTTAGTGAGTGAGCCATGTAATCATGTCTAGGAATTTTTAAAACATGACACTCTCCTTACTTCTTTAAGTATTGACTTTCCAATAAATCAAAAGCTTTCTCTTACAAGCTGTAATTCTGTTTTCTTTTCTTATTTATTGTGAGAATTCCGTACAGAGGAGAAACAATTACATGGGCAAGATAATGAGTACATTTCATATCAAGCATTTTTGCCTCCTCTTTGTTTCCCTTTCCCATCCCTTCCCATACTCCCCTCCCACCTCCACCTGATCCTCCCCTCATCCTCCATCAAAGTTGTAAAGTTTGTTTTTTCACATAACGACGTGTATATCTAATTTTTGTAATGGGTCTACCTATATCCCTAGTTAAGCGATTTGTTTTTTTTCTTTCCCCTCCACAAATTATACTAACATCAAATACAGTGAAAGCATGGATTATAACGGGGGGAGCGATATACAAAGTAACATAGAAATCATCTTATAAATATGTTAGAAACAATTGCATGAAAGAAAAAAAAAACAAAAAATCATTTGAATCTTATCTTGGGGTTCATTTCCCTAACATCAACTTATCTGACCTTTTCTGCTTGACTCAAACATATACTAGTTATTGCAAATAAGGGAAACCATGGGACCTATGTTTCTTTGGGCCTGGCTTACTTCACTTAATATAATTTTTTCCAAGTCTTTCCATTTCCGAAGAAATTAGGAGAACATATTCACTAGCCATACAACCGACAAGGGTCTCAGATCTACAATATACCTGGAACTTAAAAAATTAAAACCCCCCAAAACAAATCTTCAAAGAAACAACTGCCCAATAAAAAAGTGGTCTAAAGAGTTAAAGAGAAACTTCTCTGAAGAGGAAAGACAGGTAGCCAATAGACACATGAAGAAATGTTCAACTTCTCTAGACATAAAAGAAATGCAATCAAAACAACATTGAGATACCACCTCATTCCATGTAGGATGGCTATAATCAAGAACTCTAATAACAACAGATACTGGAGGGGATGTGGACAGAAGGGAACCTTACTTCATTGTTGGTGGTCGTGTAAACTTGTTCAACCACTTCAGAAAGCAGTATGGGGGTTCCTCAATAGAATCCACATAGAGCTCCCCTATGACCCAGCAATCCCACTTTTGGGCATTTACCCAAATGATCACAAATAAGACCACACTAAATTTCCCAGCATGACTATGTTTATTGCAGCTTTATTTACCATAGCTAAGATATGGAACCAACCCCGATGCCCTTCAGTGGATGAATGGATCAAGAAAATGTGGTTTATATTCATAATGGAATTCTATTTTCTTTTCTCTCTTATACTTGCAATGTCAATGTCCTTATTTTCATGTTGTAACAGTCCTATTTCTTCAAATATTTCAGTTTATATAGTAGTCATGTTATTTAAAGCATACATTAAAAGTGCTTCCCATATAAGAGACACTATGAAATAATTTATTTGAGTAACTACTACAAAGAGAAATTATTTTATAAAGCAAGCTGAGCTATGAAGCATTACATGAAAAAATATCTAATTAATCAGTTTGAAGCATAGCCCATTGGAAATACAGTCAGTAAATATTTAAGACAATTATCATTAAAATAGAAAAATTTTCTACTACTTCAAAAATATTGTAGGAATAGAGCTTTTGTTGGTAGTAAGCTAATCATTTAAATCTATATAGGTAGACTAATTAAGGATATCAGAACATAATATGCTGATATCAATGTGGAAGACTAGGACAGACATGTACTGAGTTGCCAGAAGACAATTACGTAAAATTCAAATGACTAATTAGATTTTCCTGTCCCACAGAAAAAAATAAAGCTAGGACAAACATCAGTCAACTATAGAGACATTTTTTACAAACATTCCAAAAAATAAAACAATAATAGATTTTTAGCTTTATTATTCTTCTCTTAACTAAGAACAAATTGTCCCTGAGAGAAATGTATTGACTAAACATGCTCTACCCTTTCATAAATTAATACTCCTAGGATATCAGTTTGTCAGAATGAGAAAATAAACATGCATGTATGTGTAAAGGATTATTAAGGATAATGACCATGATGGAATCATAATTACACTTACAAGGAGACTTCACCTAATCCTTCCTTTTGGAAAAACAAAGGTGTTCTAATGATAATAAAGTTTATATACTTAATTTGAAAAGGAGACATGGATGATGGTGAACAGAAGGTTGACATGTAAATAACTTAGAAAGATGCCACATTTACAAATACTCAAATACAGTGTTTCACAAGAGACTCTAAGGACAATGTTCTTATTTTTAACACACAACAGCATGCCAACTGTCATAGAATTGATGTCTGTACTTAATAAATCTTCCATTGCATATACACATCCTTCTAATAATAGATGCAGTTCTGAAAATTAGCATTCTAAAGACTTGCTGGGTAACAGTTTGCATGATGGACTTATTGATAGTAATAACTGGATCGGTGCCAATTCATTACCGGATTATATTTAATTCAGTATAATAATATTAAATTGTATGTGTGTAGAAATGATTTGCTATAAAAAGAAAAAGAATTGTGATTAAACATGTAAAGCTTTGAGGTAAGGTTAACGAGTTTAATCCTTATGTTTATTTTCAGTCCAAATATCGCAAGACCTAAGAACATCATGGTAAAAACCACCTATATTTGTCACCCTCCTAAGGTCACAATTTTGAGAGAGATATACAGACCCGGACACAAAGAGACTCAGGACACTTAGAAAGGTACAGCAAATCAGGTCCAGTTGCAATATGCTTTTATGGTTAAGAGTGCCAATTTGAAGCCTGAACTTTTGTTTTTATTTTTTATTTATTTTATTTTATTTTATCTTTTTATTGTGAAAATACTGTACAGAGGGGTTACAATTACATGGTCAAGATAATGAGTATATTTCTTATCAATCGTTGTAGCCTCCTCCTTTGGTTCCCTTTCCCATCCCTTCCAAACCTCCCCCCCGACCCCCCCCCCCGTCCAATCCTCCCCATTACCCGCTAATCGCACCAAAGTTGTAAAGTTCATTTTTTGATATAACGACCTGTACATTACATTGTTGCATTGAGTACACCTGTATCCCTATTTAAATGATTTGTTTTTCCCCTTCCCCTTCGCAAATCATACCGAAATCAAGTACAGTGAAAGCAGGGGTTATACTGTGGGGGAGGAACATGCAAAGCAACAAAGAAATAAACTTGTAAATGTGTTAGAAACAATCGCATGAAAGAAAAAAAAATTTGAATACATATCTGAGGGCTCATTTCCCTAACATCACCTTATCTGAACTTTTCTGCTTGACTGAGACATACACTAGTTATTGGAAATAATGGAAACCATCGGACCTATGTTTCTTTGGGCCTGGCTTACTTCACTTAATATAATTTTTTCCAAGTCTTTCCATTTCTTAACAAATGAGGCAATGTCATTCTTTCTGATGGAGGCATAGAATTCCATTGTGTATATATAGCACATTTTCTTGATCCATTCATTTACTGAGGGGCATCTGGGTTGGTTCCATATCTTATCTATAGTAAATAGTGCTGCAGTAAACATAGTCGTTCTGGTAGCTTTAGTGTGGTCTTGTTTGTAAACATTTGGGTTAATGGTCAAAAGTGGGATTGCTGGGTCATAGGGGAGCTCTATGTGGAGTCTTTTGAGGAACCTCCATACTACTTTCCAAAGTGGTTGAACAAGTTTACATTCCCACCTACAATGTAGGAAGGAGGAACCTCCATACTACTTTCCAAAGTGGTTGAACAAGTTTACATTCCCACCTACAATGCAGGAAGATTCCCTTCTTTCCACATCCCCTCCAGCTTCTGTTGTTTTTAGAGTTCTTGATCTTAGCCATTCTAACTGGAGTGAGGTGGTATCTCAATGTCGTTATGAATTGCATTTCTTTTATGGCTAGGGAGGTTGAGCATTCTTCATGTGTGTATTGGCCATCCTTCTTTCCTCTTCATAGAAGTTTCTCTTTAAGTCTTTTTTTTGTGTGTGTGTGTGTGTTTTGTGTGTGTTTATATACTGTACAGAGGGGTTACAATTACATGGGCAGGATAATGCGTATATTTCTTACCAAGCATTGCAACCTCCTCCTTTGTTGACCCTTCACATCCCTTCCCAGCCTCCTCCCTCCCCCACCCAGTCCCAATCCTTTTCCCCCCCTCCCCCGCCCACCCCGCACCAATGTTGTAAAGCTCGTTTTGGAAATGACAACTTGTACTTCTCATTGTTGCAACAGGTCCACCTGTATTGTTAAAAGACTTGTTTTTCCCCATCTCCTCCACAAGTTATACTAACATCAAATATAGTGAAAGCAGGGGTTATACTCTGGGGGACGGACAAACAAAGCAAAAAAGAAATAATCTCATAAATGCGTTAGAAACACATGCATAAAAGAAAAAAACATTAAAATACATATCTAAGGATTCATTTTCTTAACATCACATTATCTGATCTTTTCCGCTTGACTCATACATATACTAGATATTGCAAATAAGGGAAACCATGGGGCCTAAGTTTCTTTGGCCTGGCTTACTTCACTTAATATTATTTTTTCCAAGGCTTTCCATTTCCTAACAAATGGGGCAATGTCATTCTTACTGATGGAGGCATAGAATTCCATTGTGTATATATACCACATTTTCTTGATCCATTCATCTACTCAGGGGCATCTGGGTGAAAGACTTAAAGAGAAACTTCTCTGAAGAAGAAAGAAGGATGGCCAATAGACACATGAAGAAATGCTCAACTTCCCTAGCCATAAAAGAAATGCAAGTCAAAACAACATTGAGATACCACCTCACGCCAATTAGAATGGCAAAAATCAAGAACTCTAACAACAACAGATGCTGGAGGTGCTGTGGACAGAAGGGAACCTTACTTCATTGTTGGTGGGAATGTAAACTTGTTCAACCACTTTGGAAAGCAGTATGGAGGTCTCTTTTAGTCTTTAGCCCACTTATTTATTGCTTTTTCTGTATGCGAGCAATGAGAAAAGTGTGGCTCAAATTAGGAGAGCAAGTCCATTCATAATAGCCCCACAAAAAACTAGGAATTTACTTATCCCAAAAATGAAGGTCCTCTATTATAAAAACTTTAAAAACTTGAAAAATGAAATCAATCTGAACTTAGAATGTGGCAAAAACTCCCATGCCCCTGGATTGGAAAGACCAACATCATGAAAATGGCAATGCTTCCCAAGGCTATCTATAAATTCAATGCGATACCGATCAAATTCCAGTCTCATTCTTCAAGGAAATAATAGAGGCAATTCAAAAATTCATATGGAACAATTAAAGACCCCAAATAGCAAAAACGATCCTCAACAGAAAGAACACTGCTGGAGGACTATTAATACCAAATTTCAAACTCTACTACAAAGCCATAGTAAATCAAAACAGCTTGGTACTGGCATAAGAACAGACCTCAGGACCAATGGAATAGAATTGAAAGCCCAGAAATGAACCTACAGACCTATACCAATCTAATCTTCGATAAGGGAGCTAAAAACATAGAATGGAAGAAAGACAGTCTCTTCAGTAAATGATGCTGGCAAAATTGGCTAACTACTTGCAGAAAACTAAAACTAGATCCTTATATATCACCCTGCACCAGAATCAACTCCAAATGGACCAAAGACCTCGGAGTCAAAGCAGACACTCTGAAAACATTACAGAATGGATTAGGAGAAACCATAGGTCTCCTTGGCACAGGCTGAAATTTTCTTAATAGAGACCCTGAAACACAACAAATGGGTTGTTGTACAAATGGGATTGCATGAAGTTGCAGAGCTTCTGCATGGCAAAGGACATAGCTAGCAAGATCAATAGAAAGCCCACGGAATGGTAGAAGATCTTTACTAGCCATACAATGGACAAGGGTTTCATATCTAAAATATACCTGGAACTCAAAAAATTTAATCCCCCAACAACACATCTTCAATGATCTTTTGTTTTTAATTTGGCAGTTTGTGAACTGACCAGGCTGCATTGTATACGAACTATTATTTCTTTTTAAGAATTTGAGGATCAAATTTAGCCCAGGGTAACAGAATGCAGCCCAGAATACTGCCTTACCTAGAGGAATGACTGAAGGAAATCTGCCATCAGCAAATTCCCCACACATTCCCACACAGTGGGAAGAGTCTAGAAATGTATTTGAAACACCCAACATTTGCTCCAGTGGATAGATTACAAAACTGGAGATCACTTCGTTTTACCGTTTTCTCCTTAACAAATGCTTTAGTTTTCTTATCATTTAACTTCTGTTAAAAACTCTACATGAACTGAATACCAGATACTCACTAGGCTGAAGTCTGTGGATCATAGTTAGAAGCCAGCCTAGGCAAGAAGTAAATCACATACACAGAAAACAAAACAAAACAAAACAAATAAACCCGGAACTGGAGCTGCGGTTTAAGTGCTAGAGCATTGGCCTTGAGCAAAAATATTTTGGTAGGTGCTGGGAATGTGGCTTAGTGGTAGAATGCTTGCCTACCATGCATGAAGACCTGGTTTCGATTCCTCAGTACAACATAAACAGAAAAGGATGCAAGTGATGCTCTGACTCAAGTGCTAGAGGGCTAGCCTTGAGAAAAAGAAGCTAAGGGATTGTGCCCAAGCCCTGAGTTCAAGTCCCAAACTGTCAAAAAAATGCTTTCAGACAGCACCTAGTCTCTGAGTTCAAGCCCAAAGACCACCATGAAAAAAAGACAAAAACGTCATTTCTACATAAACAAGATATCTATGTCCTAGGGTGCAAAATAGTATTGCAGCAGCTCACAACTATCTAACATTATTATTAACAGGTTTTGTGAATTATTTTTCCTTCTTTAATAGAGTCAGGCTTCCAGTCATTTTCCCTCTCTCCATTGTCAAGAAATCGGGGAAAGGTTGAGCTACAGAGACTAAATTCTAGACAATTGTAGATGAAAGTTGAGGACTCTTTTTCTTCTACACAATCACACCTTTCAGGGAAAATGTGGTAGAATTGGAAAAAAAATAATAACAACCAAATGAAAAGCTAAGTTCTTACATTCTCTTACTTCAGATCAATTATAATGTAGATTTTCTACACTGAGAAAGGTATGAAAAAAGAGGCAATCATCTCTGTGACATCACTTAAACCAGCATTGTCATTTCTAAGAGAAATAGTCCATCTATTCTCCATTGCAAGCACTATAGAAGAAATAGAGATTTTTTACACAGAGATGGAGGGCAAACCATAAGGATAGGGAACAACAGAGCTCATAGAACATGTTTACATAACATGGTTCTCATTGTGATTACTTTGGCATCTGAATTGTATATAACTACATCTTTAAGAAATTAAGTCATGGTTACACCTATTTTAAATGATTGTTGGTAAAATATTTGATCACTAATTTTCCAGTTGATCAACTGGCCAAATTTTAACTGCATCAATTATAGGTAAAAGTTGCAGCAGAGCAAACAAAATATTGCTATTATTTCATCATTTGAGCATAGCTTGTTCTTCATATTAACCAATGTTGATCAAGTACACAATTTTTCAATAAAATAAAATTTATTCTTAACCACACCCCCTCCTAACTACATCAAGCATTGGCTGCTACTCTATAACGACACAAAAATATGGCATACACCACCCAAATTAATGAACCTATTCTGTAACAAAACATAACTTTTCTTTTTTTATTGTGAAAATACTGTACAGAGGGGTTACAATTACCTGGGCAAGAAAATGAGTACATTATTTATCAAGCATTGTAGCCTCCTCCTTTGTTTCCCCTTCCCATCCCGTCCCATCCTCCCCCTGCCCCCCAAACCTCCCCACTCCTCCCGCCCCCTCCCACCAGAGTTGTAAAGTTCGCTTTCGACAAATCTCATTGTTGCAATGGGTCCACCTGTATCCCTATTTAAACGATTTGACAAAACAGAATTTTTAATTTGCATTCTATATTCCAATAGTTCAGGATAATTATGAGAGGAGAAGAGAGAGATTTCTTTTTCACATTACAAGCTGTAGCCTTTGAGATTTGGGGATATTTAAAAATACTGAAACTTTGGAAGAATCTTTTAATATTTTTAGTACTATTTTGAAGTTTTCTCCAGGCACCAGTACCAAAAGATAAAGAATAAAATCTTAGTTCAATAAAAGGCACATCACAAATCTTTGTAAAACCCATGAAAAATACATTGCAAAAGAAAGAGAAGCTCCAGTCATCCCATAAGTATATACTAGAGGCTTCTGTTTTTTTTGTGGTTTCCTCAAGAGAGAAAGTTAAGAGAAATATAGGAATTGAAGTTATGAAAGCAGCTCAAAATATAATTCGGATGACTTCATGAAGGAAAATGGTATCAGAATCATATAGTTCATCCAATACAGTTGCACTACAGATATCAGATAATAGAAATACAACTTTTAAATAATGACAGATATTTTCTCTTTTTTATCTTGCTTTCTTCCTAATAAGGAATTAGTATAGATTTTTGTAATTTTTACACACACAAATTAAATTATTCAATGAAAAACTTAGCTTAAACAACTCCAAGTGCTCACACAATACATAAATTAGTGTTTAGTAGGTGATATCATCCAACACAAAGACAATTTTATAATAAATTATTGAATACCTCCTGTCACTTTTTGCACACTTATATAAAAAACATACCTGCAACACAGCATCCTGAAGTCAGCTGTTTATGTTGGGATTACAGGGCTGCATGTGGTTGAGGATCAGCACAGCTGCCCAATTTGTAACAGAGAGTAATCTACCATATGTGTCTAGTCAGAAACATATCAAAATTCAACAACTGAAGTAAAATTACTCCTCAAGGTGTGCCCCTTTCAAACTTTTGTAAACTTCAACAATACAATGTGCACCATCATAAGACAGGAAGCACGTATATTTAATTGTATACAATGTGTATCAGTATTATTTATAAACATATAGTTCAAATGTGTTTCTATCAATACACAATAGATAAAATACACACAAATATATATGTTAATAATATATTCATTTATATTATATATAACTGTGTGTATATCATGTATTTATATACTGGTAAACTTTATTATCAAGTAAATTGCAAGACTCTAGGTATTCACATACAAACAAGAAGTGGAAACATGGGTTATTGTTTTTGTTGTTGTTGGTTGCGATTGTTTTTCTTTTTATTGGGGCCAATGGGAGGGTGCAGAAATCGGGAAAAGAAACGTGAACAAATGCAACCACTCTTGAGTATACACTATGTGGAAAATACATTATGTAAATTCTCTGCAGGGATAGGAGGGAGAAACTTAGAAAATCAAAGGAAGGGGTGACATTTCCAAAAAAGTAATGTACTCATTACCTGACTAATAATGGCAATGAAATTATATTTTAAAATACCTAACTTAAAAGCACACAAATTATCAGAGACCTCGAAAGAGAATGTCTTCAAATTACATAATCACACAAGAAAAATATGTTTCCAAGAAGTACAGAGCATACTCTTCATGAAATTTTTTTCATAAGAATACTTTCTATTTTGCATTTGGGTGGTGTAATCAATTAACTTGTTGAATCTGCATTGACATATCATTGTTAATCAAAATCTATAGTTTAAATTTAATTTTACTTGATTCTTTATTTTGCCTAATCAAGACATGAACACACCAAGATATTAATACTGAGAGATGGTATATATGTGTCTACAATCCCACTCAATACCTCTCTAAAACTACACTGAAACCAGTATAATTTGTGATTTCATAAGTAAATAAGCAGATCACTGAGGCTGCCAGCAAATCAAGACATCTTGGAATATTATGGGGTTATTATACCCAATCTATGAGTCTATGAACACATGCTGAGATAATGATACACCTAAGGCATTGATTACATAGAATCAGTTCTAGGCAAAACTAATGTCAGTGATAGTTTAGTTTTCCTTCGTTCTTTCTTTCTTGGTGGCTAAGGGCTTCCCCGAAATCTGCTCTCATTTAGAAATAATCCAGACCATTTTATAGTTTATAATAATATTTATTAATCAGAACCAACATCATAATGACATCAGCAAAATAAGTCTGAAAAATAATGTGTTAATATGTATTAATGTCTTGCAGTTTTGTTCTTCTATATAATATAGCTTGCTTTTGAGATGATTTTCTATATTTCAATTTTAAGTGTACAGAATGAATATGGCAGCAGCAATTTCATGCGAAGCTTAAATGAATGAGTTTCTCAGTAATCTAAGCCTCTTAGCACTTCTTTTAATCGTATACTTTGGAAAGGACTAAGAAATACACTTCCATTTTTGGGAAGCTAAAATGTTGTCCTTTTAGTTACATCTAAAACTTTGAGACTACACCAGGTATGTATTCTGAGTTGTATCAGTATTCACCAGTGATTCAAACATCTAAAACAATACAATTAAGAGTTCTCTTTCTGAGCTATTTATACGAGGTAGAAGAATCTTTGAAATGTATATGTTGGTTTGTGTATATGTATACATTCATGAATTCATATATTATCTATAAGTTCTACAATGAAAATTCATAGCACACTAAAATGATACAATTGAGGTATAAATATGTATTATATACTTCACATATATCCTAATTTATCCTTGGGATAGTAATAAAACAAGTAAACTCTAGTAAACAAAGTAAATATATTGATTAATATTAGATTTTTCTCCTTTTCATTAACCTGGTGTTGAGTTTGTTTCTACTTTTTTAATTATGGAAATGGTTAATTTTCTTTCCAAGTCTTCTATTATTTAGTTTAAATCACGTACTTTTATTCTTAAATCAAACACAGATGTCATTATTTTAGATGTCATCATGGTTATTTCTCTTTTTTATCAGTTTCTCTAACTCCACTGTACAATTCAAAGATTTAGAGATGTCTAGTGCTTCTTCTGCTGGTTCATGAGGCAAAACACACCCATGACAGTGTTTCTGAATCTGGTCTCCGTGATGATTTCATTAGAGATCAGTGCACTAGGCCTCTCCAGCTCTGTTTTCTGCCCTGGCTTCCTGACAAAGCAACTGCTCATTGGCGATCTTCTATCCCCAAGTTTCTGATTTGTGCCTCAATTTCAAATGGATCCTTTTCAAATAACAGGAAGATAATGATGGCTCTTGCATCACACAAATGCCGTAGAAGGAACATCTAGGTCCTGACACTGTACGTATCCTGTGATTCCTGTTACAAGTGCCATTCTTTTCTCAGGGCTTCTTGCTTCTTTGGCTATAGGAATAGCTTCAGTGTTCTCTCTCTCTCTCTCTCTCTCTCTCTCTCTCTCTCTCTCTCTCTCTCTCTCTCTCTCTCTCTCTCTCTCTCTCTCTCTCTCTCTCTCTCTCTCTCTCTCTCTGTATCTTTTTTTCTCTGTATATCTCCCTCCCTCCCTCTCTCCCTCCCTCCCTCCCTCCTTCCTTCCTTCCTTCCTTCCTTCCTTCCTTCCTTCCTTCCTTCCTTCCTTCCTTCCTTCCTCTCCTTTTTTTCTTCTTTCTTCCCTTGCCTGTATTTGTATCTGGGCTTAAACTCAGGGCCTGTGCTCACACATGGCCTTCCTTGCTTATGGATGATGTTCTACCAATTTATTCCCTTTTTAACTTATTTCTAAATGAAGTCTTATAGACTTTCCTGTGTGGCTCGTTTTGAATTACCATTCTCCCAATCTCAGCCTCCTGAGTAGTGAGGATTATAGATGTGATCCACCAATGCAGGGCTCTCATCTTTGGATTAAGTAGAGAAGATAGTACAAGTACAAATGCAATAGTATAATGAATTTCAGATTCAGTCTAAAAATCCATAAAAATATATGCACATATGCTTTCATATATACTTAAGAACCTTAAGATATTAACAAAAAAAGGCCTGTATGTGAGGATCATGGAAACATGAAACATATTTTCTTTACCTTTAGTCAGTAATTTTTCAAGGTTTCTAAATAGATAACATACTACAAATATTTCAACATTTCACTATCATAACTAAACCTCTTCATCTTAGCTCCTGTATGTTACCATAATTAAAACATATGTGGGCTATTTATGAGCAATATAGGTGTATTTTTTATGATTATATAGGTTCGAATAGCTCAGTTGCTATCAAATGCTTATCTGGCCTCTGGGGGCAGGTTCCTTGTTTCTTTCTTAGACGATGCCTCTTCATTCATCCTCATGTGGGAAATGGGTCAATGCTGTATCTTCCTTCCCATGTAAAAAGAGTTACACCACCTCCTTTCTTTATTTAAAGCACAAACTCCATTCATGAAGCTGGAATCCTCATAATTTAATCACTTTTCCCCAAATTCAGCCTCCTTTTACTTTCACAATGAGGGTTTGTTTTCACCCTATGTTTTGGAGGTAAACATTCACACTATTCTATACATTTTTAGAGAGCAATGCATATGATAAATATAAATAGATGAAACAAAGATTGATAAAGACCTAAGCAGTCAAAATCTCTTCAAGCTATCAGGAGCCACATGGTATTAATATAGAATTTAATAGCAATTTGTATAACCACTGGGGTTACAGCTTGCTAGGATAAAAAGCCATAAGAGCATGAAAAATTACAACATGCAAGCCAAAGGATCTGGAAGCTCATTTCTGAAAACCTAGTTACTCAAAAGCTGAGATCTTAGGTTGCAGTTGGTAGCCAGCCTGGTCAGGAAAAATCAGGGGACTGTCTTCTATAAACTACCACAAAAGCCATAAATAAAGCTGTGGCTCATGTAGAATGCTAGAAGCTCAAGGACAGCATCCAAACAGGATGTTCAAGCCCCAGGAGTGGGAAAAAAATGTAACATGCAGCACAAAGGTAGAAGGTTGTAAGCAACTCTGTAAATTTACTGAAACTTAAAAGGTTCTCTAAGTCACTCTATCAGTTTCCTGATTGGATCCACAAAAGTGAGTAGTCATGTGATGTTCACATTTTTTTATCCTTAGTCATTTGTTTCAATTTCCAAATTTGATTAGACTAGATTTTATTGAAAAACCAGAATTAGAAAGAATTAAAGTCATAGAAAATGTGGACAGACACACAAAGAAAGTAATGCAAAGAACTGTCCATATTTCCAAGCATTTAAGGATCTTGCAACATCCCCAACATCCCCAGCCAAACAAAGAAGAATGATGACAGTGTAGGAATGGTAACACTGTAACTGTGCTCTCTTAGGATGCCCCGTAGGGCTTAATTAAACTGACAAAGTTGATAGATTAGTAGGACAAATGCAAACAAATTTAAATGCTATGTGACCTGGATAAAAAAAAATGAAGTAACAGAGCACACATGCTTTCATATGAAGTGAAGAGAAGAAGTTATATAAAATGAAAATAAATGAATGATATGGACAGTAAAGAGAAGATAGTAGTTTTGTTTGTTGTTGTTGTTGTTGTTGTTGCCAGTCCTGGGGTTGAAGTCAGGGCCTGAGCACTATCACTGGAGCTCCTTTTGCTTAAGGCTAGCACTTAAGCCAAAGCACCACCTCTGGCTTTTTCTGTTGATGTGGTACTGAGAAATCGAACCAAGGGCTTCATACATGCTAGACAAGCCTCTACCACTAAGCCACCTTCTCATCCCCAAAAGTAGTTTTAACAAATTCCCCCCACCCCAGAATTTTCATTTCCGTCACTCCAGGTCTAAGAGTTTGCTTTTAATTATTTTATTTTATTTTTCTGTTCTGGGATTGCAATTTTTTCATGGGAGTTTTTAATCTCCTGGCTTTGGAAGAAGGGTGTTGGGTGTTTATCTGCTATTGCATGTAGCTTTTCTGACAACAATCCTAAAACCCACCAAAGCAGCATATTTGGGGGAAGGGGGTGTGTTCTTCTTCCTTCCATCAACATCTATGAAGATACTCCAACTTCTTTCCTCCCAAGGAGTCATAACAATTATGATTGTTATCAGAGAATTTCAACGCATTTCTTTATTTTTTTATCTTTGAAATAAGACTTCTTTTTTTAATACATTTTTTATTGTGAATATACCATTCAGAGGGGTTACAATTACATGGGCAAGGTAATGAGTACATTTTTTATCAAGCATTGTTGCTTCTTCCTTTGTTTCAGCTTCCCATCCATTCCCATCTCCCCTCCCCCAACCCACCCCTGTTCCCCGCTACCCCCTCCCCTCCCCAGCCAAAGTTGTAAAGTTTGTTTTTCGACATAACATCTTTTACATCTCTTTGTTGCAATGGGTCTACCTGTACCCCTATTTAAACAATTTGTGTTTTTCCCTTCCCCTCCACAAAGTATACCAACATCAAATACAGTGAAAACAGGGGTTATATCATGAGGGAGGGACATACAGTTTCTCTTTAGTACATATAAATCTTTGGCCTTTTCATACATTCTTTATTGTAAAAAAAATGTACAGAGGGGTTACAGTTACATGAGCAAGGTAATTAGTACATTTCCTAACAAGCATTGTTACTTCTTTATTTGGGGGCAATACTGGAATTGGAACACAGCACCACACACTTGCTGGGCAGGTTCTCTGCCACTTGAACGATACTTTGTTTCCTTTTGTCATAATTTTTGTCGTTTTTTAGAGTGTCATGTGCTTTTTACCTGAGCAGACATCTGATGATTAGCCTCCTACTGACACCTCTAAGGTAGCTGGGGTTGCACCAGCAAGCTGTTGTCCCAAGCCACAGAATTTATACAACCATTAAACAAACTTTGGATTTTCCTAATTTGATCATAACATAATGGAAATTGTAAGGTATGTTTTGTGAATCCAGCTACCTTTCCTAAACAACTGCTTTGAGATTCATTTATGTTACATAGATTTATTTCTGGTCTATCATAATAGATTTGTATGTCCTTTTATGAAATTATATTGGCTTGGTTATATTAACTTTTAATATATATCTTAAATCAGAAATGTGGCCGTTATTCTGATACAAAAAGTTTAGCTTAAATATGACTCCTTTTGAAGAATTTACTCCATCCAATTACACTCCTGCATATAAAATTCTTCAGTCAGCTTGATTCTGTACATATACATATACCCCCTTGTATGTGTTTATATGGGAGTTTGTATTATGCATTCACACAAAAATCTACATGTGATGGACTGGGAAAAGGGCTCAGCGGTAGAGTGCTTTCCTTGCATGCATGGGGACCTGGGTTCAATTCCTCAGCACCACATAAGCGAAAAGAAAAAAGCCAGAAGTGGTGCTGTGGCTCAATTGGTAGAGCACTAGCCTTGAGCTAAAGAGCTTATGGACAGCACCCAGGACCAGAGTTCAGGCCCCACGACTGGACCCCCCCCCAAAAAAAAATTCACATGTGGGAGAAAATATGCTTGGGCCTGAATTATTTCACTCAAATCCACATGTGAGAGAAAATATGCTTGGGCCTGAATTATTTCACTCAGTATATTTTCCAGATATCTTTTCACTGCAAAAGACATAATTATGTTCTTACCTAATGGTTGCAGAAAATTCCAGTGTGTGTGTGTGTGTGTGTGTGTGTATGTGTGTGTGTGTGTGTGTGTGTGTGTGTGTGTGTGTGTGTGTGTGTGTGACATTTGGGGTTTAGGTGAGGGGTTTGTGGAGGGAGAGATGGATTAATAATAAAGGAAACAGAGGACAAATACAGTCAGAATACTCAATGTACATATGCAGTAAAGCAAATGGGAAATGGGAAATGAGTGGTTACATGTGGGATTGTCGAGAATGGTAGCAGAGGTAAGTGATCAGGAAGGACTGGAGAGGGCTGGGATGTAGCTCAGAGGCAAAGCACTTGCTCAGCAAGTGCAACATCCTGGTTCAAATAATTTCAAAATATTAAAAATTGTCGGGCGCTGGTGGTTCACGCCTGTACTCTTAGCTATTCAGGACGCTGAGATCTGAAAATCACTGTTAAAAGCCAGCCTGGGCAGGAAAGTCCTTGAGACTCTTCTCTCCAATAAACCACTAGAAAACTGGAAGTGGTGCTGTGACTTAAGCAGTATAGTGCTTGCCTTGAGCTGAAGAGTGAAAGGACAGTTCCCAAGGCCAGATATATATCAAACTAATGCTCCCTGGCTTGGAATTCGTGCCCTTTTTTTCTGCCAGGCCTGGGAATTGAACTCAGAGACTGGGTAACTCTTATGCACTGTGGGGGACAAGGAAACTCACCCTCTTTGAAGACAAGTAATTCAGGCCTGTTCCCTATGCCTGAATTCAATCCCTAGCCCTGTTAAAGTAATATTCATCCACATTTGATATAATTAATATCTACATACTTATGTTTATTGAAATTGCTTTGAGTGTATTTATTTTATTTTTTATTGATTCATTATTTTTGTTGACTATTATTACACTTATGTATTAAATTGATTATATCTTATGAGAACTATACAGATTTACATATGTATTATGTATCTTAATTCAGACCCAGGACATTCACCGAAATTGTACAGTATATCATCCCATGCTTAGAAAAACAGAAAGAATACACCAACCAAAGTCTAATTTATCCCTAGGCACCCCAGTGGCTCACATCTGTAATCCCAGCTACTCAGGAGGTGAGAAGTAGAAGATGAAGTTTCAAAGCCAATCCAGGCAGCAGCGCCTGAGAGACATCATCTCTAATTAACTGGCAAAAAGCCAGGCTACAAGTATGGCTGAAGTGTTAGAAAATCAGCTATGAACAACCAAGCCAAGAAAGAGCAAGCTGAGTTCAATTGCGGGGAGAGGGGGTAGGGGGATAAAGGGGAGAGAAATCCTCCAAAAACAGAGAACTAAACAACACACAAATCCCACCTAATTTATGGTACCAACAAACTGAAAAAAATATCAAGCTTGTGCAGTTGTATTAATTTACATGAGCACATATGCTCTTAGGTACACTTCAAAGCCATGTTTTTAATAATATATGTATATATAAAAATTAATAATGTATATATATGAATAAACTAAGAAACCAGCCAATGAACAAATACTTCTGAATTAGGGCCTTTATATTTATATTAGTGGCACTATAAATTATTTGTACTAAAAGTATATTCCAAGTTTCTTTCTGCAGAATCAATCTTAAAATGTTTCTTCATGCACCAGGCGTCAGTGGCTTATGCCTATAATACTAGCTACTCAGGAGGCTGAGATCTGAGGATGGCAGTTCAAGGCCAGCCCCTGCAGGAAAATCCGTGAGACTCTTATCTCCAATAAACCACTAGAAAACTGGAAGTGGCGCTGTGGCTCAAGCTGTAGAGTGCTCGAATAGAGCTATAGAGTGCAGGGATAATGCCCAATCAGAGTTCAAGCCCCACCACAGACAAAAAAAATAATACAGAAGTTTGTTCATACAAAATTCTAACATTCTGAGCTTTAGGAAACTTTTCTTCCAGGGTCTTATGCTCTTCAGGCAATTACTCCACTACTGAGCTACATCTCAGTACCAATGTTTTGTTTTTCATTTTACAATCCAGTTTATTCCCAAAATGCTTACAAGTACTACTGTCCTCACAGAAGTGAGTTTATATTCAGAAACCCAACCTTTTGTGGTATGAAGACTCCCCTAGTGTATTTCGTGGTAGGCACTGAGGAAAACTCACACGACACAATTGCAGACATTTTATAATTATAGAAATAATTCTAAATAGAAATAACATAAACTATTGGGCACGGGTGGTTCATGCCTGTAATCCTAGCTACTCAGGAGGCTGAGATCTGAGGTCTTTGAGACTCTTATCTCCAATAAACCAATAGAAGCCTGGAAGTGGTTCTGTGGCTCAAGCGGGTGAGCGCTTGTCTTGAGCTGAAGATCACAGGGAAAGTGCCCAAGCCTGGAGTTCCAGTCCCATGACCGACGAAGAGAAGACGAAGAAAAAGAAGAAAGAAGAAGAAGAAGAAGAAGAAGAAGAAGAAGAAGAAGAAGAAGAAGAAGAAGAAGAAGAAGAAGAAGAAGAAGAAGAAGAAGAAGAAGAAATAACATCAACTGTCCCAAACTTCTAGGGAGAAATTATATCCTAATTTTCATTCTCACTCTTCATGGCAGATGGTCAAAATAGAAAAACCAATGTGCTATGCTGAAATGTAAAAGTTTAAACCCCTTTTTAAAAAAAACTCTCATGTTATAAAATCAAAATGTTTCAAATAAAGGCAAAGTGAGCTTAAAACAATATTAAAAATGCTAATGAAACTCCTTGGCTTGGAATGTGCCATTTTTTCTCTTCAAGGCCTGGGATTAGAACTCAGGGTCTGGGTAACTCTGTTGCACTGTGGGGGAAGGGGAAGCTCACTGTGCTTGAAGACCAGAAAGTCAGGCCTGTTCCCTGGGCCTGAATTCATGCCCCAGTCATACTCCTTATATACATTTTAAAGATAGGGTTGAACTTCCATATAGTTGTTCAGTCTATATCATGTTTGGTGTGGTTATTCATTGTATTTTTTTGTTTTATTCATTTATTTACCGTTTGTTTTATTGACTTTGATGACACCTAACCATGTATTACATTGTTTACATCCTATCCCATAGCATCTAGATTTGTAGACTTGTTCTCCATCATGCCTGCCACCCAGCACTCTCCCAGAAAAGGAAAACAAGTGTCACACTTGGCTTCTTACTCCAGGTTGAAATTTTTGGCAGGCGCTGAGATCAAGCCCCAGAGGTGGCCAAAATAGCTATACATGGATAGGCAGTCGGTAGTATACCAATAAACGCATATTAGTACAGAGTGTCAGAGCCGTGTATCTAGCATTCAATGACATCTACTAGGTTCCTAACCAGTCTTAGGTATTTATTATGCCTCCATTGAGGTAATATTATTCTTTTCATGCCTAATTAACCATTAATTAAATGTAGTCTGTGTCCTAGGATTATTGTGTGTAATTTGATACTCGACCGCTACACAGACTACTCATTTAATCAGAACTTTTATGCATGGGCAGGAGTCTCTTGTGATCTCTTGCCATTGGTAGGTGTCAGGACTGGAATTTGAACTCAGGGACTCTGTTGCGGGGTTGAACTATGGCTTTTCTGACAGTTCGCCAGCCCTCAGCAATGAAAAGTCACCTGTGCGTGGCAACCATGACATTCAGACACAGGATAGTCACTGTGCAAGGAACCACATCCAAGAAACCAATTACCATGTGCAGCTTGCAGCTTTTTTTTTGGTGACATTTTCATTTTGGTTTCCTGTCAGAACTAGGGTCTTAGGATTCCAGGATCGGCTTTGGTTCCTGAGGCTGCACCCCAGCTTAGTGTGATGGAAGCTGAGACAGAGCTGGGACGATTGAGTTCAAGCCATGTGCATGGCCAAAAAAAAAAAGAAAAGAAAAGAAAAAAATACAAAATTTAAAAATTAAGACAATTAAAAATATAATAAAACGATTACTTATCTCCCTGGTTTGTAATTCGTGCCATTTTTTTCTGCCAAGCCTGGGATTTGAACTCCAGGTCTGGGTAAATAGGCAGCACTGTGGGGAAAGGGGAATCTCACTATGCTTGAAGACAAGAAAGTCTGGCCTGTTCCCTAGGCCTGAATTCAAGCCTCAGTCCTGGAAAACATACTCCTTATATACATTTTAAAAATAGGACTTATACTTCCATTCAGATATACAGTCCATGTCATGTTTGGTGTGGTTATTCATTTTATTTCTTGTTTTATTCATTTATTTACCATTTATTTTATTGAATCTGATGACACTTATACCATTTATTACATTGTTTATATACTATCACATAGCATCTAGATTTGTAGATGTGTTCTCTATCATGCCTGACATCCAGGACTCTCCCAGAAAAGGAAAACATGTGTCACACTCGGCTTCTTATTCCAAGATTAAATTATTGGCAGTGCTGGGATCTGAACTCAGGGCCTAGCAGGCCCAATTCATGAATGGGTGAGTGTGAGAACAGCAGCCTCTAGCCAGTGAAGCTGTCAGATGGTTCCCATGCACTGAGATCGAGCCGCAGGTTTGTACAAAACAGCGATACATGGGGAGGCAGACGGTGGTATCCAAAAAATATATATTGGTAAAAAGTGCCAGTCTGTCTATGACTGAATGACATCTACTACGTTCTGACCAACTCTTAGGTATTTATTATACCACCATTGAAGGAATATTATTCTTTTCATGCTTAATAAACTATTAATTAAGATCAAGTAACATTCTAGGAATATTGCATACAATTTTAGACTTGACTGATGCACAAACTACTCTTTCAATTGTATCTCTACTGATCTCCTGACATTGGTAGGTGTCAGGACTAGGATTTGATCCCGGGGCCTATGTTGTCAGGTTGGCTGTAGCTTCCCTGATAGCCCTCCAGACTTCAGCAATGTCAGGTCAGGTCCACTTTGCAGCCCTGTCATTCAGACCCGGGATGGTAACCGTCCAAAGAAAAAACGTAAAACCCCCAGCCCTCTGCAGCTCACCACATTTTGTGCTTTCCCACTTTTTTTTTCTTCTTACAAACCCTCTGGGCCTAAGATCCCAAGATTGGCTATGGGTACGGAGGCTGCACCCAGACTAGATGATTGAGGCTGAGGTAGAGCTGCCACGACCTGAGTTCAAGCCCCGTGGTTGGGGAAAAAAAAGAATAAATAAAAAATCTAAGTAAGTAAGTAAGTAAATATAAAAAAAAATCTCCCTGGTTTGGCATATCTGCCAGTTTTCTTTCTAGCCTGGGATTTGAACTCAGGCTCTTGGTAAATCAGTAGCCATGTGAGGGAAGGTGCAGAGTTGCCACTACTTGAGTTGAAACCCCATGCCAAGCCAAAAATTAAAAAAAAATTAAGTCACTGACCTTGGCAGGGTGTGAAGTTGTGGAGGTGGGAGGGAAGGTATGGTAGGGGGAAACAAAGAAGGAGGCAACAATGCTCAATAGGAAATGTACTCTTTACCTTGTTCATGTAATTGTAACCCTCTGTACATCATTTTTACAATAAAAAGTATACAAAAAAAGAAACAACGTAATGCTCAGAGAAGCATTTTGGGAGTAAGGGAAGGATGTCTGAATAGCTGTGCAAAATTCTACACTGCTTTGTTTTTTAATATTCACTATAGAACTGAATAAACATAAGTGCTTTTATTAAAAAAATAAGTCACTGTCTTGGAACTGGGACCAGTATTTCTGCCATTACTGGGATCTGATCTCACCGTCCAGGTAACTTTTTTGAACCATGGGTGAAAGCAAGGCTCACTGTCCTTGAGGAAAAGAAATTCAGGCTAGAGTTCCCAGGGACTGAATTCAGGCCCTGCAATTGAAAAAATATTTCTAGGGGCTGGGAAGTTGGCTCAGTGGTAAAGCACTTGCCTTGCATGCCTGAAGCCCTGGGTTCGATTCCTCAGCACCACATAAGCAAAAAGAAAAAAGCCAGAAGTGGTGCTGTGGCACAAGTGGTAGAGTGCTAGCCTTGAGCTGAAGAGCTGAGGGACAGCGCCCAGGCCCAGAGATCAGGCCCCATGACTGGACCCAAAAAATAAAAAGAAAAAAACAAAAAAGAAAAGAAAATGAAAAAATATTTCTACATATGTGTAATATATGATATAAACTTACATATGTCTGCTAACTACATATTATGATTTTTATTATTGATTTTGTATTTATTTATTATTTGATTCATTTATTGTTTATTGTATTTACTGTTATTATACACATATTTATTTTAAAATTATACAAAATAATTTAAGACATTGACTCATTTTTCCTTAATACTATATTAAGTGTTGAAACATGATACATAATTAAATGGAGGCATTTGTCACAGTCTTCACATGTTTAGAGTCTCTCTCAAGTATGAGATTTGACTTCTTTATCTATGAACATCTTCCTCTAGGGATTTTTTAGATGATTTATACTCAGAAGCCTTTTCATGAGGATAGGCAAGTTGAGGGATAAAATTGCAAGGGTGGGGTTAGAAATGTGGCTGAGTGGTAAAGAGCTTGCTCAGCATGCATAAATGCCAAGGTTTGAATCCTCAGTCCAAGGAGAGAGGTAGGGCTGTTTCTTTTATGTCGCTGAACACCTGAGTTAGAACCTGGCTCTGCCTTCTTGGCTTTGGAGCCCTCGGCTTCCTGAGAAGTGGGACAGACACAGTCTTCCTGCTCTGTGGTTGTGTGAAGGCAATGCTGGTGGCATGGCACACTGCAGAAGTCCTCATCACTGGAAAGTATTCCCTTCACTACTCCTGACATCCAAGAGCAGGTTCATCTATCTATCTATCTATCTATCTATCTATCTATCTATCTATCTATCTATCTATCTATCTATCTATCTATCTATCTATCTATCTATCTATCTATCTATCTATCTATCTATCTATCTATCTATCTATCTATCTATCCATCCATCCATCCATCTATCTACTTAGGTATCGACATACCTACCTAGCTATCTCTTTGCCATTTCTTGGGTTGAACTCAAGGCCTGGGCACTGTCTCTAGCATTCTATTACTTGAGCCACAACATGCTACTGAGGAATCAAACCCAGGGCTTCTTGCATCTTAGGCAAGCACTCTCTCCGTAATCCACATTCCCAGGCCCCTATCTTTTTCTTAGTGGTAATTTTTACATAATTATGCTACCAGCCGACATCTCCAAGTTTAATTTTCTGAATACAGGTTATTTCTACAAAACATAACCTTCTCTTCCCCTACCTGATTTTTGACTCTACTGGCCTTCACCTCATAATAAAATGTAAATAAAGGCTACTGTGAGGTTAGGTGGGCATCATATAAGGTCACATGCCTGGAACCCTGGAAGAGAAAAGCCATGGGCCAGAAATGAAGAGAATGATGCAGTATGCACAAGAGCATATCTGAAAAATAAATCTGTAAATAAAAGCAGAAGCATTTCATACGGTCTGTTTGCACTCAGGAGGTAATATACACACATTAGTAGTTAGGGCTCTCATTTTTTTGGCCTTCTCTTTTTGAAATTTTTTGTGGTCATTCCAGGGCTTATACTCAAGGCCGGATGCATTCAGCAGTTTTGCTCAAGGCTGAGGCTCTACCACTGCCACAACTCCACTTACAGCAATCTGGTCATTAATTGGACATAAGCGCCTCCCAGGCTTTCCTGCCTGGTCTGGACTGTATCTACTACTTGGCTTTATCAAAGTTGTAGCTCTACCCTCTGGGCCACTGCTCCACTTCTATTTTTCTGGTGGCTTATTGGAGATAAGCCTCTCACAGTCTCTCCTGCTCAGGCTGGCTTTGGATTGTGATCTCTTGAGGAGGCTTCAAGCGGCTTTCCTCAGGGATTCACCAAGAGCAGATTCACAGAAACCCTTAGTCTAAATCTCGAGAGCAACTAGAGTAAAACAGACACATGAAGATGCTTCTAGTGTGTTCTAGATAATTAAAGTGGGAGACAAAAAACACTCACACTAATTAGATCATTTTATAGGCAAAAGGAGCAATGCAGACAGCATGAAGATTGCTCCAGCTTTCGGTCCTCTCATCCTGAGACAATAAATTCACTGCAGCTCAATGCTAAGTTACAGAACTGGTATGTCTTGTGGACATTTGCTCCCAAATCCTGTGACACTCATTTCTCACTTTTGGCTTCCAACCTCTGACCAGAGGAGAAGATGACAAGAGAGATTCCTTCTCAGAGAAAGCATCTATAAAGAACTTTTGGTAGTTTACTTATAAATTCAAACCATTGGATGACCTTGTGAAGAAGTCAGATTATCCAGATTAAAAAAGCAAGAAGAAAAGGAAGGCAGGTGCCAGTGGCTGCTGGCTGTAATTCCAGCTCCTAAGGAGGCTGAGATGTAGAGAATCTGAGTTTGAATCCAGCCAGCATAGGAAAGTCTATGACACTGTTATTTCTAAAAGATCAAATTAAAACACAGAAGTGAGGCAGTGACTCAAGGTTAATGCATGACCCTTGAACAAAGGAGCTCAGGGACAACCCCTGAAATATGACCCTTAGGGTCATATTTCAACTGCAGGACCTGCCCCCCCCAAAAAAAAAAGAGCTGGTACATCATGTCTTTTGTATATATGGATGTATTCCTATAGGTGAAGCTCCAGAGTATCTATGATGATTGGCACCAAGCTAGGAAATTTGTATTCAATACAATTATTTCATAACACAGAGACTGCTTTCATGACATTACATATTTCAGGCTTCCCTTCACTGTTCCCAGTGTAGGCTGAGGGTTTCTCTGCCTCCAAGGCCTGCTGGAAGAAGTCTCTCTCATTGTCTGCATATACAGACAAAAGGCCTCACTCCTGTACAGCTGTGTAACAAACAATTCCATCAGGGCCACTTAGTGAGGAGGAGTGTGGGAGGACTCTGACGGTCAGGAGAAAAAGGCCTCTTTGTACCCAAAGTTATCTCTCTCCCCAGTGCTCCATGTTGACAGGAAGCCTTCATTTGTGCTACTTCCTGTGGCAGGCCAAGTTCTGTTCACTTATCCTGCCTTCATGAGACAATATAACTGGTGTTCAGATACAGTGCTCAATATAATTCAGTAGTCCTTCTGGCAGACAACTCGGGCAAGGGGCCTTATGAGATGTTTCACTGATGGCGATGATGGGCCTATGACATCTCTTCTAGGTTTGCAGAAGCTTGAGAAATCCAAGTGTATGTCAGATATCACAACGCTCCCTGTCATATGGGGTTGGTGAAGGTCATCAGGTTTTGAAATCTTTGACATCTCCTACTTGGGCCCTGGGTGGCTAGGTTTTGGGTTGAACACAGGGCCTGGTTGCTGAGCATGAGCTCAGTGCAGAATCCCAGTGCTTTACCATTTTGTGTTATAGCTTCACTTCTGGTCTGCTTGTGTGTGTGTGTGTGTCCATGTGTGTGCACACTTACACCAGTCCTGGAGCTTGAACTCAACACCTGAGTACTGTACCTAGTTTCTGTTGTACAAGGATAGCCCTCTCCCACTTGAGCCACAGAGATACTTCAGGCTTTTTTTTTCTAGTGATGTGGTCCTGAGAAATCATGCCCATTGTTTCATATATGAAAAGCACTCAGGCACATTCCCAGCCCTCTACTTCAGGTTTGTTAGTTAGTTTCTTTCTTTTTTGTTGTTATCAGTTGCAGGAGTTGAAGTCTAGGCCGGGTGGTGTCCCTGAGCTCTTCAGCTCAAGTCTTGTGCTTTACCACTTGAGCCACAGAGCCACTTCAAGTTTTCTGGTGGTTCATTGAGCTAAGTGTCACAATGACTTTCCTGCCCAGGCTAGCTTTGAACCATGATCCTCAGATCTCATCCTCCTGAGTAGCTAGGATGACCAACATGAGCCTCTAGCACCCAGCTTCCACTTCAGGTTTCTTAGTGATGAATTGGGATATAATCTCATGGGACCTTTTGTGTCAGGGATAGTTTGGAACCCAGATCCTCAGATTTCAGTTTCCTGAGTAGGCAGGATGACATACATTGGCTATAGAACCCTAGGCCATGGCATTCTGCTGCAAGGGGCTCCTTGGCTCCACATGGTGGAGTCCTAGCCATGAGCCCAAGAGGTAAGGGTCAGTGCCTAGGCCCCGAGTTCAAGATTCATGACTGAGGAAAACAAAACAAAACAATTGTCTGCAGGAGACAACTCACCCACTCTTTAGTAATACATAATTTCGTCCCTGCCATCGGGACATATCTGAGCCTCAATATTCTTGTCTGCATAATCATCTCATTTCAAAGAGACTCACTTACTTCCTGTTAGGGCTGGGTTTTATAGCCCCCGAGCAGCTTGGATGATGCGTGTAAGCCAGCAGCCTCTGGTTCCATGTAGCTGGGTTGCAGCGGCTTACATCTGGCTAAGTCAGGTTAAGTGGCAGTTGTCAGCGCCAGACTCCTAGCTTGCTTTGTGATGAGTTGTTTGAAGTCCTGCCCTTCTGTAGTTGCAGTTAGAACATTCGACCTTTTTTTGCGGCAGTCCTGGGCCTTGAGTAAGGGCTTAGACACTGTCCTTAAGCGTTTGTGCTCCAGGATAATGCTCAATTGATTGAAAGACAGCAGAACTTCTGGGTTTTCTGTTTATATGGCACTGAGGAATCTAACCCAGGGCTTCATGCTTACTAGGTGAGCACTCAACCACCGAGCCCCAGGAGGTATAGAAATTGCATATGAAGAGAGATGTCTGTATATTATTAATTTATAGATAATTACTACCATTTAATACGTATTAAGTTATGTCTCCTTAATGATTTGCCTCTGTAGAACAACTAATAAAACATTAATTAATAATTACTTAATATCCTGTTATTGTTTATAATATATGTATATACATTCATACATATAATTACATATTTTATAGAATGAGACAGATGTTTATATATAATTAAATTTTGCATCATGTGTTAAAACCAATTATTAGGTATTTAATTATGTCTGCATGTAATTTTTATTCTGTTAATACTTAATAAAATAGTAATTTTACTTAATTCACGTTCTATAACTATTGTGTCTAATTTTATCCCAGAATGATTCACTACTAATTCAATGTGTTTTTCATTTATTGTAGTGACAATCCTTCCGCCTATGACATTTCTTACCTTTATGACATTCTCTTACATAGCATATAGATGTGCATCCAAATTATACATCCTACCTGACACTGAGCACTTTAAAAGAAAACTAAAACATGTGTCATGCTTGGCTTCTTACTCCAAGATTACATTTTTGGCAGTGCTGGGATCTAAACTCGGGGCCTAGAAGGCTCAATTCATGAATTAGTGACTGCCAGCACAGCAGCCTCTAGCCATATTGCACTTAGTGTACTTATTCATTTTATTTTTATTCATTTATTTACCATTATTTTATTGAATGTTATTACACATGGAATATTTACTACATTCATTGTATAGGATATAAATTTGCCTATGTATGAAACTTCACACCTGACACCCAGGCTTTTCACAGAAAAGGAAAACATGTCACCCTAGTCTTCTTACTCCACGATTCAATTTTTGTGAGTGCTGGCATTTGAACTCACAGCATACATGGATCAATTCATGAGTAGGTGAGTGTCAGCACTCCAGCATGGGGCATATGGAGCTGACAAGCAGGTCCCAGCATCTGAGATCCAGCCCCAGGTATTGACAAAACAAGAACAGATTCACATGCTGATGGTAGTACACAAATAAATATATATCCTTAAAATGTGGCAGAGATGTCTACACATTATTCAGTTATATAGGCTACATTACTACCAATTCTTGGGTATTTATTATGCCTCCATGTAATTATTGTTGTTTTCATCCTTAGTGAATTATTAATTAAATCAACCGCGGTCTCGAAACTATTGCATCCATGTAATTAATAGTACTCTTTGAATGTGTCAAAAAGTATTCATTAAAATCCATTGGCCTCCTAATATCACTCTCTAATTTTATACTAGTATCATTCAACCTTGATATTCATAACCTTCCATCCGTATTCCTATGAATAGGAATGAGACTCTTAGGACCTCCCTCCATTGGTAGGGGTCAGGACCGGGCTTCAAACACAGGTCCTATGTTGCTGTGTTGGTCTATGGCTTCCCTGGCAGCCTGCCAGCCTTCAGCAATGCCAGGTAACAAACAGTTTTCAGCCATGTCATTCAGACCCAGTATGGACAACTTGAAAAAAAAATGTAAAACTGGCAGCCATCTTCAAGTTGCTGGGATTTTTTCTGTGTCATTTTATTTATTTATTTATGTCCTGTCAGCCTTTGAGGCTCAGGAACCCAGGTTTGGTTGTGGATCCCATGGCTTCAACACAGCCTAGAGTGATCAAAGGTGAGGCAGCGTTGCCATGCCCTGAGTTGAAGCCCTGTGCTTGACAAAATAAAAATACATACATACAAACATACAAACAAACATACATACATACATACATACATACATACATTTAAAATATTTAAAAAATTATTTGGCTCCTTGGCTTGGAATTCATGCCATTTTCTTCTGCCGGACTTGGGGTTTGAACTCAGGGTTTGAGTAAATCTGCAGCACTGTTGGCGAAGGGAAAGCTCACCATGCTAAAAGACAAGAAAGTCAGGCCTGTTCCCAGGGGCTGAATTCAAGCCCTAGCATCCGAAAAAATAATATTCATATGCATTTTAAATACATGATTTATATTTACATACACATGTTTACTACATATTACAATTAGTGTAGTTATTCATTTTATTTTGTGTTTTACTTATTTCTTATGTATTTTAAAGAGTATGATTAAATGTATAACATTTTTTACATTCTATTACATAGGACATAGATTTGAGTATGTATTATACATCATCCTCAGACCAAGGACTTTCAGTGATAAGGAAAACAAGTGGGACAATTGGTTTCTACCACAAGGATTAAGTTTTTGGTAGTTCTGTGATTTGAACTCTGGGCCTCGAAGGCCCACTTCATGAATGGGTCAATGTTAACACACCAGTCTGATGCAAGTAAAGTTGGCAGGCAAATTTGATGACCTGAGATCAAGCCCTAGGAGTGGCTAATATATAAACAAATAGATGTGTAGATTGCAGTGTGTGTGTGTGTGTGTGTGTGTGTGTGTGTGTGTGTGTATTTACGTATGTATATACATGTATAAATAAATGTATACAGAGACAGATGAACATTTAAATAGATTCTAGTGTATAACTCTACATGAAGTGATGTTTTATATGTTCTATTACTATAAATTATTTGGTCTAAAATTATGCCTCCATCAATTAATCACGGTAGAAAACTTACAAAGAATTAATTAAATTAATCATTGACCCATATTTATTGCATACAATCTTATTTTAGAATTATTAGCTAATTAATAATTCAATTAGTACATGTCAAACATACTATTAGTTCCTATAGAGAGGAAAGAGTTTTCTAGGATCTTCAGACATGTGTAGGTGGCAGTCCCAGGATCAAACTAAGGGCCTAGGTGTCTGGGTTGGGCTCAGGGTTCACCGACAGACTGGGAGCCTTCGGCCATGTAACTTCACATACAATTTTCGAGCCGAATCATTAAGACCCAGGATGGTCACAGTGCAAACGAAACAAAGGTAAAATGGTTGTGCAAAACTTACTGATTTTTTCCTCCTCCATTTTTGTTGGTTTGATGCATTTTTGCCAGTGTTGGGAGTTGAACTCAGGTCCTAGGAAGCCTGGATCATATGTGGGTGTAAATGCTGCACCCCAGCCTAAGGTAATCATAAGTTAAGACACAATACAGTGCTTCCTTGTGCGAAAGTAGCTCATGGACAGTGCCTAAGCTCACAGTTCAAGCCTCAGAACCTGCCACAAAAAAAGAGCCAGTAAATCCATGTGTCTGTGTATGTATGCATGTATTTTTATCAGTGAACATCTAGAGTTGTTATGAAGAAAGGTTTGAATAGAATGATTTCATAGCACAAAGAGTGCTTTCAAGACAGTGTATGTTCCGGGGCTCCCTTCACTTTTCCCAGTGTAGTCTGAGGGTTTCTGCACACCCAAGGCTGCTGGACGAAGTCTGCCTCATTGTTGTAACAAGCAGACAAAAGGCCTCACTCCTGTACAACAGTATAACAAACAATTCATCCAGGGCAATTAGTGAGGATGAGTGTGGGCAGATTCTGAAGGCCAGGAGAAAAAGGCCTCTTTGTACCCCAAGCTATCTCTCTCCCCAGTGCTCTCTTTTGACAGGAAGCCTTCATTTGTGCCACCTCCTGTGGCAGGTCAAGTTCCCTGGACTTATCCTGTCTTTGTTAGACTATGTTCCTGTGTTGAAACAAATTGCTACAATTAATTCAAGGGTCTTTCTGGCAGACAACAAGTTAGCTGAACCTAATGAAAAGATTCCTAATTGGCAAAGCTGCCTCCCTAGGTTTCCTGAAGCTTGTTAATTCTAAGCACTTGTGCAAAATCAAAACGCTTCCTGTCATCTATGGCTGGTGAAGCTCATCAGGTTTTGAAACCTTTGACCTCTCCTAGTTGGGCCATGGGTGGCTAGGTTTTGTGGTTGAACACAGGGCCATTGTGCTGACCATGAGCTCAGAGCAGAAGCTCTTCGCTTTACCACCATTTGGTGTCACAGTTCCACTTTTGGTATCTGTTTTGTGTTTGTGTGTGTGTGTGTGTCTGTGTGTGTGTGTGCGCGCGTGCACGTGTGGAAACACCAGCCCTGGAGCTTGAACTCAGTACCTGAGCACTGTACCTGAGTTTATCCTGTATAAAGATAGTGCACTACCACATGAGCCACAGAGCCACTTCAGGCTTTTTTTCTAGGAATGTGGTACTGAGGATTCAAACCAAGGGTTTCATACATGCAAAACACTCTATCCCTAAGACACATTACCAGCACTCCACTTCAGGTTTTTTTCTTTTCTTGTAAGTTGGAGGAATTGAAGACTGGGACTGGGTGCTCAAGTCTAGCACTCTACCACTTGAGCTACCGTGCCTCCTCAGGCTTTCTGGTGGTTCACTGGAGAAAGCATCTCAAGGAATCTCCTGCCCAGGCTGGCTTTGAACTGTGATCCTCAGCTCTCAGGTTCCTGAGTAGCTAGGATGACAGGCATGAGTCACCAGTGCCCAGCTTCCACTTCAAGTTTCTAAGTGGTGAATAGAAGATAATAGCCTCATGGGACTTTTGTGTCTGGGATAGTTTGGAACCCAGATCATCAGATTCCTGACCAGGCAGGATGACAGGCCTCAGCTAAAGACACCTAAACTGTGACACTTTGCTGCAAGGGGGTGCTTGGCTCCACGTGGTAGAGCACTAGCCATGAGCACAAGAGGAAAGTCAGCGCCTAGGCTCTTAGTTGAAGGTTCATGATGGAGAAAATTAAACCAAAATAATTGTCTATAGGAGACAAGTCACTAGAGTTCAGTACATACATAAATTTGGCTCTTCTTTTGGGGACATATCTGAACCTCAACTTTCTCACCAGCACAATCATCTTACTTGTTGAGCTGTAACAAGGAACAGATGAAAGAAAACCCCCCTTGAAGGACTCAGCACATAGCACCCTGTGAAGGACTCCGCACACAGCATCCCAGGAAGGACTTGTAAACTTCAAATTGAGAAATTGTAATAAAGTGGATTGAAAACTACACGTAAATATTTTCTGAGTCTACACATATAAAAGCACACAAGAAGAAGGGTCTAGTGTGGGCTAGGATGAGATTAAATAGGTTTCCTGTCATAGTTCTACCTTGCCTGAATTGCCTTGTGTTTCCCTTTGTTTCTTACTATAATAAGGCCTGGGACATTGGTTTCGTAGTTTAGCACTGATCCAATGTCTGCAGCATTGAGTGAGGCACTCACACCTCTCATGCCTGAGACCTGAGTCTCTTGAACTTTGAAAACAACACAGGAACATCTTTCTTGTTCCTGAGCCACAGGCCAAGTGAGCTGGCTTGAGCTGTCAGTTACAGTTCCTTGGCGCTCAGAATTGCATTATGAGGGAGGTAGTGTCATCTCTCAGAGCCCAATGTTCTAAGCTGCTTTCTCACATAAGACCATCCCAAAGACAAACTGGAGGCTGAAATCTCCCCTCCCACATCACTTTATACACATATGGACATTGTTAAATCCCAACATCCTCAGCTTGGACTAGATACAGGCATTGTCTCAGTCTCAAAGAGCCCTTTCTAGGTCAGATTCAGGCCTTATTTGTCACTATTCTTCACATCCTGCACAAATCATTTTGCTTCTCAGGGCCCTATCAGCCTGCCATGTGCTTCTTGCCTGTATTCCTAGGACATTGTTAGGTTTTTGTTTCCTAATCTTCTGTTTGCTCTTGAAGCACCTGTGTGCTGTCACTTGGAAAAAAGATAAGTACTTAGATGTGGGAAAAATCAAAAAAGTATTGAAAACAAACATTACACATATAGTCAGACATTTTTACAGTTGTACAGTCTTGTAAGACAAGAGTACTTTTGATACTTTTATCATATTTTATGACAGATGGGAAGGGGAGAAGGCAAGAGGTGCTGCATTCTATTCTCATAATTCAATGACTATTATTTTAAAATACTATATTTGAAGGAATGTAATATTTAAAGATAAAAACTGTGCTCCTGTTCTTTTTATAAGCTAGTCGTTTATAAAGCATTCCTCACTAAAGTCTTGTCATCTGTGTCCCATGAACTATCCTCCTCCTTCAAAATAATCAAGGAAAACCCTTCACAAATAAGTGGATTGTTGTCCAATCTCTGGATAAGAATTTAAGATACAACATTGCCTGTGATTTTGTGCGTGTACATGTGTACGGGAGTGTGTGTGTTTGTAGGTGAAGGTGTGTCTGTGCATATGGGTGTTTTAGGACTTGAACAGGGATTATATGACAATCCCGAGCATCTTTACCTTGACTGTAGTGCTGTACCAATTGCGCCACAGTTCCAATGCAAGCTTTCCATAGTGAACAGGAGAGGAGAGACTCATAAAAATTCCTGATCAAGCTATCTGAACTAAATCTCACGTCTCAACCTCCTGATTAGGTAGAGTTATAATTATGAGTCTCCAGAACCTGGTGATAAAGCACTGTTACTGGAGAGAGTGGGATTACATGTTTCAGTCCAGCTTCACAACACTCTATATCATGAAACAACAACAGCAAAACCCTATATCAAAATACAATAATAAGATGTAATTAGAATACAATTTAGTGATATAGTCTGCTAGCATAACTTTCAGGAAAAGTTGGTCTTAATGATTTAGCAACACAAAACTAACCAAAATGAGATAAATTCAGTAGATTCTATGAATTTTTTAAATTCCATCTTAATAATTTCAAAACATTATAAGGAACAAGAAAACATTCATACTTCTAAGGAGAATGTTAAAAAGATAAAAGATGGAAGATTATGAAATGGAATATTCTACACTGCAGGAATATTATTGTCATGGTGAATATATGGTGGTATTGTTATGGTGAATATATGATAATGTTCTTCAGAGGAGCAATAGATAAATATATACTTACTGCACACAGTTTAACTTGTCTATCTCTATCAACTTCCAGTCTTCTAGTGCACATTATCAATGTATTCATGTTTATGGTGTATTCCAAAAAATAACTATCAGAGGCAGGAGTTACCAAAATACATTAGCTTCAATGTTTTAGGAGATAAACGTGTTAATCATATTGACTATTTTATATAAATTAAACTTGTAATGTGTTATCATTGTATCTCTAAGTATGTAAAACACTACTTCAAAGTGAAATGAAATACAACAAGGTTTTGAAGGCATATGCCTATAAAGCTAGCTATTTGGGACATCAGTTCATGACCAGTGTAGTTTTACATGCAATGGTCCCCAACCCCTGGCTCTGTGTGATGGGATACATCTATCATCACAGGTCCATGGGGAGCTGAGAGCAGGAGGATTTGAATTTCATGCCATACTTGGCAAGAATTTCCACATGGCTCCATCTCAACCAAAGAAGGTTCAACACTCCCCCACCTAAGTGAAAATAAAAATTAGAGAATCATAGTATAAGAAACAAACAATATTAAAACATTTCAATACAAACCATCATGAACAACACAGATCTAGTGTTTGTTTCTCATACCTGTAATCCTAACTATAGCTAGGATTATATATGTGAGCCAGAAGAACTAAGCAGTTCATTATTTTAAAAATGACTATTTGAGTGTCTGCTTTGACTTCGAGTTCTTTGATCTATTTGGAGTTGATTCTGGTGCAGGGGGATATATAAGGATATAGTTTTAGTTTTATACAAGTGATTAACCAATTTTGCCAGCACCATTAACTGAAGAGCCTGTCTTTCTTCCATTGTATTTTTTACCTCCCTTATCGAAGATTAATGACTGTGTCTATAGGTTCATTTCTGGGATATTAATTCTATTCCATTAGTCCTAAAATCTGTTCTTGTGCCAGAACCAAGCTCTTTTGATTACTATGGCTTTGTAGTAGAGATTGAAATTTGGTATTGATATTCCTCCAGCACCATTCTTTCTATTAAGGATCATTTCTGCTATTCGAGGTCTTTTATTGTTCCATATGAATTTTTGGACTGCTTGTTCTATTTTCTTGAAGAATGAGGTTGGAATATGGATATCCCATTGAAATTGTAGATACCCTTGGGAAATATTGACATTTTCGCGATGTTGATCCTTACAATACAGGAGCACGGGAGGTTTTTCCACTTTCTAAGTTCTGTGTTGATTTCCTTTTTCAGTTGTAAAACTTTCATCCTAGACGTCCTTCACTTCTTTGTTTAAGTAAATTCCTAGGTATTTTAATTTTGTGGGGCTATTACAAATGGAGTTGCTTTAATGATTTCAGCCACACTTTTCTCATTGTTGGCATACAGAAAAGCCATTGCTTTTTGAGGGTTAATTTTATACCCTGCCACTTTGCCAAAGATTTCAATCAGCTGAGTAATTTGTGAGTGGAGTCCGTGAATAGGAGAAACCTAGGTCTCCTTGGCACAAGCAGAAATTTTCTTAATAGAAACTCAGAAACACAACCATTCAAAGAAAGGTTGGACAAACGGGATTGCATGAAATTGCAGAGATTCTGCATGGCAAAGGGCATATGTAGCAAGATCAATAGAAAGCCCACTACTGGGAGATCTTCACTAGCCATACAACGGACAATGGTCTCATATCTAAAATATACTTGGAACTCAAAAAATTAAATCCCCCAACAACAAGTTCTCAAAGAAACAACTTCCCAATAAATAAGTAGGCTAAGACTTAAAGATAAACTTCTCTGAAGAGGAAAAAAGGATGGCCAATAGACACATGAAGAAATGCTCAACCTCCCTAGCCATCAAAGAAATTCAAATCAAAACAACACTGATACATCCTCCTCACCCCAGTTAGAATGGCTATAATCAAGAGCTCTAATAACAACAGATGCTGGAGTGGATGTGGACAGAAGGGAACCTTACTGCACTGTTGGTGGGAGTGTAAACTTGTTCAACCACTTTGGAAAGTAATATGGAGGTTCCTCAAAAGACTCCACATAGAGCTCACCTATGACTCAACAATCCCACTTATGGGCATTTACCCAAATTTTTACAAACAAGACCACACTAAAGCTACCAGCACAGCTATGTTTATTGCAGTATTATTTACTATAGCTAAGATATAGAACCAACCCAGATGCCCCTTAAAAGATGAATGGATCTAGAGAATGTGGTATATATACACAATGGAATTCTATGCCTCCATCAGAAAGAATGACATTGCCCCATTTTTTAGGAAATATAAAGACTTGGAAAAAATCATATTAAGTGAAGTAAGCCAAGCTAAAGAAACATAGGTCCCAGGGTTTCCCTTATTTGCAATATCTAGTATATGTATGAGTCAAGCAGAAAAGGTCAGATAAGGTGATGCTAGGAAAATGAGCCCTAAGTTATGTATTCAAATGTTTTTTTTCCTTTCATGCATTCGTTTGTAACACATTTATAAGATTATTTCTTTATTGCTTTGTATGTCCCTCCCCCACAGTATAACCCCTGCTTTCACTATATTTGATGTCGGTATAATTTGTGGAGGGGAAGAGGAAAAACAAGTCGTTTAAATAAGAAAATCTATTCCCTATTTTAAAACATATATCAATTTAGTGGATGTTAGTGTTATCAGTATAAATTATGCATGCATAATATATGTAATGCATTATATTACATAACATATAAATGATATATTTATAATGTATGTATAATTACTGATATTCTATAAATACTATATTTTTAAAACTGGTTTTAGTATTATATTGTGAAGGATACAAAGAATGACAACTTTATTTGAATAAATATATTTGTATGCTTTAGTCACATTATTTTTTTCTGTGTCAGTACTGAGGCTTGAACTATGGTCTGGGTGTTGTCCCTGAGCCATTTAACTCAAACTGGCTTCATATAGCTATATGTAGATTTCAGCCCCTAAGTAGCTGGGATTACAATCATGAGTCATATTATGTTTTTTTTTTAAATTCCATCCTTGGCATGTTCTTACATAATTATTTTTGAATGTTCAATTATATTATGATATTTCATTTCTAAACCAATTCAGAATAAATAACTACTTATTGGGTAAAACTATTTGTTGCAATAGAAATTGTTAGGACCCTACTTTACTATCAATTTTCAAAGATATTGCTAGTTTAATACCTGGACAGACGAGTAGAAAAATTAAATTAAGTGTTCATAATAAATGTACTATATTATATTACATAACATGTAAATGATATATTTATAATATATGCATAATTAAGGATATTCTATAATTACTATAAACATATATGTATAATACTGGTTTTAATATTATACTGTGAAGGATACAAGGAAAGAAAACATCCCTATCTTAACTGTCTCATTTTCATCGGTAGACAAACTATGATATAAAAATATATCTTCAAGAAAGCACACCTCTGAAATCACGTGTTCATCTTCATCGCTATGAACATCTTCTAAGATTGGCTACACTTATCCACTAGCGTCAGTTTACAATCACAAACACTTTGTGATACTTTCTGGATAAAGTTGCTTGTCCTCATTCTCATGAACCTTTCAGTAACTTCAGTGCAGAACATTTTCTCCTGCTTAGCCTGTAGATGATATCATCCTTTGTTATTTCCCATCAAAGAAATTGTGGCTAGCAGGCTTGAGTATTGGTATATTCAGAAGTTCTTTGGTTGTGAATTTTTCCTTTCCTTTCTTGGCAAGTGAGCTGGAATAATGAAAAACATTTAAGGCAATGTGTTTTACTGTAAATAAAAACATACTGATTTGAAAATACTACAAATATTCATTCTTTAAATTTATTTTTAATTCAAACATAATAGGGATGGTTTTAGTGTTGCATGCCTTTAAATCTAGCTATTTAGATGACTGAAAACAGAGGATCATAGTTTCAAGCTAGAATAGGTTAATAGACCATGAGTCACTTATCTTCAACTAAGAACCAAAAAGCTAAAAGTGGAGCTGTGGTTCAAATAGAAGACTGCAAGCCTGAACAAAAAGAAGAGAAAAAGAACCTAGGCCCTAAATTTAAGTCATAGTACTAGCACACATATACCATATAGATATATGGTTCCTAATATATTTGAAACCCGGTCATAGATTAAATATGAAGTGTGAAAAAGTATGTAAGTCGGAAATGACTCCGAGGTATTTTCACAAGACAACTGGAATAGTTATCACTTAATCAAATAGTAATGAGGGATTAGTTTGTAGATAAAGATCAAAGCTCACTTTGGAAACTGTTGAGTTTGTTAAAATCAGTAGCTAGGAGTTGTCAGTAAACAGGATGCTATTAAGCACTGTAATTAAAGAAAGAACAAAGCTGGAGAAAAAACAGAAATAACTACATGTACTCAGTGGTAACAACCATGATAAGGAATATTATAGAACTAAGATAGAAGTAATCCCTGTGATACAATATGTAAAACATGACAAATGAAGATAAACAGTAATAAGTATGCAATGCAGACTTATATGGATAGGTATTTTTAATGTTTAAGGCCTATGAAGTGATTGTGTGATGACCTAAAATTTAAGAAATTGGTAAGGTCAACTATCCCTTGTGCCAACCATAGCTGATAGTTTAAGTAAAACAGGGCCACAATAGTATGTCTTGATTTACCAAAGTGAAAAGAGGCCAATATTTGGAAAACCAATTTTTGGATATGTGGTTGGAGTGACAATTACTGCAGTTTGTTCAAGTATCAGTAGAAGGGTACAGTTTCAGCACAATGATAGAAATCTTTCAGGGATCTGGTAGATTTCCCTCGGTCTTCAATTTTCCTTTTTTTTCTGAGTACCAAAATATCATTACTGGAAGCCAGTCCCAAATTTTGCCTTTGGCAATTTATCAGATATTCAGTCTATCACATGTCCAAATAATAGAGAATGGGAACAGGTCTACATTGAGCACTCACAGGAGACAGACTCTGGAAGTTCTCAGGAAGAGCCTTCTGCAATCGTGGGTTGGATAGAGCTGATTATATACAAAATAGACATCATAGATTGAAAGTATTCTGCTAAATTGATACTTGAGATATTGGATGTTTTAACTGCATTGTATTGATTTTTATGAATCAATTAATTAGATACTTTATACCATGTGATATTTACTAGACAATGAATTGCATGCTTATTGCATTTCCTTTGTATAACATATACTATGTTTTGAAATTTGGTAAAAAAAAAAAAAAAGATTAGTCTTTTTATTTTTTTTAATAAGGATTACTCCTAGTTCTCAAGAATGGGGAAATTCTCTGGAACATTGTAACTTCAAGTCATATGATGCCATGTGTCATATCCTATTTTCCTTGTACAGACTTGGTAATAAATTATATGTAATTTATTTTTTCTTTTTATTTATTTTCTATTGCAGCACCTTGATATGTGTAATTAAAACCGTAGTTTTCTTCAAGTATTTCATCTTACACTCAAGTTTTTTTTCTTCGAAGCTTTCTAATAAATATGTAATCTATTCAATTTTGAAAATACTGCTGTACCTCCCACTTATTTGTGGCATTTCTGAAACCCTGTGTGTCAGGGTGGATACCTTTGCCTGTAACAAGTATTGTTGAATACATAACATTTGGCTACTTAGAGAACAAAGGATGTGAAGCTACACTAGCCAGATAAAGATCTTCCAGGACAATTCAAGGGCAACTCATGTACTCTCTATGTAGGTGAATAGGGAGCATAGAAAAGAAATTCTTACACTTGAAAATGATTGAGTGTGTGTGCACATAGGTGTTCACTTATTTATCTGTTGCTAGAGTTTTACACTTTCACAGTTTCCAAAATCCAGAGAACCACATCCATGGGCATTGCTTTCCTATGATGCTCTTTGGGTAATAAGAATGAACCGTGGTATTGTCCTGTGGTAGAGAAATTACTCAGAGATTCAAGTTTTTTTCTTTCAATATGTTGCTTGTTCCTACCTCTAAAATTAGGAAGTCTGTTAATACAAAATATATTTTAAATTATTACATATTTAATACATAACACAATATATAATATATTATATATAATATTCTGACAGTATTATATATTCATAAGGTTAAATATGGCAAACGTATCATTGTCCATACTTTCCTAGCCATGATTAGGTTCAGTAGAGTTAGGTGCATTACATCTCCACAGGGAAAGTCTACTGAAGTTATGATGACCTTGACCTAGATAAGGAGAATTCCTGTAAAAGGAGCCTCTCCTCAATTATGAGAAAAGATAAGTTTGGAAGTTTTTTTTTTGTTTGTTTGTTTGTTTTTATTTTGGCCGGTCAAAAGGCCTGAACTTTGGGACTCGGTACTGCCTTTCACCTCTTCAGCTCAAGGCTAGTGCTCTACCACTCAATCCATAGTACCACTTCTGGCTTTTTCTACTTATGTGGCACTGAAGAATCGAACCCAGGGCCTCATGCATACAAGGCAAGCACTCTACCACTGAGCCACCTTCCCAGCCCAAGTATGGAAGTTTTTGAGAAGAGGGATTTGGCATTTGCTTTGCATCCTTGATTATTAATGAATAGGTATTATTTTACTCCAAATTTCATCTCCTTTTACGTTCGATAAACAGTTACACATGATCATCATTCCATCGCATATCTTTTTTTTTTTTTTTTTTGTCGGTCGTGGAGCTTGAAATCTGGGCCTGGGCGCTGTCCCTCAGCTCTTCAGCTCAAGGCGAGCGCTCTACCACTTGAGCTACTGTGCCACTTCCGTTTTTCTGGTGGTTTAAGGGAGATAGGAGTCTCACGGTCTCTCCTGCCCGGGCTGGCTTTGAACCGCGATCCTCATATCTCAGCCTCCTTAGTAGCTAGGATTACAGGCGTGAGCCACCAGCGCCCGGCTCCATCGCATATCTTTAAGTCCTTCTTTCATTTCTTTTATCATTATTATTTTGTTGTTGTAGTTTTGCTGATCCTGAAGCTTGAACTCAGGTCCTAGGCAGTGTCCCTGAGCTCAAGGCTAGTACTCTGCCACTTGAGCCACAGCACAAATTTTGGGTTTTTCAGCCTTGGCTTGCTTTGAAGCATAATACTCAGATCTCAGCCTCCTGGGTAGCTAGGATTACAGGTGTGAGCCACCAGTGCCCAGCAAGTCCCTCTCTTTTAGATATTATTCTAAAAGCCTCCTGTCCAAGGTCACTCCTAAGAGAGTAAATGGATCTATACCAATAGTTCCTTCAAACTCTTATCTCCTGTTATGTCTATGGTGTGTCTTTTGCCTCGTATCCTAGACCTAATTCACTGTTCTCTTTCCAATCCATGATTCTTGGTGTGTTACTAATAATTACCTAAATTTTGTGTCTATAAATCCTAAATCACACAACTATTAATTTCATTTAAATTTTTTTCAATATGATTGTTCTTCAGTACAAATCTGAGCTTATACTCACCTCTTCCATCTACCTCTTGGCATGAGCAGAGCCTGGGCCTATTCTACCTCAAATGCAAGAGGTTATCCAAAGACTAGCCTACAGTAATCCTGCCTAGGAGTCCGGACAATTAGTTGAGTGCCTGAAAGAAGCAATGCATTCCTGGCATGGGAAGGGGTGAGAGAGACAACAGCCTAGAGAGCAAACTGACAGTCACAACATTTAACAACTTCTCTTTTGGAGAAACTTACCTCCTGCAAATTGGCAGTGAGAAAACTCACCTAGCGAATTTTCGTATATGAAGGAAGTTGTCATGTTTCACTACACAACTCACTTGTATTCAAAGAGAGGGTCATTCTTTTGTGTCCTCCTTAGGCCCAGTCTCATTTTATATCCATCTTAGACTTTGCTCATAGTCTGTTCCTTCCAGAAGGTCCTTGATGAAGAAAGTGTGATCTTTTGGCTTCTGACTGGCCCTGTGGGAACTGAGGCCACTTTTAGTTTTGAACCTGTTCTTTCTGACATTGGGAAAGCTCATTCTCTGAATTTTGCCTAAGGGAGTGAGTTTCTCCAATTCCAAAGAGGTCAATAAATATCTGATTCCAAGACCCAAGTCGAAGTCCTTCACCAGATCCTCCAAGCTGGAGTGGATGTTAGCTCAGACTCCAGGACATCCTCATATTTCTCCAGCTCTTTCTCATGAACCAAAAGGTTACAGGAGTTCAGTTCAGAAACAAAGATAAATGAGAATAGCAGAAGAATCATTGGCAGGGGGAGGAATTAAAAACATTGGGGGAAACAAGGGCTCAGAAAATCTAGGATCACTCACATCATTTGGGAATGACATCATAAGATTAGGAAATAAAAGTAATATATTACTACCTAAATTAGTAACTCGTCTATTGTACATCACAACTGTTCTTTCAAAAGGTAGCTGTCCTAGTATTTTGATGAGGGAAATGGAGCACATTCTTTCCTAACTGAGTTCTACTGAGTATCTTCATCCATACCCCAGGTTGTTCTCACTCTCTACTTCTCTGTTACTTTCCTTTGCTGGATTCAATCAATGACACTTGAAAGTGTTATCATCTTCAGACATGTAATTACATTTTCTTCTAATCCATTTGTTATCAAATACAACAAATTATGTGGAAATATATGTCTATGGTAAATTTTCTCCATGGCATATTTATTTGATGATATTAAGTATTATTTTTATAGTTTCAACTTTAAAACTTGAGGAAAATGTTTTGTTACTATTAGCATTAACTATTTGCAATTTTTTTGTATTTTTCCATGTCTGTGTATTTGGTATTAACCTTCTAACATTGTCTTTTTCCCCAACTGTTGCCTTCTTAAAATTTCAAGTTACAAGCTATATATGATGGTCCTGTATGTGTGCAGTGATATATTTAAATTTTGATCTGATATCCACATATTATAGGATATCATCAACCTATTGTAACTGCTCTGAAAATAAATAGGGAGGTCCTCAACTGCATGGATCAACTAGATTTAACAAACATTTACCAAATATTTTGGCCAGCACCATCAGAATACACGTTTTTCTCAGAAGCACATGGGATATTTTTCAAAGTAGACCACATTTTAGGTCACAAAGCAAACTTCTCTAAATTCAGAAACATTGTACTTTTACCTTGTGTTCTCTCAGACAACAAGGGAATAAAATTAGAACTCAACACCAAAAGCCACCAAAGAAAGTCCTGTAACACATGGAGGCTGAACAACACACTGTTGAATCACCAGTGGGTCATGCAAGTGATTAGAAAGGAAATTCAAATATTCATGATATTCAACAAAAATTAACACACAATTACCAGCTCCTCTGGGAAACATCAAATATAGTACTCAGTGGCAGTTTAGAGCTCTGAGTTCCTACACCAACAAATTGGAGAGATCTGAAGCCAACAATTTAATGAGACATCTGAACGTCCTAGAAAAAGAGCAAAAAGATAAATCCCAGTCCAGGAGACAGAAAGAAATAATTAAAATTACATCAGAAATAAACGAATGAGTTTTAAAAATGATAAAAATAATCAACAAAACAAAAAGTTGGTTCTTTGAAAAAACTAACAAAACTGACAGACCCTTAGCAAAACTTATCAGAAAAGGAGAGAACACACCACGGTAAATAAACTCAGAGATGAGAATGGAAACTTCACCACAGAAACAACCAAGATTCAGAACATTATAAGGGAATACTTCTCAAAACTTTACGTTAATAAGTTTGAAATTGTGGCAGAAATGAACCTTTTCCTGGCAGATATCGACATGCCGAAAGTCAACCACAATGAGTTAAGCCAACTTAACAGGCTCATACCAAACATTGAAATAGAAACAGCAGTAAGAGACCTTCCATCTAAGAAAAGCCCAGGACTAGATGGATTTACAGTGGAATTCTACAAGGCCTTCAAAGCAGAGGCCACACCAATAGTCCCTCCAATTCTTCAATGAAATTAAAAGAGAATGTTACCTACCTAACTCATTCTATGAAGCCATGATAACCCTCATCCCCAAACCAGGCAGGGACTCATCAAAGAAAAAGAACTATAAGCCCATTTCTTTGATGAACATTGATGCAAAAGTTCTCAACAAAATTTTGGCCAATCGATTTCAACATTTCATCCAAAAAATCATAAACTGCGATCAAACAATACTCATTTCAGGGATGGAAAGCTGGTTCAATAGAGCAAATCAATTAATATGACTCGTCACATCAACAAACATCAAGGATTAGAACCATATGATTATTTCAATAGATGCAGAAAAAGCATTTGAAAAGATCCAACCAACCCTTTATGATGAAGTTTCTGGAAAAATTAGGAATTTATGGAACATTCCTCAACACTATAAAGGCTGTATATGACAAACCTACAGCAAGCATTACAATTAATGGTGAAAAACTAAAGCGATTTCCTCTTATCTCAGGAATGAAACAAGGATGTCCACTCTCCACTTCTGTTCAATTTAGCATTAGAATGCCTAGCTACAGCAATAAGACAAGATGCAAACATCAAAGGGATCCATATTGGGAAAGATGAAGTAAAAGTCTCCCTCTTTGTAGATGACATGATTTGCTATTTAAAGTATCCCACGGACTCCACTACCAAATTACTGAAGCTGATTCAAAATTTGGCAAAGTAGCAGGGTATAAAATAAACCCTCAATAATCAATGGCTTTTCTGTATGACAACAATGTGAATATCATGGCTGAAATCAGGAAGGCAACTCCATTCATAATAGCCCCACAACAAATAAAAATCCTAGGAATTAACTTAACCAAAAAAGTGAAAGACCTCTATGATGAAAACTTTAAAAACCTTAAAAAGGAAATCAAAAGAGAACTTCGGAAGCAGAAAAACCTCCCATGCTCCTGGATTGGAAGGATCAACATCGTGAAAATGGCAATACTTCCCAAAGCTATCTACAAATTCAATGTGATACATATCAGTATTCCAACCTTATTCGTCAAGGAAATAGAAGAGGCAATCCAAAAATTCATATAGAACAATAAAAAACCCAAATAGCAAAAACAATCCTTAACAGAAAGAACAGTGCTGGAGGAATATCAAAACCAAATTTCAAACTACACTACAAAGCCATAGTAATCAAAACAGCCTGCTACTGGCACAAGAACAGACCTCAGGACCAATGGAATAGAATTGAAAACCCAGAAATGAACCCACACCTAATCTTCGATGAGGGAGCTAAAAAATAGAATGGAAGAAAGACAGCCTCTTCTGTAAAGGGTGCTGGTTAAATTGGTTGATCACTTGTAGAAAACTAAAGCTAGAGCCTTATATAGCATCCTGAACAAGAATCAACACCAAATGTATCAAAGAACTCAGAGTCAAAGCAGACACCCTGAAAACAGTACAGAATGGAATACAAGATGCCCTAGGTCTCCTTGGCACAGGCAGAAATTTTCTTAATAGAAACCCAGAAACACAACAAATCAAAGAAAGCTTGGACAAACGGGATTGCATGAAATCACAGAGCTTCTGCTGGCAAAGGACATAGCTATCCAGATCAATAGAAATCCCAAGGATTTGGAGAAGATCTTCACTAGCCATACAATGGACAAGGGTCTCACATCTAAAATATACCTGAAACTCAAATAATTAAAATGCCCAAATACAAACCCTCAAAGAAACAACTGCCCAATGAATAAGTGAGCTAAAGACTTAAAGAGAAACTTCTCTGAAGAGGAAAGAAGGGTGGCCAATAGACACATGAAGAAATGCACAACCTCCATAGCCGTAAAAGTAATGCAAATCAAAACACCATTGAGATACCACCTCATTCCATTTAGAATGTTTATATTCAAGAATTGTAATAAAAACAGATGCTGGAGGAGATGTGGACAAAAGGCAACCTTACTTCATTGTTGGTGGGAGTGTAAACTTGTTCAACCACTTTGGAAGGTAGTATGGAGGTTCCTCAAAAGACTCCACTTACAGCTCCCCTATGACCCGGCAATCCCACTTTTGTGCATTTACCCAAATGATCACAAACAAAGCTGTCAGCACAACTATGTTTATTGCAGCATTATTTACTGCAGCTAAGATGTGGAACCAACCCAGATACCCCTCAGCAAATGAATGGATCAATAAAATGTGGTATATATACACAATGGAATTCTATGCCTCCATCAGAAAAGATTGTATTGGCCCATTTGTTATGAAATGGAATGACTTGGAAAAAATTATATTAAGTGAAGTAAACCAGGCCCAAAGAAACGTAGGTCCCATGGTTTCCCTTATTTGCAATAACTAATATATGTCTGAGACAAGCAGAAACTGTCAGATAAGTTGATGTTAGGAGAAATTAACTCCAAGATAAGGACTCAAATGTATTTTTTTTCTTGTGATTGTTTTTAACATATGTATAAGGTGATTTCTTTGTTTCTTTGTATGTCCTTCCCCCACGGTAAGGCCTTGATTTCACTGTATTTGATGTTTGTATAATTTCTGGAGGGGAGGGAAAAAACATGTTTAAATAGGGATACAGGTGGACCCATTCCAGCAATGAGATGTACAAGACTTTATGTCGAAAAACAAAATGTACAACTTTGGCTGGGAGGTGGTGTGGGGGAAGATGGGAAGGGATGGAAAGGGGAAACAAACGAGGAGGCAACAACGCTTGATAAGAAATGAACTCATTACATTGCCCATGTAATTGTAACCCCTCTGAAAGGTACGTTCACAATTTTTAAAAAAAGAGGCAAAATATTACCTCTATGGTTTCTTGTGAAAAGACAGAAGAATACAATCAGTTTCTCAAGGAAATTGACCCATAACTCTAGTATTGTCAGTTTCATAAATGATGTAAGAAGACAAGAACAAATTTCAACTCAAAGTGTATGATATAAAATTTACTTTGTCTCCTGTAAACAACCTTTCAATTCTATCTATGTCTTCTTCCCAAAGTGATTGGTATTTTATTCTAATCATAGTTTTAAATTAACTTTAAGTAGCTGTATAGAAATTGCTGTTTGACAAAGTAGTTTATGTATAGTATTTAATGTGGTTTTTTTCTTTACTTTTTTCTTTCCTGGGGTTTGAAATCTGGGTCTGGGCGCTGTCCCTGAGCTCCTTTGGATGAACGCTAGAACTCTTTCACTTGAGGCACAGCAGCACTTTCAGATTTTTCTGAGATTTAATTGGAGATAAGAATATCATGGACTTTCCTGCCAGGGCTGGCTTCAAAACTCATTCCTCAGCCTCCTGAGCATCTAGGATAACAGGCGTGAGCCTCTAGTGCCAGGCTTAATAAAATGCATCATGTTTATTTTTGGCTAATCCTGGGAGTTGAACTCAGGGTCTTGGCAATGTTCTTGAGCTACTTTTCCTCATGCTAGCACTCTATGACTTGTCATAGTGCCAATTACAGATTGTTTTGTTTATGTAGTACTGAGGAATCAAACCCAGGGCTTCACACATGCAAGGCAAACATTGCATGATCTAGAAGTCAGAGAAAAAAAAATGTGTTACCAGGATGAAACAGGTTTGGGATGGGACAAGGGGAAGTAGTGGGTTTAATTATAAAAAGGAAGCATGAGACAGACTCATTTTTGGTAATGAAATGTGTCTGTAAATATGGTATATTCATATAGAGTTGATAAAATTATGTTAGACTTAATATGTGTGCAAAATAATTAAAACTAATGAAGTCTGCATAAAGTACTTGTGAAATATTAATGTCCTACTTGTGATGTCATGCTATAAATATTTAAAGAAACCAGGAAAATTATTCCAGGGATATTTCTGTGTTCTTCTTATAACTTCATAAAGATCCATACTAACCTCAATAGAGTTTAATGATAACTAGAAAACAGAAGTCAATATGGAATGTTTACATTGAAAAATAGTCTGAGTCCAAGCTTGAGCTGAAATATACCCTGCTAATTAGAAGGAAGAGATTTAGAAGACATATCAGGGCCAGTTTTGACAAAAAATAGTGAGAAATTACAAAACCAAAGTAAGTTAGATATAGTGTAATTTCCCTGTTATCTCACGTTTGTGGAAGTCATAGGGAATAGATCATTGCTCACAAGAGGCTTGGCCAGAAAAATAATCTAATGTGGTTAGAGTCTTAGCAACTTCAAGCACCAGTAGTTCCAAAGGAAAAAAAGAAAAAGAAGAAAACAGAAAAGGAAAGGAAAGGACAGAAAAGGAAAATATTTCCATTTCATTCTTAGTTTTATGTCAATGGGTACAAGAATTGAAAATATTTTGTTTAGTTTTTGAGGATTCAGGCCTCTCTATTATGAAAGTATTTATTTCAAGTAACTATTGTATTACTACTACTTATGAAATTATTATTAGGCCTTCTTGGAGATTTAACCCATGGCTTTGTAGATATTAATCTGTTTCTACAACTGAACTGTACCCCAGCTCTCTTGTAAAGTTTAGAAATTGTTTATGAATTTTTGAATAGTATTCTACTTTTCATCTTATCTTTTCTCTCCCACCTTTTCCACTGTGTATTTTAGTTTGTGTTGAAAACTTTCCTCAATTTTATCTTCTAAACTTAGAATGTTGCTGTTGAATTTATAAAGAAGTCGGTTGTTTCTATGACATCTTTTAAAATTATATGCAGATATATGTTCTTCACATGTATGATTGATTATTAAAGTTCATTGCAATAATCAACATTTTATATGGTCACATGCACATACATATTGAGCCATTGTGATCCACTCCTAAGAATAGCTTCCCATCTTCTTGCCATGTGAATGCTTAGAGTGCAGTTAGTTAATCATGTCCAAGAGGAATTATTTGTTGTTTACTATCTATTGGATTAACTTGTAGATTTATGCACATAGTGTAGTTATTTCAAATGAGGAAAACTTTGCAGCATGTATTTAATTGGATCTGGCTTATTTCACTTAATATCGTTTTCCAGTCTTTCCATTTCCTTAGGAATGGGTAATGCCGTCTTTCCAAAGGAAGCACAGAATTTCATCAATACAACAGAATTGAAGGCCCAGAAATGAAGCCACTCCTATAGGAACATAATCTTTGATAAGTAAGTCAGAAACCCAGGATGGAACAAAGACAGCATCTTCAAAAAATTGTGCTGAGGGGCTGGGAAGGTAGCTCAGTGGTAGAGCGCTTGCCTTGCATGCCTAAGGCCCTGGGTTCGATTCTTCAGCACCACATAAGCAAAAAGAAAAAAGCCAGAAGTGGGGCTGTGGCTCAAGTGGTAGAGCGCTAGCCTTGATCTGAAGAGCTGAGGGATAGCGCCCAGGTCGAGAGTTCAGGCCCCACGACTAGACCCCCAAAAAATTGTGCTGAAAGAATTGTCTGTACACAGAAAACTTTAGTTAGATCCTTATATATTCCCCTGCACCAGAATTGATCCCAAATGGATCGAAGACCTCAATGTAAGTCCGGATAACTTGAGAATATTACAGGAAAGGTTAGGGGAAACACGAGGGCCCCTTGTCACAGGTCAAAACTTGCAAAGTAATTTTGGATAAATGAGATTACATCAAACCAAATCAATCATTTGTCAGACTCAATAGCCATGAAGAAAAAAGAGATAGTGTAGCACAGATTTATTAGAAAGCAAACCTACAGATGAGAGCTTCAGCCAATGCTAAACCCTTACTTCCTTATCTACCTAGGTTATTTGTAATCTGTTTACATGAATATAAGTGTTTTCTTGTGGAGAATAGGAAGACAATGCTAAAATATTGATAGCATGTGAAATGAGCTGTAGCTGACAAAACGGAGGGATTTAGGCAGGGGGTCTAGTTCAAAGCCTTGGCTTGGTGCCAGCTAAATAAGGTATAGCTGCACAAAGGAAGAGGGATAAAATAGGAGTGGTTATAAACAAAAGCACTGGTCTGAAGCCTCAAAATAAGGACCCCAGTCTGTGTGGACCAGTTGCTAACGAGGATTTTTAAAAAAAAATTAACAAGCACTATTTTAGATTTTTGCAGAGTGGGATAGTGCATAGTCACAGGCAATGTCTGCACTGTCAGGTAGTCCAGTCTGCTCTTTCACATGTTACCCAATAGCCAAGTTTCAACACAAATGACTACAATGAGATTGTACAAATCATACTGTGACTTTTCCCTCTCATGAATCAAAATTCTGTCAAATGATTTCTGTCTGAAAGATGTTTGCACATTTCTCATGATCTTTCCTATTTTGTCTTCATTATTGATGCTCATACTACTTTTTTGTTGTTGTCTTGTGTGTACGTGCCATTTTTAGGGCTTGAACTCAATGTTTAATGGTCTCCTTCATATTTTTTGCTCATGGATGATGACACTCTATTCCTTGAGCCACATTCTCACCTTCTGTTTCTTGTTGGATAATTGGACATAATTTTTTCACATTTTTGTCTGTTTGCACTGACATTGAACTAAAATATTCAGGTCTTAACCTGCTGAGTTTCTAGGATTCTACACACGAACAGCTAACACCAAGCTTTGCTATATTGTTATTTTAATTATGTGTTAGAAGAAAGTGGAAGTATATTTGTGTTAAGTGTGCAATTTTCAAATACAAGTTTGAATCAACTTGATATAATGTAACTTATCAATTTTAACAGTGAAATATATGAATGTTACACATCCTCAAAGAAATATAATTGAAAACAAAAGGCATAATTGTTTTCTTAGAACAAGTAATGGAACCATGAATTTCATTCATATTATAATTCATGTTTTATATAACTTTAATTAGCACCCTTCCATGACTAGGTTCAATTCCTCTGTACCACAGAAAAAGAAAAAGCCAAAAGTGACACTGTGACTTAAGTGATAGAGTGCTAGCCTTGAGCAAAAGAAGCTCAGGAACATGCCCAGAACTTGAGTTCAAACCCCAAGATTTGCAAAAAAAAAAAAAAAAAAAAAAAAAGTGAGCCTGATGAGACGTATTCTTCTGGGAATCAGAGGAGGGCCGAGTTTATAGGTAAGAGGTAGGGTAGAGGGTAGGTGATGGTGGTTAACCTCTGTAAGCTACTCAGGAGGCTGAGATCTGAGGATCCCAACTGCAAGCAGGAAAGTATATATGAGACACTTTTCTCTAATTAAACACACAAAAAGCCAGAAGTAGAGCTGTGGTTTAAGTACTAGAGTGCTAGCCTTGAGCACAAAAGCTCAGGGATCAGGGACTGGGAAGGTGGCTCAGTGGTAGAGCGCTTGCCTTGCATGCCTGAGGCCCTGGGTTCGATTCCTCAGCACCACATAAGAAAAAAGAAAAAAAGCCGGAAGTGGCGCTGTGACTCAAATGGTAGAGTGCTAGCCATGAGCTGAAGAGCTGAGGGACAGCACCCAGGCCTAGAGTTCAGGCCCCACAACTGGACCCCCCCCCAAAAAAAAGCTCAGGGATCAGATACCATCCAGGCCATGAAATCAAACCCCACAAGCATGCACATGCACACAAACACACACACACACACACACACACACACACACACACACACACACAAGATAGAGCATTTGCCAGTCAGCCTGCACAAGTTCCATCTCTAGCAACTCAATACTAAAAAAAAAAAGAGGGAGAAGGGAAGGCAAGACTTGCTCCAGGAGGTGATATAAGCAGTGCCATAATTCCACAGGAGTTCTAATGTGTGGATTCAGGACAGAGGGCCTCAGGAAGAAGGTACAGCATGGGCAAAGGTCCTGAGGTGTGGTGTAGAGCAGATGGTATGGGTGGAATGAAGGTTCTATGGCTTCAGGCAAGTATGGCAGGACATTCAAGGCTGAGTCACAGGTAGGGCAGAGGGTGGGGTCCCAGAATGGGGCCCAGAGTGAAGATTAGCTCAGATTTTAACAGGGACCCCATCCATTTCCTGTGGCTGGGAGCTTATTTTTAACAGCTCCTGACACTCAGACCTCCTTTGCACCTTGGATTCAGGGCAAATGCAGGGAATAATGCTTGCTTAAGAAAAGCTTCTAGACCAATGCCACTAGTGGCTCAACCCCTGTAAATCTTAGCTACTCAGGAGACTGAAATAGATATCTTGTGTCAAGCCAGCTCAGGGGAGGAAAGTTAGTGAGACTCTTCTTGCCGATGAAATACCAAAAGCCAGAAATGGAGCTGTGGCTCAAGTGGTAAAGTGCTAACCTTGAGTGAAAAAGTTAAGAGACCAGTGCCCAGACCCTGTGTTCAAGCGCCAGTACTGGCACAGAAAAATAAAGAAAAGCTTTCAGGAGCTCCTAGCCCACTTTGGTGAAAGGCCATATCAGCTGGACACTGGTGGCTCACACCTGTCCTCCTAGTCCTCAGAATTCTGAGATGTGAGGACCACGGTTCAAAGCCAGCCCAAGCAGGAAAGTCCGGGAGACTCTGATCTCCAAGGAACCTCCATAAAACCGGAAGTGGCTCTGTAGCCTAAGTGGTAAGCTGAAGAGTTTGGGGACACTGCCCAGGCCCAGAGTTCAAGCCCCATGACCAACCCCTGGCCTGCTTGTACCTCTCTCTGTGGCTCTAGGCCCACTTTCCAGTGGGCCCCTAAGGGTCTCCCAATTCTAGGTGCCCTACAAGTCTTGAGAGCAGCCTGTTTGGAGGCCATTCCCTACAGAGCAAGACACAGTACCAGAGAAGGGTGGAGCCTTGGGACATGGAGATAATCAGAATGGCATCTGTCATGGATGTAATGTGGATCTGAACAGTAAATTGAAGTCTCAGACCACAGTTCTGAGCCAGGAGGGGCATAAGCTGCAAGATGTCACACCAGGTAATGCCCACTCATGCGGGTATCACAAGAGTGTGAATTTGTCAGGCACACCTTGGGCAGGTGTTGAGTTGGGCTCATGAAAGACTTGTAGTCTCAGGAATCCACAGCCAGCTGGCTGATGCTTGTAGCAGTCGCTGTCTCTGGAGTCCCAGGGCTCAGAGGCCTCCTTTCCTCACCAGTGCTCGTGGGCCGACTACAAATGAGCATCCATTTGGTCCTGTGGCCCAGTGCACAGATGGAGGGACAGGTTCCATGGAACTTACTGCTATGGCCCAGACCCCTCAGCCCAAGAAGGATTTAGGGAGAAACCATTTGATATGCCTGTAGAGTTTACTGTAACAATGCCTCAGGACTGCCCCCAGTTCTAGCTCAGCTCATCATTACCACCTTCCTGTGTATGTGTTGTGTGTGTGTGTGTGTGTGTGTGTGTGTGTGTGTGTGTGTGTGTGTGTATGTGTGTGTGTGTGTGTGAATGTGTGTCTGCGTGTCTGTGTGTCTGTGTGTGTCTGTGTGTGCACACATAAGCACCTTGGTACTAGGGTTTGACCTCAGGGCCTGGGCTCTGTCCCTCACTTTTTTCATTCAGGACTAGCACTCTACCACTTAAGCCACAAATTTTCTTCCAGGTTTTGGGTGGTTATTTGCAGAAGAGAGTCTCACAGACTTTTCTATCTAGGCTGCCTCTGAATGGCACTCCTCAGGTCTCAGACTCCTGAAGAGCTAGGAGTATGAGAGCATGAGCTATTAGTATCTGGGCACACTTCCTTTCTTGGCTAAAACATACTACCTCTCTCCCAGCTGAGCACCCATCTACAGCTACCCCTCTTACCCCAGGCTTCAGATGAAACATAACCTCCTCCCCTGAGGAAAAAGAATGGGATCAGGTTTGAGTTATATGTTCTTCACACAGTCAGAGGCTGGTGGAAGCTGATGTGGAGGTCAGAGATCTAGGCCAGGGCAAGTAGACAGCTGTTAGAACAGAAGAGATTGGGAAAAGACATCCATGCAGCTGGATGCCAGTGTCTCATGCCTATAATCCTAGCTACTCAAGGCTGACACCTATGGATCAATCAAGATTCAAAGGTAGCCTGGGCAAACTCTTATCTCCAAAGAATCATGAAAAAGATGGGAAGTGGAGCTACTGTAGTTCATGTAGTACAGCACCAACCTTGTGCAAACAAGTTAAAGATACCTAGGATACCACCTAAGCTCTGAGTTTAAGCCCTGGTAAACACACACAGACACACACACACACACACACACACACACACACACACACACACACACACACGCATCCTTAGAAGTTGCCAGTGGCTCATACCAGAAATCCTAACTACTCAAGTGGTTGAGCTCTTAGGGCAGCAACTTGAAGTCAGCCAAGGCAGGAAAGTATGTGAGACTCTTCTGTCTACTCAGCTACTAAAAAAGATGAAAGGTGAGCTGTGGTTCAAGTGTTAGAGTGTTAGCTTTGAACAAAGGAAGCTCAGGGACAGTGCCAAGCTCTGAGTTCCAGCTGTAAGATTTTTTTAAAGACACCCTACACCCCATTCAGGCAATAAATCCCGATTTTGGTCATCCTAGATCTCACCTCTGCTCCTACCACTTCCACAGCACAAGTGGCCGGTGTGTGGCTAGCACTGGGTTAAGAACTTACACAAGGGGGACATAGCCAGATCAAGGATAATGCCCCAGAACATTGAGGCACTGGCCATACCAGTCTCTCATCCCCTAGTTCTCTGGCCCTGGAGCTCAAAGTCTGTGCCTCTGTATTCTGACATTTGGAATTGTCTAGAGGCCCTGCTAGGGTTGGAAGATAGACTTACCTGTGAAAAGATATGTTGACATTTCCTAGACATCGACCAATACTTCCAAGCCACCTTGGCCTCACCTCCCATGTAAACCCTGATCATCCTTTCTGGATTAGCCTTCAGTCAGCTATCAAGCTCGAGTTGGTCAGAGCCACTGGCAACCACCCTTCCCCCACTCCACTGCCAGACTGCTGAGAGTGGGACGTACAGCCAGAGGCCCAGCTGAGGAAAATGACAGGACATCGCATGACTGACCCTGCCCCCCCAGAGGCAGGGGAGAACATATGCCAGCTGGCCCTGCTGACCCAGAATCCTCTGGAGGTGTACAAAGATATGGACATCCGAATTTGGGCTCCAAAGGAAAAGTGGAATTTTCAGGTCTCTGACAATTTAAGACTCATTACAGATCCTGATCGAGGCTAAAGGCAAGTATGCAATGGAAAAGGGGCACTATCCGAGATTAGGAATAGGCAGACAGGCACTCACAAAGTGGACAAGGGAAAATGAGGCAAACACACACACACACACACACACACACACACACACACACACACACACACACACACGCACACACACACACACCAACGGGTAGCCCAAGGCCTCAGGGAGTCCTTGAGCACATGAATATTCCAACCACCGAGAAGATGGCACTATTGTTATAAGAACAACTGTAGACAAAACTCAGAGCCTCTACACATCTGGAATGGCTCCTAACACAGCAGGTCATTTCCTACTGTACACACAGCTTTTTCCAGAATTTATCTTTTATTTGAGTTTTCTCAAGGCTAGCATTATATTGCTTGTACCACAGCTCCATTTCTAGTTTTTGCTGGTTACTTTCAAATCAGAATCTAATGAACTTTTTTTTCTTGGTCTGTTTTCAAACACAATACTCAGATTTCATCTTTCTGATTAACTCGTATTAATGACATGAGCCACTAGTGTGGCTTCTACTTTTTTTCTCTATAACTATCTAATGCACATACTTAGATAGTAATGTAAAACTGAGAGTATAGAAGCAAGATGTACAGTGATGATACTGTCCTGTCAGAAATTCATGTTAGTTATGTAAATTTCTTAAGACCATACACAAAAAATACCATGATACAGTGTAAGAGAACTCACTATTGAACATATGAGCTTTAAAAGCCTTCTAATAGATCCATTATTTATTGTTACCCAACATTATAAAAACTGTATGAGGCATTGGTAAAATAGCAGTCCTATGCATGACTACATAAATTCTTTGTTTTTTAAAAGACACTTGTTTTCATCTAAAAAAGTAGGCCTGTCTATTTTCTTCATATGATTTTGATGAATGAAGGTGCTTAGTGAGAAGGTCAAAATGTATTAGTAGTCCTAAACTATCAATTATCATTTTTTCTTCTTGGAGAATATAATGATCAAAGCAATAGTTCAGAATCAGCAAGCAATAGTTCAGAATCATGCTTCCAGTGCAAGTGGATCACCAGTGAGAAATCCTCAATACCATTTTCCACAAAGTTTTCTCACAGATAAAATCTTCCTGCCTTCTCTAGCTGCTTTACTAGCTTGGACCTATTTCTTCATTGTGCAGGAAAAGTGTGATTCAACTGATTTCAGTCAAATTTTGCTAGAATTACCAAGGATTTACTAAATTACCAAGGATTTCGATTCTTGTCTGTAATTTGGTCAAAGCTATGTCTCTTTATGTAGGCTACTAAAATGTATTTACTAATTCCAAGTAAATATATAAATTCTATTTCCATCTTTTTTAAAAAATAAAATTTTGTTTGCTCTATCAATTGATCAGAGGCATTAATTTAGTGGCTAGCTAGGTCATTGCACATCTGTATCTCTCTTCCTTTCTCTATTTCATGGTTCTCATAGATAATATGATTGCTCCATAATTATCCTAATTTATTTTGCTTTTATATTTTTGGTTGCATCATTTCACTTTTTGCTCTGCCATTTCCCAAACCATTTATATAGAGGGCATTATTTCATATTTTCTCATTCCTAGAATAAGCTGCACTTGAAGACATCACTGGTCCTCATTTTCAGTCTGTACCTTTGAATACGGAGGAACATCTTTCCTCTGTTCTCCATCAATTCCCTACTCTCCAGTTAGAATAATTTCGAATAGTAAAATTGGAAAAAGGATATAAATCAGATATGCAGAAAATTCACTAGATTTTTCTGACCAGTTCAACCTATGTGAACTATTAGGGAAATACATGGAAACTTCATTCCCACTGGCACTCAAAGTCTCTGGTTAGGCAATTCTTAGGAAGATGAGGAACAAGATGAAAAAATAAGGAATGGTATCAATTGCAAGACAAAAATTGGAGAAGGATCCAAGTAAATTTCTTCATTGGGCTGCTGAAAATATTCAGCTTACTACAATGCGGAGACTACTTTCCAAAAAGGCCACTCATGTGAATACTAGGGATGATGATGAGTATACCCCTCTTCATCAGGAAGCCTGCAGTGGACACTTAGACATTGTCCGTGAGTTGGTGGCTCAAGTGGCAAATGCAATAACTGTAGATGGCTGTACAACCCTGCACAGTGTATATATGCAGAATAATACCAGAGTGGCTTCTTTCTTACTTCATCATGATACAGATACCAATGCCCAAACTAAAGGCCTCTTGCTGCTGAGAATTGAGATATCAAAGATACAATGGACCTCTGCCGCTGACTGGCTCTGTTGGGACGATGGAGGACACCTAGTGGAGGAACTGGAACAGGTGGGGAGATGGCAAACAGACAACTCACACAGAAGAGGAGTGAATGCTGAGTGTGATTTATTGCAGAGGATAACACGCTTTTATAGCAAAAGTCTCCATGAGAAAGGGCAAAAAGTTACACAATCTTGCTGCAAGGCTTCATTTTTGGGTGTTCACCAGCTGGTCGCCTGATCTTGTTTTTTGGATGACGAGCTATGACAATAGGCACTTGTTTTCGGCTTTACCTCTATTTTTAAGAAATACAATTGGTATTGATGTTTATCACCTATTAACCATTAACCAGAGCACATGGGCAAGGTGCTGGACAGAAAGGCATGAACTCTAGTACTTTATAGTTACTTTTGTTTAGTTTTGTACTTTATATGTTTCAAATCTTTTTTAAGCAATTGTACTTCTTTGCCATTCTTTAGAGGGTCCCCAATTTGTGGCCAAAATCATATTTAGTATACTTAGTTAAATCTGGCCATATATCAAATTTAAGCTCATAGTGTCTTTTCTGTAACCCTTTCACATAATCGTTTACTCTTCTCCATAGAGGCCTTAACTGTATCATAAGATCTTTCTTGTTCCTTCTTTGATAGTAAGTACCAAGGAGAGAGACCTAGATCTAGCAAGTCTCTCAGTAAATGAAAGAGAGTAATAGGAAGTTCTTTCTTCGAAGTAGTTTTCCCAACGGTTGCCATCCTTATCATACACACCTGTAAAAGGCTATGGATCTGGGGGAAGTCTTTGGGGTTCTCTAGATAATGGAGGATCGCACCATTTTCCTCTGATAAGCCATTGCCACCTTCCATCTACCAACTTTTTAAGAATCTTATTTAGCTTTTGGTCTAAATATCCCTCTACATCTTTCTTATCTACAGGATATCTATATGAGTCTATTGTATATGCTTTAGGATTAAAGGGAAGTCTCCAGTAGCCATACACTCTTTCTGCTCTAGCCATGCCTACAGCTTCCTGTAAATCTCTTACAAACAATTCCTTCTGCTGAAGTGATGTCATGAAACCCCCAATACTTTTATATTTACTTATGACTTGTCTGATAGCTTCCATAAGAGGGGCTTTTATGGTAGCACTTAACTCTGGTGAGTTATGTTCTCAGGACACTCATCAGATGTTGGAGTCATCAACACTTTTAAGAAAGAGCCTTGAATAAGGGAACATTGAGCATAAGTAAGTAGAACAAGCAGCAGGAACAGTAAAAGATTAATAGGCACTCCTATACAGCAAAGAAAAGAAAACAGGAACAGAAACACATCTTTCCCAGGGGCTTGCCAGCCTTTCCAGGAGGTAGGCCTCTTTGAAGCCCCATTCTCTGAGGTAGAATTCAGTGAAGTCCCATTCTCAGAGATAGGCCTCTTTGAAGCCCCATTCTCTGAGGTAGATTTCGGTGAAGTCCCATTCTAAGAGATAGGCCTCTTTGAAGCCCATTCTCTGAGGTAGACTTCGATGAAGTCACATTCTCAGAGATAGGCTTCTGTGAAGCCCCATTCTCAGGTCTGAATGCAGGTGTTCCATGCTAAGCAGACTCCACCGGAGTAGGCATGACATTTGACCCTTTTTTATGTATTAGATGTGCCAGAGAAATTTCTTCTCATATAGAGAAGATGGAGCAGAAGACTAGTTTGAAGAGAACTGGAAAGACAACAAGAATACATATAACAATTAGTATTATGACTCCAAATGTAACCAAGTAGTGCCACCAATCTAAAGGATTAAGACTTTTTAACACTCTCTGTAAGTCTGCTGCCAAAGAATTTATCCCCACGGTTTCCAAATGAGCTTGACTAAGGGCTGAGATGTCTTCCTGTAGCTGTCCTATCTCATGAATTAAGCTATTGTCCTTCCAGATTGTTTGTAAATGCACTTTGGTAACTTCCCAATCTAAGCTCTCATTATAAGGTAATGGGTAACATATTTAAATGACTGATGACATCTAGTTGTCAGCTGGGTTTTTAGATTATTGACTTCAGTCCCTAACTTTAAGACTACTTTTTCCAAAGCCTCTATTTTGTTTTTTGTTTTTTCTTTTTAATTTTGGATCAATAATTTGTTGCTCTGTTAATGTTAGAGAAACATCCTTATTTAACTCATTAACAAAATGTGCCGGGCCTTTTCAACCAGCTTCTACATCTTTCCTCATATAGGTGGTGTTGCGGTTTTTGTTGAATTAGCCTGTGGTGGTGATAGAGAGAGAGTCTTTATCTTCTGCTCCAGTTTTCTCTCCTGATGTATTTTGATTTTCTTCCTGTCTCTTTTTTGGGCCCGAGAAAGGCCTGATGAGTCTGTTTGGGACCCAAATGGGGGATTCCGCATTCTGTGGGAAAACATAAGCATAGCCTCGCCCGGATGTTAACAGGATGTCTGGCCCACGCCAGGTTCCAGTAAGTAGATCCTTCCATTTTAGTAAAGGAAAAGTTGTAGTTTTTTCCATGCCCCAATGTCTCATCATTGGGGTTATTCCTTGCTCATCAGCGTTGAAATGATTAAGAACCAGTAAAGCATGGTTAAAAGTGTAATGGGGGAAGTATTGCTTCTCTCCTCCCTGTCTAATTCTTGACAATTGACTTTTTAAGGACTGATGAGCTCGTTTTATGTTTGCTTGGCCTTGTGGATTATATGGAATCCCTGTTTTGTGCACGATTTTCCATTGTGCACAAAATTTAGCAAAAGCATTGGAGGTGTATGCTGGTCCATTGTCAATTTTTATTCCCTAGGAATTCCTAGGTCTACAAAGGCTTAAACCAAATGTCGAAGAACATCTTTCACAGCCTCTCCAGAATGGGCTGTAGCAACCATAGCATGAGAATAAGTATTTACAGTAACATGGACAAAGGAGAGTTTCCCAAATTTTGTAACATCCATTTGCCACAGAACTCTAGGCTTTAAGCCTCTAGGATTAACTCCCATTTTTTGTGGATGAAAAACTTCCGGGCATGCCTCATATTCCCTTACAATTTGTCTTGCCTGTTCTCAGGACACTTGAAACATCTTTCTTAAGGCATTAGCATTCTGATGGTGTAGTCTATGACTTTCCTGAGCTTCTTCTAAAGCTGACATTACATGACTTTCCTTAGTTAATAAGTCTGCTAACTTGTTCCCTTGAGACAAAGGTACAGGGAGATTACTATGCCCCCTGATGTGTCCCACAAATGCCTTTGTCGTTCTTTGTTGTAATAGCTGTTGTAATTTTATTAATTAGTCTTTTACTTTAGAATGACCAGTAACTAGGGCTGTTTCAATGGCAGGAAACAAGGAAACCACATAGCGGGAATCTGTGTAAAGGTTAAACTCCTCTGAATAATTTTGAAAGGCTAGCAGAACTGCAATAATCTGTTGGGCAGATACAGTTGGGTCAGAAGATATTAATGGTGGTTTTGTACTGCAATAAACCACAGACTTTCCGCTAGAAGATCCATCTGTAAAAATAGTTAATGCCCTGCCCAAAGGTTCTGTAACCAAAACCTTTGGAAATATCACAGGGGTTTCAGTATAAAAATGTAACAAAGGATGTTGGGGCATATGAAAGCTTATTTTACTTGTGTAAGTTAATACAGCAATTTTCCAATCATCATCAAATCGTATCAAATGATCTAACTGTTTCTTATTATAAGGGATAATAATGTTAGGTATTTCTTGGCCAAATAATTCTCTAACTCTTAATCTAGCCTTTAAAATCAAATTCGCACATAAAAAGGGATATGAAGCAACTATTTTTCCCGGGTTATGGGAATAATGGATCCATTCTAGTATCCCATCCTGCCAAAAACATCCTGTGGGAGTATAGCTTGTAGCCAGAATTATAAAGGACCATGATTGTGCAATATTAATTTGCTGTATTTTAGCTGTATTCAATGCTTTTTCTACCAATTTTATACAGGATAAGGCAGCAGGAGTTATTTTCCTGGTAGATTTAGGATTAGGGTCTCCGTCCAACATTTTCATCAAAGGATCTAATTGTCCTGAAGTTATTTTTAAACTAGGCCGAATCCAATTAATATTCCCTAATAATTTTTGGAAATCATTTAATGTTTTTTAGTTTATCTATTCTAATTTGTGTCTTTTGAGACATAATATAATCATGTCCAATCACTTTTCCCAGATAATTTAAAGGTCATTCATGTTGAACTTTATCAGGAGCTATTATCAAACCGAATTTTGTTAATTGTTCTACCATATCTTGTAATATTTTTTCTGTCTTTTCTCTAGTTTCATCGGCCATAAGTATATCATCCATATAATGAATAATATATGCCCCTGGATATTTTTTTCTAATTTGATCTATAGCCCTTTTCACATATTGTTGACATAAGGTAGGGCTGTTTTTCATGCCCTGAGGTAGCACTTTCCATTGGTACCTATTATAATGTTGTTTAAAATTAGCCTAAGGGACACTGAAAGCAAATCTCTTGGAATCTTCTGGTTGTAATTTTATTGTATAAAAGCAATCCTGTACGTATATTATTATTATGTATCTACCATGTGGGACTGCAACAGGAGAGGGTAGACATGGTTGAAGGGCTCCCATGTCATGCATGGCCTCATTAATTGCCCTTAGATCTTGTAATAATCTCCATTTTCCTGACTTCTTTTTTAATTACAAAAAAATGGAGTATTCCATGAACTGGTAGTCTTTTCTATTCTTCCCTTGACTCAATTGTTCTTGAACTAAGTCCTGTATGGCTTGAATCTTTTCTTGAGTTAGGGGCCACTGATTAATCCATACAGGATCATCACTTTTCCATATTATTTTGTCAGCATAAAGCTGTTCATCAGTGGCCCCTATGAAAAATTTTGCTCCTTTGATGAGGAGTCTATTTGTCCTATTTTATTTCATGTCTTGCATGATGTCTCTGCCCCATAAAGAAAAGAGCAAGCTGGGGATAACATAAGGTTTGAAGTGGCCTTGCTGCCCTTCACATACCCATTTGAGTCTCTGAGCTGACTAAGCTACATTAGAAGCCCTCCCTAATCCAATTAAGGAAGAAGTCTCTTGCACTGGCCAGGCCATAGGACAATCTTTTACAGCTATACAGGATCTGTCAGCTCCTGTGTCTAAGTGTCCTGTCATTTGTTTTCCATTGACTTTAACGGCCTTGTAAGGCCTTTTATCTGTAATTTCCTGAACCCAGGCTACAGTATCTGTGGTGCCAAACCCTCCTTTTCTGTTTTGAGTCAGTGTGGGATTAGGCAAGTTTAGATATGAGAGTAAAAGTATTTGGGCAATCCTCTGACCTTTATTAACTTGAATAGTCTCTTTAGAGACTTTTTCATGACCTTTATAGTGGTAGGACTGTCTGAGTCTATTACACCTGGTAATACCTCAAAATTCTTTTTATAGTTTGAGCCACCAGCGTCTGGCAACACCAATTCTAACTGTAAAAATTCATGAATTCCGTGGAATTCTTCCAATTGAATTGCCTGCATTGGATGTCAAAATGTATTGAAGACTTTTTGTATACATGTATAATGATTTCTGCAGAGTTTGTGAAATTTTATTCAGAAATAATTTTAACTTATCTGTTTAAATGAATAGTACAGAAACTAAAGTATTTCTGGTGATTGTCTGAAAAAGAATATTTTAAAGTATTCTATGTTTGTATAATGTGTCCTTTCAGATTGTATTCCATATAGAAAGTTTTAGATTCCTTTTTTTCCTAGGTCCTAATATTATTTTTCTTTGGGATAAAATGACAATGTTGTTTAATTTCAAAAGTTTTGTAAAGTTTATGTTATGTAAACACCTTTCTGAGGTGAAGATTTAATACATTGATGTGAAACTAAATTTAATTATATGAATTACGTGTGTTGTTACACTTGTTATTTTGTAATCAACTTTTTAATAACTGTTTTTCATTTCTTGCATCTGAAGAATGAAAAATACAGAATATTTCACAAATTTTCATATCATCCTTGTGCAATTGTCATGTTAATCTCTGTATTGTAATTTGGGAATACATGCTGCTGAAGCATGTAGTATCTTCTAAATTTAAGTAGTTAATGATGCAATCTTTATACAGACTTATATCCACGGTTGCCTACTTGTAATAAGGAAACTATATTGTTCCTGACAATGCTACTGATCTTATTTTCCTAAAATTCTGTGAATAGTGGAAAAAATATATTGTTCATCTTAATGCTCACATTTGCAAATTTTTTGTCAATGACAATTTTAAGTCTTTTTCATTTGGAATTTGATCATACTTTCAATAATTTATTGCTAGGTCCAAAGGTGATGGCTTTTTCATGTACTAATTGATCCAACTGAATTAGCTTTGTGGAGCTAATGGATTCAAAGTAAGCCTTGCTTAAGAGCTACTTCTAACCTTCTGCAGTTGACATTTTCCCAAGTGAGGTCTTACTGGCACAAATGGCTACCTGACCCTTTATTCTTCTTTCATGTAGGAAGAGACCAATCAGAATATCTTACCCTGACAGCATAGATTGTTTTACTTGAACAACACTAATCTTAGTTACCAGGGATCATAGAGAGATGAACAGTTCAGTCATAACTGTTCAGACTAGAAGGGATTTTATCAAAATATAATTGTTTATTATATCTAACATTTCAAAAGTAACTAAAGCCAAGAAGGTGAAAAAATTGATCATATTCATGATTACTTAGTATCCTGGCCTGTCTACCATCCTACCAGGCAGGAAGTTACACTACTGCATTTCTATCACCAAATATTTTCATAGTTGCAGGAGAAGTCCAGATGTTTCTTCTCATTATTAGGCCTTAAATTGGTAATGTTTTAATCACAGTGTTTTCTCTTGCCTACAGGCTGTAAATCTACAAATAGTAAAGCTTTAGGTCCAAATCTATCAAACACTGAGGTAGAGATAATGTAATAACACTTTAAAACAGAGTTGCCTTTGATACTGTAACCACAATAGAACAATGCAAAACATGTGTCTTTTTTCTTATATTATATATAGTTATATATTTTATACTTATATGTGCTGATTTTATATTTCACACAATGAAACTTACTAGAATTAGTTGATAATTTCACAAATAAATTAAAATTTATTTATTCAAATAAATAGAATTGGAATATAAATAATTAGGTTTAAAATATATATTAGAATATAAAAAATATCAACGCAGTGTCTTTGGTATAAACTTGTGATACATTCTAACTGTTCTTGGTCTTCTGAATTCACATGGTAAAAAAACAATTTTGTTTTCCCCTAATCTATAATGGATTTTACTCTGCTTCTCTGTTTATTGTTTTAATTCACTGATCCAAAACTCTTTTTCTCCATATTTCTGAAGCATTCCTACTGATTATGCCCAAATTTTTCTGATAAGATGTCTAACAAATATTATTCTTCTGCACGACCCAATGATTCCTAGGATCCCAGGTACCAGTTACCTGCATCATCAGATAACAACGGCAAGACTTCTCACATAGGCCCATGCAACATGCAACAAAGTAATTGAAGACCCATTTCAATTTCTCATTTCCTATATTTCAGGGCCCCAATTCCTTGAGATGCAGGATTTAGCATTAAGCAATTGTGAAATGCAAGGCAACTTAAAATGAAAGATGAGATCACAAAATTTGAGAGTATGTACTATGATTCAAACATTCAACTTACAGATGGCCAGCCCATATCAGTGAACAAGTTCACAAGGTGTCATAAGATTATTTTTAATACCCCTCCCCTATGATTAATGAAAGATTTTAGTCCAGCATAAGTGGGCCAAAAAATAGTTCCTGGAAGGATAGATCCATAATTTGTCTACCAAGGCCCAGAAAAATTTACTTAGAGTTCAAATATAATTCAGGAAAACATTGAGAAGATCCTTAGTGCTGCAAAACACTGGGACTTCAGTACAACATGGTTCAGTGGTATAAAATGTCACTCTCAAACCAATGATAATCTACATTTAATCGCCTGAAAGTTATTCCTTTACAAATTAACTTTTTAAAATCACATTCGCCAAAATAACATTTGAGAAGTAGATGATACTTAGTGACATTACAAGTTTTTCAAGTGTAGGGAGCAAGTTACAATAGAGTTGAATTATTTACCCAGCACAAATGCCAAACACGTTCAACCATTCATTAAAGTCTAGAAATAGTACCAACCATAATTTGTGTTTTTCAGTAGGAGCCTTCCAGAAATGTGTTAAATAGATCAGCCTGCCAAATTTCAAACCAAAACGTTTGCTAATAAAGTAAATGTCATCATTTAATAAGGTACATTTTAAAACGTCACAAATAGTTGTCCTATCATATGCAATATTATGTTTTCCCTGTCTGTGTAACATAGGGAGAAATATGACTTTAAGTCTTGAATATGAGTACTCATCAGAGATATGACAAACATAAAATCTGTCTTCTATTTCTATCACAGTCCTATATAGGAATAAATTTTAGTTTTCTTCTTTTTCCAAAACTTATAGGTAGTAAAAAATAATATACCATGTAAAATAAAACAATCACACCACTGTACAAAGCTATTTATAAAAATTTGTAGCTAGGAGTACATTCTATGCATTTTTTAACTTTCTTTTTGACTGAGATTAATCTTCCAAATGGATGAGAATAAAATCATGTTTAGATGCTTTACGTCTCCAGTCTTGCAAATTGTTACTGCAGATGAATGAATTATGGAAATATAAGCTGACATCAGTTCAAGCATATGCAGAATGTAAACTCCATGAAATGTATATAAACCTTTCAATATATTAATAGACAGTTTAACAGGATGACTATCAGGAAGTTGAAAACAGAAAGAAATTATAGTAAAGACATAGAATGAATGAAAAATGAACAAGGGGCAAGTACAGCTAGAATACTCAATGTACACATATGATAAAGGAAGTGGTAAATCTGAAATAAATATTGGAGAAGCATTTGGTTGAGAATGATGGAAGGAGTGACTCTGATCCAAGAGAAATGGACAATTAGATGGATATATTTAATTGTAACATACTTGCACAACCTTTTGAAATTCAGTTTAAAAACACAACAAAAAACAAAAACACACAACAATCACAACCAACCAGAAATCTCTAGAGAGTATGAATATTTCCTCCCAAAATTTTAAGCAGTTAATGAAGGGTAGTCTTGGGAAAAGCAAAGAACGCTGTCCAAAGAGAGAAGTTTGGGATAGGAGAGAATTTTGAACAGATTTAAATAGATTGTCTAAGGTTATGAATCACCTACATCTGCTGCAAAAAGTATCTTTCTTCTAGGAGTTATCTGTCTGAACTGGATAATCCAGTCGTGAGACACACTTGATAGCTTGTGAAGATAGAATAGAAGAAACAAGATCAAGAACGCATTACTCCACTGGAGAGAAAACAATCCTCCATATTTTCTCTAATCTTTCTTCACTACTCTTTCTTCATACTTTTAAGTCAATTGATTTTGAATTATATTTTTCCTTCTTTCTTCTGGCAAAGTAATTGGTCAAAGTAATTCATTAAATATTATTTGCCATTTTCTTCTTTCATGCTGATTAATTGGCCAGGCGAGTCTATTAAACTTCCCTCTTGCATTTGGTTGCCATGAAACAACATCTATGTCAATGAGAAGAAATCTAATGTAAAACTTTGTCTCCAGAAAACAGTCCAAGAAGCTGTAATCACAAACATTTGGCTGTATTTTTTCTTTTTTCTTTTACCTTGAAAGTCTTCTTGTGTCTAAAGTGCCCACAAACATAAGTACTCCATCACTTTTTGGTCCAATCAATTCTAACCTAAAAGATATATTTTGCTAAGAAGATGGTTAGAGGAAACTGAAAAATACTGCACTTTTATCTTCTATCGTAAGACTCTCCTTAGATACCATATCAGGAACAATGAAGTTATTCTATGCAAAATTATTTCAATAGATTATTTTTCTCTTGGTCTTGCATTTGTTCACCAAGATGTATGGAGGAGAGTAGAGTTAAATCACCTATACCTAGAAAGACAGTGTCTGTTACAAAAGGTAAATGCTTCTATGTCCTCCTCTTAGCTCTTGCATGATTTACAATTAATCACAGCATCTTAGCTTCAAGTCTAGTGAAGCTGAAGGATTATATGGGCTCCACCACTGTTACATCTTCATGATTTGTCTTTGAAAACTCTTTAAGTTGCCTCATTTGGATGTGGAATGTATTTTCATGTCTCCATTCAATCTGTTCGGCATTGTAGTGAGCCAAATAGGCTCTGTAAAATCACTTTAGTTAGTAAAAATATTAACACAAGTTAGGGCTGGGAAGTTGGCTCTTTGGTAGAGTGCTTGCCTTGAATGCCTGAGACCCTGGGTTTGATTCCTCAGCACGACATAAGCAAAAAGAAAAAAAGCCGAAAGTGGTGCTGTGGCTCAAGTGGTAGAGCGCTAGCCTTGATCTGAAGACCTGAGGGACCCAGGCCCAGAGTTCAGGCCCCACGACCGGACCCTCCAAAAACTATTAATACAATTTGTATAAAAAGTTTGGATTCCCTTCACTGCTAAAGCCAATATGCTTAGCTAGGGCTTCTAAGAACTATGTTTTCTTACCTTTTCCATTTGCTCAATTCTATTCTGAACCCAAAACATTTTGGCTTATGTAATAAGAGAAGTCTTCACTATCTCATGGTATTAAAGATATTATTTTTCGTGAGCCACTTAGAAATGTGAAATCATTGGTTTGAATTATATAATCAGATTTTTTTCTGTTTCACTGCTTCAAATGCAAAGACATTGTAGAAATTGTTACAAACAGAAATGTGTAAACCCAACACCTTCTTGCATTTTGGAGGGCACTTTCTCCCTGAATATTTTGACTCAAATTATCTTTTTTAGAGAATTACTGTTTGGTAATTAAAGGTAAATTCACAAATTTTGATGTCTTATTTTTTAAGAACTTGAATTTAAATTCCAATACAACCTTGTTTCACACAGTAAGAATATATTTCCTGGTTAAGGATAATTCCAAGGGAACCAACCAGATTTACAGCAACGTTTCTGAGGTTTGTTTAGTGTGAAAAAGAGCCATCTTCACCCACATTGCTTCTTCTCTACTAAGTGTCCATGGATTTCTTTGCATGAAAGCCTATTGTCCCAGGAAATTTTAAATTTTCTTAATAGGCTAAGTTTTTAAAAATTTTGAACAATTCAAATTTATCTGTCATAACTTTAAAACTCTTGAAATCCCTTTATCAGAACCACGAATTCACCAATCCTAATTCCACCTTTACCATCCAAAAGTTCACATGCTCTTTTCATGATATAGTGTCCATGCAACTATTATTTTCCAGTAGCTTTGTACGGCGTATATATAGCCATATAAGCTGATGCTAAGCAAAATGAATTCCAAGATAGGGAACCAGATTTTTTCATTTGTGGTTGTTGTTTTTGATGAACTATGTGATTTGTTTTCTTTGAGGTTTTCCCCTATAGTTCATTCCTGCTGTATTTGATTTTGTATTGTGTATGCATTCACCTTAAATAGGTAAGGGAAGAGGAAAAGCAAAATGTTGAGACAAAAGACAAAGGGAAAACCAATGTAATAGCAGCACTCACAAGACAATATGTTGGAAATGTACCTTATAACTTGTGAGGGGTGAAGGGGTGAAGGAAAACTGTGAGAAAAATGAAGGAGGGGTAACAAGTTTGAAATGTTTTTTATTCACTACCTTACAATTACTGTAACCTCACTGTATATCAATTTGATAATAATATTGAAAAAATAAGCTGCGTAAAATGTAATTTTACTGTATTGGCACAGTAAATATTATTCTTTATGTATCAATATTTTAAAAATCAATTCTATTTGACATCTAATTAAAATTGATTACCTCTTTTTTATCAGAGGGTCATCAACGTGATTGTTATGCAACTAGAAAATATTTTCATAATATACTTGCCGAATTTTTCGAAAAAGAATGAATTTATTAGTTTCTCATTCTAAAACATCAAAAAACTTTAATGCTATGTAAACCCATAACTTTTAAAATTAAATAATTTGTTAAGAAGACAGAGTATATATTTTCTTCAAAATTCATATGACAAATAACTACTATAATTACTCATTTTTAAATTCTCAACATTCCATATGTTAGAGATTCAAAATAGTACTTTTTTGCATGTTATAAAATTCTGCAATAGATGCAGTTTCCAATGGAGTGTACAGATTGAGAAGTCAATAGAAAAATAGCCACATTCTGGTAGAGAATAAAACTATAAAGCATCTGTAATAATTCGTCAAGAGTAAGCATTATTTTTTATCAGAGTAAGCTGTTATTTCTATGACTATCGATCCCAAGATTTATGCCATGAAGTCGTTCTAGCCCAACAGTTTCCAACTTGTAAGGGGCACCCTAAAATTCCTTAATTCATATCATGAATAGCTTATCTCTATTGTGAAAAATACTACACCTCTGCTAATGTGATGCCCTCCGTGTTCTGGAAAGAACATCACAATAACCTGAGATGCATAATTTTTTCTCCACTGGTATTCTTGAGATCAGATCACTTGCAATTATTATTTATATTTATACTTTTTAAATTATCATAGATATTCAGGAAGCTAAGATTGGAAAATTATGGTTCAAAGCCCACCCTGGCAGGAAGGTTTCATAGAATCTTATATCCAATATACTTCTCCACAAAAGCCAGACACAAGTGGCACTGAGGTTGAAGTGGTAGGGCATGAGCCTTGAGCATAAACAGACTCAGAGACACTGCCCAGGCCAAGAGTTCAAGCTCTAGGCAAACCAATAAAACAAAAACAAAGTTGAGTACAAACCCCAAACCTAGCATTTTTCTCAATGTATACAGAGGCATGTAAATAAGGAAATGGCTTCCTGTGTTACTTAGAGGTTGAAAAAAAGAAGATGTCACACAACTACTCTCTTCATACCATTTTAAACCAAACCCTCAAAAATTGCTGTTTTTCTTTTTTTGCAGGTAAGGGGTAGGTTTATTCAGTAGGCCTGCTGGGACCAGGCAAGGTTGGCACTCCACGTGGCTGGGAATGAGAAAGAGCTGGTAAAGAGAGGAAAGAGCTAGAGCAGAGAGAGCTAGAAAAGAACAGAGAGAGAGAGGTAAAAACAGAGAGAGAGAGCTAGAATAGAACAGAGAAAGAGAGAGCTAGAAATGAACAGAGAGAGCAGAGAGCTAGAAACGAACAGAGAGAGTGCCTGGGCCTGTGCTAGGCCTTATCTAGGATATGGGCGGGGAAAGGTGTGGCCACATCAAATTCAGATGTGACCTCTTCCAGGTGTCACAGATGCCTATGTAACGCAGGTACAGGGTGGAGACTTTGCTGTGAGGAGGGTGGATTCTGCTAGCCATCCAGGAGCAGACCTTACATTCCAGCCTTTTAATAATCTTGAAATAGGGCTACGATTCTCTCTGGCTACTTCCTGCTGATAAGGGGCGTGGACAATAGGGGTAAAAGGCTGGAATTTGGTCCCCTCCCAGAAGGCAGTGAGCAGTAGCTGTCCTTTGGTGGATTGAGTCCTTGGGTGAAGACTGGAGAAGTCTTATGAGCATTGAGCGGCTGGAAAAATAAATACTAAACAGCAAATAAATGGCAAGAGGAAGGACTTGGGGCTGAAAATGTTGGTAGAAATGTCCCTAGCTACTTCTGATATCTGGCGACTAAGTAGAGAAGTCAGGTGACAAAGGCAAGAATATAAATTCCTGTTCAGTTAATAGGTAGACAGGTATAAGCATTGGCTGGGTAAGCTTCTTACTTCCACTGACCTCCTGGCTCTGGTTAATTTTAAAAGGGCAGGCACAAAGTAGCTGATGTGATATTATCTCCTCTTAGTCCTCTCCATGTTTCCTTGTTCCCCAGACTGGCTGAGTCTAGGTGCTCGTTGCTGGGATGGCTTCTCCCAGTTGGTATTCAAGATTTGAACTCCATGCCTGGGCACAGTCCCTGAGCACTTCTTCTCAAGGCTAGCACTGAACCATTTGAGTTATAGTATCACTTGCAGAGTTTAGCTGGGAGATGGAGTCTTAGGGATTTTTCAGCCCGAGCTGGCTTTGAACTGAAATCTTTGCCACAAAAGCCCTTTATTATTTCCAATTAAAGCAACAAGGAGATCAAGTACAATAAGTAGAGCTTACCTGCTCCTATCAAGAACTGACCAACAAATATTCTGCAATGACAAAACTCATTAGATGTGATGAGAATTTTAGCATAGATATGCCCAGTATTTTAGAACCATGTAGTCAGTAGTAGAATACACAACACAAAACAAAAAAGGCAAAACTCAAAACCTAAAATTTTGACAACATTTAGACATCTTTGCTAACAAAGCACATCAGATGGTTGGGGCTCAGTTACCAGGGCCAGAGTAGAGAAGTGGTGTGGACATGGATGTGAAGGCCAGCAATGGTATCGATGCGCTGTTTCCACCACAGACAGACTGGTTCGCAAAAGGCCGTCAGAACTGTGGGTATTCCTCAGAGCTAAAAGGGAAAAAACAAACAAAAAAAAAGAAAAAAGAGGGAAAAAAACAGAGAGAAATCCCAGCTATCCTGATTTTAAGCTCTTTATCCGAGTCACGGCACCATTTTAAAAAGAGGTAGCCGAGTAAGAACAGCACCAGCACGCATGTGGTATTCAGGTAAGGGGTAGGTTTATTCAGTAGGCCTGCTGGGACCAGGCAAGGTTGGCACTCCACGTGGCTGGGAATGAGAGAGAGCTGGAAAAGAGAGGAAAGAGCTAGAGCAGAGAGAGCTAGAAAAGAACAGAGAGAGAGAGGTAAGAACAGAGAGAGAGAGCTAGAATAGAACAGAGAGAGAGAGAGAGCTAGAAATGAACAGAGAGAGCAGAGAGCTAGAAATGAACAGAGAGGAAATTGCTGTTTTTCTAAATTTATAAATTGATATCATCCATTTGTTAGCAACTCTGTCTAGATTATTCACATTAACATGGTATACATCAACTGTGGGAATTATCTATTAACTATGTTCTAATTATAACTCTCTTGAAAGAATATTCTAGGAAAATAGAATGCAAGAATCATTTGTGAATTTGTCCATTAATCCCTCTACTTAAAAAGAATTTTGTAGCATCCTATAGAATATAAAATTACAAACAAAACAAAAATACATACTTTAAATCTAAATTCTAATTTAACAAAGTCTACAAAGTACTAAATTAGATGAACTTTGCTATTTCTCCAGACTTAAGCTTTTGTAATCCTTCAACATTTCTTTGGCAGCCAACAGAATAGTGCTTACTTAGTTTTGCAAATTTTTGGATGGAAATAATGAGCCATTCTGCATCTAGAGCATTTAAAACACAAATGAGGATATATATAAGTTGCATTTCAATAGGAAACTTGACTTCTCAAAACATAATGAGAAAATTAGCCCAAAATTCCAACGGTGTATTCCTTTTTTGTTCTTTGGTTTGTTTTATTGAGACAATGATGTTCTACCTGGTCCAGGGAAGGTATCGCAATATAATTGCATTCTCTAATCTCCTCACGAAGTGCTAGAATTCCAGGCTTGTGTCACATTGTCCTGCCATAGTTTATTTACTCTAGAAACAGACTCGCAATTCTGAACTTCTCCTATGATCTTATCCACTAGACTGCTCAGACTGTTTATGTACTATTTTCAAAGATGTTCTAACAATTCACACAAGATATGAACATTTTTATATGCACCTACAGGGTTCCCTGATTAATTCCTCCATGGATCCTATCCCATTAATAATGTTGCTTGACTCTCTTACTATCACTGATTCCTAGCTATGTAATATTCTCAACTTTTTTTGGGGAAAGTTCACTGGAGGGCTTTCTAATATTAAAAATTATCAATTGATTCTAGTCTTACTCAGGACATATTTTCTATTGTTTTCTAACTTTTCTACATATTCTGAGAGTTGTTTCATTTGTCTATTTTTGTGTGCACATGTAAGTCCCGTTGTGTGTATGTGTATGTTTGTATGTATGTATGCAAAAACCTCATGCTCTTATTCAGCAATCTTGATCATGACTAGTATTCCAGCATTTGGCTGTTTAATTATAGGTAGTGTCTCAAAGCCTGTTCTACCCAGGCTGGATGCAAATTGAACTTCTCAGACTCCTTTACCTTTTTAGGTTTTATTTTTCCAGGAGTATCAACTTTTAAACTACAAACACTTTTGTGAGTGTTAAGTCTAACCTGTAGCCCAGATTTTTAACTCAAGAATTAATATAAAGATAGATGAACATATACATTAAATATCTTGAGTATACAATGTTAGAAATGTGGTCCTAAGCTGGGTGTGGTGAGATCTGAGGATTGGGGTTTAAAGCCAGCCCAGGTAGGAAAGTCCTGGAGACTCTTTTCTCCAATAACTACCAGAAAACTGGGAGTGGCACTGTGGCTCAAGTGGAAGAGCACTAGCCTTGAGCTGTGTTCCAGAAGGACAGTGCCCAGTCCCAGATTTCAAGTACCACGACCAACAACTACAAAAAAGAATATAAGAAAAGGAAAAAAAAAGAAATGTGATCTTAGCCACCAGATTCATTGCTAGTATAATTCCTATTTTTTCCAGTTAAGTCTATTCTCTCATACGTGACTTGCATTGGAAACAATCATTCTTCCATTCTCCTTTTTACAAAATTACGTGTTTATAAAGCGTGATTTAGAAAGGATGTGGCTTCATCTTCCACATAGAAGTAATGCTTCTCTATATCACTCCCATAAATCTACATACTGGACTTGGTTTTATTATTTCAATGTTGTCTTATTTGTAGAGTGTTCTATATTTTACTGAAGCCTTTTATATAAACACAGAACTTCTCTTTCCTATTATTGCTATTGTTTCTCTTACTGTTCACTCGTGTACACTTGTGAAGTTAATGCACAGCACATACACTCACAAAAAATTATGAGAACCTTCTCCCATTTAAAATTCACCATAATTTACAGAGCACTTAAGAACTTTGAACAAAATGTACTCATGAAAAAAGTATTCATAAGCAATTTAAATTTCATATTTTCTCCTTACTAAGTTGTCTCTGAAACACGTGTTACCTCATGTCCAAAAGTGTCCTTGTGCTATTTCAATGAAGCCAGAAAACATTCATTTTTTTTCTAGAGCAGCACCATAGATTGTTACTGGAAGTAAGCGGAAGTAACTGTTACTAAATGTGGAAATTGATCTCAGGAGATGAATTGAGCATAGAGGAATGACAAAGTTCAAGTTAACTTTTGCTTTCCTTTTTACTGTAAAAGAAAAGAATTCAAGGCTTGAAGGAAACTTTCTTCCTGACAATTTTGAGTGTGTTCTTTATTCATATAAAACTTTTCTGTAAAGTTGTAGTTGAGAGTATTACAAAAGGAAACAATATGCCATTTGAAGGCCAGCATAACAAAAGGAAATAACTTTGTTTTAAAAATGTTCTACTGCAAATAAACAAAGATATGGAGGTTTTGAAGTGTCTTATGGATGGATGTTTCACTCCTGAGATGATTCTCTTGTTGCAGGAGTCAGTTATCAATTCCTCTAGTCTGGTCCTGAGTTTTCCATAGCAATAAAGATTTCAAAAAAGCAGGATCCAGAGAGTATGATCAGCAAAACCAGCCTCTTATTGGACCACTACTCCTTTAAGGAGAGTCCCAAAGAAATACCCAGGGTTTGTGTTGTTTGCTTGTTTGTTTACTTTGTGCTAGTTCTGGGCCTTGAACTCAGAGGCTGGACCCTGTCCCTGAACAGTTGTCTTTCTTTCCGACCTGCCCCCAAAGCTAGTACACAACTGCTTGAGCCAAAACTCCATTTCTGGTTTTTTGGTGTTTAATTTCAGATAAGAGTATGACAGACTCTCCTGCCTCATTGGCTTTGAACTAAGACAGTAAGAAAGCTAAGTGACAACAACTGTTTGGACTTCTCTTTTGAACCAAGAAATATTAGATGAAGTTTACAATAAAGCTAATATTTGACAATTTTTAAAGAAGAGAATATGTTCATCAAAGAAGCCATAACTTAAATAACTCAGCAAACGTAGGTGCACTGAATCCTTTGGGAAGATTACTGTTGACTTAATCATTCCTTTGGGGGAAACTTAAAGCCATATTTGCACTTTTTTTTTGATTGTGGGGATTGAACACTGATCCTGGGCACTGTCTCTCAGCTCTTCAGCTCAACTTGAATGTTGTACCACTTTAGCTACAGCACCACTTCTGGGTTTCTGGTGGCTAATTGAAGATAAGTGTTTCATGGACTTTCTTGACCAGGATGGATTTGAATCACAATCCTCTGGTTTTAGCTAGGATTACAGGCAAGAGCCACCAGCACCCGGCTCATATTTGCATTTATGTGCACTTAATGACACTATGTAGACAAAGAATGGAAATTTGAACCAAATGATAACATTGCAGCTTTTCAGAAAAATTGAGGTAGCAATAAATATCTCCTCCTTTTCCATTTTGTTACATTAATGACTCATGAGCTATGGGACCCTTACATTAGCATCCTGTGACATCTGTGTAGGTGTATTTAGTATTAGGAAATGTTCATAGAGAAATATAGAAAGACAGATTTTCAGAAAGCAAAGGATATCAGGTATGAAAGAACAGCATAGAAGGAGACACATTTATCTAACCTAAGAGATTTAGAATGCTAAAACAATGAGGAATAAGCCTAGTTGATAAATAGTTCTTCAATAACCAAAAATGGTTCCCTAGAACTGTTTCTTCTATACCTTAGCTACTATCATTTTTTTCCTTCCATCTGGAGTTATTCCTTCTCTTCTGTCACGACTCTTAATTAGCCTCTGCCTTTTTGGTGCTATGATTGGCCAAAATGTTTTATAAATCTCACTTAAACTACCCTTCTCATTGTGATTAGCAGTGACCCCTCTCAAAATTCTGGAATATGTGAATTTCCAGAATTAATCTACACCTGACATCTAAGCACATTCCTGGCATTAATTGCCCTGACCTAATGAATAAAACTTTTTTTCAACACAGTATCCTAATATAGGTAAAGTACATGAATTAGGGACTATTGTCAAGTATCAGTATGGAAGGAACAATTATATATTCCAAGTTTGGGTTCTTTATTTTGCATTTACTAACTAAATGTTCATTGTTGTTGTTGTTGCACTTGTTGTTTTGGCAGTCCTGAGGCTGAAACTCAGCGCTTGGGAATTATTTCTCAGCTTTTTTTTTTTTTTTTTTTTTTTTGCTCAATTCTAACCCTCTACCACTTGAGGCACAGGACCACTTCCAGTGTTTCTTTTTCTGTTTATGTGTTACTGAGGAATTGAACCCAGGGTTTCATGAATGCTAGGCAATCATTTTACCATGAAGCCACATTCCCAGAACACTACATGACTCTCTTAAGATGGCATTAAATTTTCATTCCATAAGTATGTATCATAATTTTAGCCAGAAATTTTTGCTAGAAAAGGTCTTTGATCACAGTACTGAATCCAGTAAGGCTTGATAGACAATGAATAACTGTCACGGTCTAGCCAGGGCACAGAGGGACTTACCTCATGGAGCTGGTACAACAGACTGAGCGAGACAGCTCCTGACCTACAGCCCACCTCCAGAATGAGAGGGCCACCTTGGTTCCAACCTCATTAGGGATGCTGGGCCAACTCCTCCAGCACCCATTCAATCAGTTCCTGAGAGAGAGAGAGAGAAAAACGAAAGAAAGTCAGAATTACACTTAAGCCAGGTAGCTGTTGCTCAGGCCTGTAATCCTAAGTACAGTGGAGGCAGAGATATGAGGATTGTGGTTTATAGCCAGCCCTGGCAGGAACACCTGTGAGATTCTTATTTCCAAAGAACCACTAGAAAACTGGAAGTGGTCCTGTGACTCAAGTGGTAGAGTGCTAGCTTTGAGCTGAGGAGCTCAGGGAGCTGCCCCAGGCCCAGAGTTCAAGCAAAACGACTGAAAAGAACCACCACAAGATGTAGACTGAATAACACCCATTGTCCTAGGGAGCATGGCAGAGAAGTCAGGCCGAGCTTCCTGTCAGCTGGGAGTCATAAGCAGGTCACCCAGCTTCTCTGTGCCTCAGTTTCCCCAGCTTCAAAACTGAACAAAGTGAAGGATCCCGTTCCTCATGGGGAATGGGTATTAAAGAATGAGAGTCATGTTTTGTTTCATAATCCCATACCTGTCACAACATTAATAATACAAAACCATCTGAGATCTTTCCGGGTATATTCTGTCATATACTCACAGAACTGCTAAGAACCGTATCTGACGGCCCCTCCCTCTGTGCCTGGCCCTGCTCTAGAGATCACTCTGTATTAATCCCTTGTTTTCTCAAAACTGTCCCAGGAGGAGATTGAAGTCCAATGGTTGAGGCCCAACCCAGAGACTCACCTCTGGTCAAAAATGGGCTGCTGTGGACTGAGTTTGTGACAATCCATCTAAACCAATGACTGAGCGTGGCACTACATCTCTACCTTCCCAACTACAGAGGACCGACCCTGGTGGCTCATGCCTGTCATATACAGGAGGACTGTGATCCACTCCAGCCTGAGCATATATTAAGTCTCCATCTCAGAAATGCCCAAGACAGAAAAGCTGGTAAAAGACCTGACTTGCAAGCCTAAAGCCTTGAGATCAAACCCTAATATACCAAAAAGAACCAGAGTCACAGTGCCAGAGGCTCATGCCAATAATCCTAGATACTCAGGAGGTTGAGATCTGAAGATCACAGCTTAAGATTTAAAATAGGGCTCGCCTCGCCCATCAGAGGTCATGATGAAAAGACCGAGAGTCTGACCTATGCTGTTGCACTCCATACTAGCAGGATTCATATCTTTACTAAGTGTTGGACATGCTCTCTGTCCTCCGGGGAAGCCATCCTCTGCAGCTGCACTCCTAGGTCCTCCCAAGCTCCCACTCCCACCAACCAGGCCCAAAGTAGTACACAGTTCCAGGGCACACAGATCCCTTGTTCTTGTAATTCAACAGTGCTGTGTCCCGTTCAAGCATCTCACCCTTCCAGGCTCCCAGACCTCAGCTATGAAGCCCATGTATGCCCAAAAGATAGCAGGTAGAAGTTACCAAAGCATTCAGCCTCCTTGTTACCACTCACTTCTACACACACACACACACACACACACACACACACACACACACACACACACACACACACACACACACACACACACACATCCAGACTGGTGACAGAAGACCCATCCATGCAGCACCTGCAATTTGCCAACTGATCACTCACCTGAGCACAGTCAGGCTGTACAAGGAGAAAGATGATCTCTCTCTCTCTGTCTCTCTGTCTTCAGGTGAAAAGATGATCAAGCACAGAAGACAAGGGTTCACACAGAAAGGGGGGTCTATGTTCTGCATCCAAAGCCTCCCATACCCAGAAAAAGGGAAAAGACCCCAGAAGGCAGGTGTGGACATGCTGCTCCCCAGCAGGTTCCCACCAGGGAAAGGAAGGGTGCAGATGTGCGTCTGTATGTCTCCCACTGCTCCAGGTCAGGGGCTCTGTGGCGTCTACTGCTCACCCAACCCTGCATCTCCCCATTTCCTGGGACACCAGACACTGGATATGGGGATGGGATCCTCGGGTCAACACCCACCCCCACTACTGGGGCACATTTATGGCAGGGCGTGGGCCAGAGAGGAGGCACGGGTCCTGGTCAAGACGGGGGGTGATATGGGGTCGCAGGGATCGGGCCTGTGTGGCCACCACTCACATGTTCTGCTGGTAAAATCTGTTGGCAGCTGCCTCAGGTGGGGCAAGCAGCAATGGCAGTGGTATGGTCGACATCAGGCCCAGAGCAGAGGACAAGGGTGCCAGGACCAGGTCAGGGCAACAAGCTAGCTAGAGGTGGACCATTGCAGACATTGTCTGAGGAATCCAAGAGGCAACATGGGTTTTAGCCAGCAGCACCAGGTTTGAAATGCTGTGCCACAGGGAAGGGGAGGAGGGGGCTGGAGAGCAGGTGGGCACATGGTGAGCCTGACAAAGGCCTCTCCTCCTAGGCCTCGAGTCTCTTGCTCATCACTCAGCTACCTCTACCTCAACTGCTGGTAGTGGTGTCAACCAACAGACGGAATCCCAGTGCTACTGGGTAGAATGGAATGTGGGCATGGCCACCATTCTTATATCCCTTTGGTCAGAAAGAACCATGAAAGAATGAGGGTGTGGCCGGAATCCTGTGATGCAGGCAGAATGGATGGAGTCAAGATGATGGCAGCCCCTTTCCCAGGGAACTCTGTTCAATCCACTTGGGGACAAGAAGGTTACCTGCTTTAGCCGGATGGCTGGACAGATTGTGGTGTATGTCTGTTTGTTCCCAGTCCCAGACCTTGAACTCAGGATCTGGGCACAGTCTATGAGCTGCTTTTGATCAAGGCTAGCCCTCTACCAATGGAGCTACATGGCTTTACTTCTAGTTTTGTTGGCACAATTTGGACAGGAGTCTCAAGGACTTTCCTGCCTAGGGTGACTTTGACCATGATCCTCCTATCACAGCCTTGTAAGTATCAAGGAGGACTGCTGAGAGCATTTTTATATCATTAACATTTTGACAACTGAAATCTGTTAGGAACTTTAGCACTTGTGAAAAAAAAATGGCCTTTGTGTCATCACAGTTCATTTGCGTATGTCATTGTGATTTCATTCTCATATCCACACTATAAACTAATGGCAATTAAGATCTGACTTGCCACTGTGACATCACAAACCCTTTGTGACATCATCACCAATGTGACATCAGACTATCATAATGACTCATTCAGCTCATGGTGATATCACCAAGCTACACTGACATCATGGCATTATGACATTGCATTGCCATTTTGCTGTCATAGACACATTGTGAATGTATATCCTATTATTTCATTCTATTTTAAATGTGGCAGATCAGTTGATATCAGAAACATATTGTGACCTCATAACCATTTAACATTATAAACCCTGTGTGGCGTCATATCCAGTATGATATCACATTGTTGTTATGATATCTTTAGCTTATGGTGACATCACAAAATGACAATGACATTATAGCATTTGCCATTATGTCATTGTGACATCATAGTCACATTATGAATGTATTTGAAATGTGGCATGTGTGTGGATATCAGAAACTCATTGTGATGTCATAACCTTTGTGACATTAATATCCCTTTGTGACATCAATTTGGCAATGTGACATCACAATGGCAATGTGATGCTTCTAAGGCACCATGATATCACAATGGTGATGAACTCACAATGGTTTTCTGATATCAACCAACATGCCACATTAGATATAGAATCAAATAACATAAAGGGCAAACACAACGTGTCTATGATATCAGAATGACAATATAATGTTACAGTGCTATGATGTCATTGTAGTTTTACATGTCAAAATGAGCTGATGTTGTCATAATGGCAACATGATGTCACAATTATGATGATGTCAGAAAGAATTTTTTTGTATTTTAATGGTATGTCTGATGTCAGTTGTCATTAGTTCCCCATGAGGATATGAATACAAAAAATGTTCTGTGATGTCATAGAGGCCATGTGTGTTTCCAAAGGTGGTAAGAGGTCACAATAGCTTTGGAAGGCACACTGTGATTCATAATATCACAATGGAAATGAGATGTCCCATTGGGTTTTTGATGAGGTCACAATGGTTTTGTGATGTCACAGTTTATAATATCAGAATGATATATCCAATTTCAATTACTCTTAATTCAATATGAGGATACCAGGTGATAGATGAAGCTTCATAGTATGAGGTCATACTATGTGAAAACCCAATGGGACACTGATTTCACAATGACAATGTGATATCTCAACATCATGTTATAATAATGTTTTGATGCCACAATTGGTGACACCATACTGATGAGGAGGTCACAATAGATTTGAGATGTCCCAAGGAGTTGGTGATGTCACAATGGCATGTGGGACCTCAGTTGTCATACACCATGAGTGTATGGGTTTGGGAAGGGATTCTGATGCCCCAAAGTATATGTAGTCAAAAAGGTGAAGCACTAACAGTTCTGAGATGTCACAAAGTGACACAATTGTTATGATGTCCAGTGGTGTAATATCATGATGTTACACTGGATTTTAGATATCTCATGTCATATCTGAAATATGAAGTCAAACAGATTTTCAAATCACAAAGGGCCTAAAATATCACAATGACATGTCACAAATGTTGTGAGGACAGGAGAAGTATCTGATGTCACAGTGGGTTAGTGATATAACAAAGGTAATGTGGTATGACAAAGAGATTTTGATGTCACAAAGGAAGTGAGTTCACAATGTTTTCCTGATATCAACCCATATGGCACATTTGAAATAGATTGAAATGAAAAAATGGCATTCACAATGGGTCTATGACATCAAAGTGACAATGTGATGACAAGGCAGCAATGTTTGATAAGATATGTACTCATTACCTTAGTCATGTAACTCTAATCCCTCTGTACAATATATTTAAAAAATTTACAGAAGAAAAAAAAGAAAAAATGGTATAGTGTCATTGGGGTTTGGTGTTATCACAATGAGAATATGGTGTCATGATGACAATGTGATTTCACAGCTGTAATTATTGCACAAAATATTTGTGTTGATACAATGCTATGTGTGATCAAAATTTTCACTATGAGAATATGGGTACACAAAGGGTCTGTGAGGCCACAGAGGTCATGTGTTTTTTTAAATGTGATAAGACTTAACAATTGCTTTGTGATGTCACAGTGTGATTGTGAAGGCACAACAATAATGTGATGTCACAATGAGTTTGTGATGTCACAGTGGTGATGATATCACAATGAGTTTGTGATGTCACTATGAGTTTGTATTATTACAAAGACATGTCCAATTTCAATTTCTACTAGTTCACAATGAGGATCAATTTCAAAGAAAGAATCTTAAGATCCAAAGACCATGAGTTTTTAGTCATAACTTGTGTGATATGCTGCCCTTAGGATATTTTAGGCCTTTAGTAAGCTTATATTGTTTTCAAACTCATAATAATTCAGGTATGACATATGATATCAGAAATTGACTCTGAAATTATGAATATTGTGACATCCCATTGATAGACATCCAGACCATGGTGTCACATTGTGAACTCACAAATCTGTTAGGATTTCATTACATTTGTCTCAACACATGACTTTGGTGACTACACAGTCCCTTTGTGAACTCATATCCTCATTGTGAATTAATGATATTTGAGAATCGACATGCCATTGTGACATTTCCAACCAATTGTGACAGCACAAACCTATTAGAGTACATTGTGATCTATTAGCGATTGTGGTAGCACAATACCTTTGTGACCCTACGTTTCCATAGTAATATCACTAATCCACTGTGAAATTCCAATCCTCTCATACCCAATCCAGTTATGAAATGTGATACCCGAAACCAGTGTGACATTTAGATCATGGTGACATCACACTGATAGATAATATGAGCATTTGTCACATTCTGATAACACGCACATTAGGATTTCATCACTTTTGAGACAACGCATGCCTTTGGAGACATCACAGTCCCTTTGTGAGCATATATACTCATTGTGAGTTGAAAATTGAGATCACATGTGTCATTTTGATGTCACCAACCCATTGTGACATCACCTCTTATAAACTCTTTACTAGTGTGGCATCACCAATTGTGGTATCAAAACATTTTTAAGTCATCATATTGCAACATCACATTGCCATAGTGATATCACTGTTCCATTGTGTTTTCAATAACCTAGTATGTCTTCATAGCATTTTAGAAAATTCAGGGCCTTTTATATTTGTCTTCTTCTGTGAACTCTTATCCTCATTGTGAAATAGTAGCAACTGAAATTGGGCATGTGATTATGAGATGTGACTTCACAAAACTTTGATTTCATCACCAGTGTGACATCACAAACCCATTGTGAGCTTTTATAGATATTTGACATCACTATCACATTGTAAAATCCCAAACTTATTAGGACCTCTTAGCACCTTTGAAAAACACATGGCCTTTGTGACATCAAAGTCCCTTTGTGTAACTATACCCTCATTATGAACTGACAATTGATATCAGACATGCCATTTTAACATCATGAACAATTTGTGACAGCACCAGTGTGACATAACATTCTAATTATAACAGCATCAACTACTTTTGACATCAGAAAAATATAACAAGATAGTATTATGAGATCACATTGTCATTGTGATTTTATAAACAGATTGTGAATGCCTGTTTTTATTCTTTTTTGTTGTGGTAGTTGATCATGGGACTTGAACTCTGGGCATGGGTGCTGTCCCTACTCTACAGCTCTAGGCGAGCACTCTATCACTCGAGCCACAGCACCACTTCTGGTTTTCTAGTGGTTTTTATTGGAGATAAGAGGCACATGGACTTTCTAGCCTGAGGTGACTTTAAACTGCAATCCTCAGATCTCAGCCTCCTGAGTAGCTGGGATTGCAGGCATGAGCCACCCCTGCCAGGCTTTGTCATTCTATTTAAAATTTGACATGTGTGTTGATATCAGAAACATAATGTGACCTCATAACCGTTGTAACATCATAAATCAGCAGTGACATCAAATTGTCATTATGACACCATCAGCTCATTGTGACATCACCAAATGACAATGGCATCATAGCATGATAAATCACAGTGACATAGTTATGTCATAGACATAACAGTGTGAAGGCTTATTCTGTGAATTCATTCTATTTCAGAAAGCCATTTGACCATATAACCATTGTGATATCACAATCCTTTGTGACATCACATTGCCATTGTGACATCATTAACCTGCTGTGCCATCACAAACCAGTCCTGTCCTTATAAGTTTTGTGACATTGTCATATGTTAGACCCTTTGTGAGCTCATAATCTGTTTTCAATCTCATATTTCTGATATGACATGTGATATCAGAAATCCCCTGTGACATCATACTGGCAGACATCATGACCATTGTGTCACATTGTGACATTACAAACCTGTGAGAATGGCATCATATTTGTGACAACACATGCCTTTGGAGGCATTACAGTCCCTTCTTGAACTTATATATTCATTTCCAATTAATGACCATTGAAATCTGCCATCTGACATCATGAACCCATTGTGACATCACAAATTTATTGTGACCTCATCACGAGAATGGCATCAAGAAATAATTCTAGTATCAAAGCATTATTTTGACATGATATTGTGGTATTGCCGTTGTGATATCACTGTCCCATTGTGTTTTTACAAACCTATATGGCCACATCACATCTTAGAAAATTCGTGGCCTTTGAGACTTCAAGCTCTTTCTGTGAACTCATGTACTTATAACCTCTAAGACAAGGAGACAAACCATGTAGTCACATTTAATATAATAAAACAATTTACAATAGCAAGAGGACTGAGATTACCTTATGCTGGCCTGGATTGCCAGGTCCAAAAGCAGCCTTGAACACCAAACCTGAGACCTCCAATGGGCAGCCCAATCCTTTCTTAATTGGTCTGCAAACCACCGGCCAAAAAATTATGATCTCCGAATCTCCAACCTCAATGGGCAAGGCTTTTTTACTTTTTCATTCCTCCCTCCTTCACTACAGACCTGTCCTTCCTTCCTGGTCATTCCCTTTTTCCCTTCCACCATTTCCTTATTCTCTTCAGGTGTCTCCCGTCTCCACAGGCCTGCTCTACTCTGACCCAGTGACCACTTGCCAAACTTCTGCTCTCTTTCATCTTCCTCTCTTCTCAGGTTTTTTCCTTCCTGTTGTCTCATCACTTTCTACCATCCAGGTAGCTCCCATTTTTATCCCCACTTCCAATGCTCTGAAAATGCAACCTATATATAGGTTGTACCCCTCCTCTAACGGCTCTCCTGCCTAACAATTTTTAATCGTCTCTTCCTAATCTGCCCAATGCTCAATCACTTCTTGACAGCTCACCATGTGAGGCCTGACACCTCCACCTTTGGCGGCATTCCCCACATTCTCCTGTGGGCCAGGCCAAGAATTTACAATGATTATATGCTCCTACAGATAATTCTGGCAACACTGGTTATTACAGTATCCTAATAATGAATTAGAAGAAATTGAAGTTGTATATATCATTGTTATATTAAAACTTGATGAGATATCACTAATGCATTGTGACCTCATCACAGAGGTGACATCACAAACTCATTGTGATATTGCCATTGTGCCACCATGATCATATTGTGACATCCCAATCCTATTATGACCTCAGAAGCTTTGAAAGCATGGCTTTTGTTTCATCACAGGCCCTTTGTGTACCCATATCATTTTGAGCTGAGATCAGACATGCCATTTTAACATCGCAAAACTTTTGTGACATCATCACCAGTGTAACATTACATTGTTATTATGACACCATCAGACCATTGTGACATCATAAAACAACAATGACTTCATAGCATTATGACATCACATACCCATTGTGATGTCACAGATACATTGGAATGCCTATTCTGTGATTTAATTCTATTTCAAATGTGGCAGGTGGGTTGATATCAGAAATAGATTGTGACAACCTAACCATTATGACATCACAATACCTTGATGACACCACATTGCCATTATGATATCACTAACCCACTGTGACATCACAAAACTGTCCTATCCTCATAAATGTTTTGACATGCTGCCAGTGTGATCTCTGGCCTCCCTGAGCTAATAATTGTTTAATTCATAATACATCAGATATGACATGTGATATCAGAAATCCAGTGTGACATCACAACTACTGTGACAACACATTGCCAGATGTCATGAACATTGAGTCACATTGTGACATCACAAACCTGTTGAGACTCATTATACTTGTGCCAACATATGCCTTCGGATACATTATCCCTTGTGAACTTATATATTCATTGTCAATTAGAGACCTAGCATGAGATTGTAACATCACTATCCCATTGTGAAATCACAAATCTATATGACCTCATCACCTATATGGCATTACCAACTATTTGTGACTTCAAAATAATACTATCTCATGTAATGGTAACTTTATATTGCCAATGGGATATCTCTGTCGCATCGCTTTTCCACCAATCTCCTATGTACTCATAATATTTTACAAAATTCATGGCCTTTCTGACTTCTAGCTCCTTATGTGAACAACTATCTTCATTGTGATCTAGTAATATCACCATTATGGTGATATAACAAATTCATAGTGACATCACTATCGAAGTGTGACCTTATCCCCACTGTGACATCACAAACCCTTTGTGACATCATAGTTCCACAGTGATATCCCAATCACCTTGTGATATACCAAACCTGTTGTGATCTCTTAGCACCTTTGAAAAAGCACATAGTGTTTGTGACATCACAGTCCCTTTGGGTAATTATATCCTCATTGTGAGCAAAGGACAACTGATATCAGACAGGCCGTTTTACCATTACAAATGCTTTGTGAGATCATCTCCAGAGTGAGATCACATTGTTTTTAGGATAACATCAGCCCATTGTGACATCCCAAAATGACAATGACATCATAGCATTATGACATCACATTTTCATTGTGAGGTCATAGAGACAATGTGCTTGCCTATTCTGTGATTTCATTCTATCTCAAATGTGTCATATAGTTTGATTTCAGAAACCCATTGCGACCACATCACCATTGTGACAATACAATCCCTTTGCGACCTCATATGGACATTGTGATATCATTAATGCAATGTAACATCACAAACCTGCCTTGTCCTCATAAATTTTGTAACAAGCGACTACCTTGACTTGGGCTGGATGCCCAGAGCTAAATTCAGCCACAACCATGAACCCTCAGAACTCCAAACAGAAGCCCAGCCATTTGTTAACTAGTCTGCAAACAACCATCCCCCAAAATAATGATCTCCAAAACTCCACACTTCAAAGGACAAGGCTTTTGCCATGCTCTTCATCCTCCTTCTCTCCAGACTTGTCCTACATTTCAGGTCTTTTCATTTTTTCCTTCCACCATTCCCTTCTTCTCTTCAGGCTGCTCTACGATTGACAGTCCTGCCCTGCCATATCCAGGTGGCCAGCTGCCATCCTTCACCTCCTGCTCTCCCTCAATTTCCTCTCCTCCCAGGTCTTTACCTTCCTACATGCTCATCACTTCTTTCCTTCCAGGCCTTTCCTCTTTTTCTCTCCCTTTCTGTTGCTCTGAAACTGCAGCCTATATATAGGCTGGGCCCTTCCACCACTGCGATGTTTTCTGCATAACAGTTTTCAATCATTACTTCCCAAATGTTCATGCCCAATGACTTCTTGGTAGCTCACCATGTGTCGCTTGACATCCTATCTCCTTTAGCAGCATGCCCTGCCCCCTCCAGTGGCATTCAGCCACCCTCTCTGGTGGTCGAGACCAAGAGGCCATGATGAATGTCTGTTCCCGTGGATTATAAGGGAACTGCTGGTTTTTACCGTGTCCTCATGGTGCTCTAGTAGCAATTGAAATTGGACAAATAATTGTGATATTAAAAGTCGTGGCATAACTAATCCATTATGATCTCATCACCAGTGAGACATCACAAACACATTGTGACATCACATTGCTGGTTTGACACCAGGATCACATTGTGTCATCTCAAATCTATTATGACCTCTTATATCCTTTGATAAAATACATAGCTTTGTGAAATCACATTCCCTTTGTGTACTCAAATCCCCACTGAAATATTGACAATTGAGAATCAGACAAGACATTTTAACATCAAAAACAGTTTGTGAGTTCATCACAATTGTGACATCACTTTGTCATTTTGACAACATCTGCTCATTGGGAAATCACAAAACTAAAATGATATGATAGATTTAGATCTTCACATTGTCCTTGTGACATCATAGACACATTATGAATGCCTTTTCTGTGATTTCATTCTATTTAAAATACGGCCTATAAGTTGATATCATAAAGAAATAGTGAACTCATAACCATTGTTACATTACAATCCCTTTTTACATCAGGTTGCCACTGTAATATCACAATAACCACATATCACAATATCACATAACACCCCGTGACATCACAAACCTATCCAGTCATCATAAATTTTGTGATATGCTGCAATTGTAATTCTAAGGCCTTTTTGTCCTCATAATCTCTTGTTGACCTCATTAAATTTCACATATGACATTTTTAAAAATTAATTTTAATTTTTATTTTTTGTGAACATATTGTACAGAGGGGTAAGATACATGGGCAAGATAATGAGTACATTTTGTATCAAGCATTGCAGCCTCCTCCTTCGTTTACCCTTCACATCCCAGCCTCTCCCCACACCCCACCCAACCCGGCCTCCCCCCCAGCCCCCGCACAAAAGTTGTAAAGTTCGTTTATGACATGACAACTTGTAATTCTAATAGTTGCATCAGGCCCACCTAAATACTTAACCGACTTGTTTTTCCCCATCTCCTCCACAAATTATACCGACATCAAAAATAGTGAAAGCAGGGGTTGTACTGTGGTGGAGGGACATACAAAGCTACCAGGAAATAATCTTATGAATGAGTTAGAAACAAATGCATGAAAGGAAAAAAAAATTTAAATACTTATCTAAGGGTTCATTTTCCTAACATCACATTATCTGACCATTTCTGCTTGCTTGGGCTGGGAAGTTGGCTCAGTGGTAGAGCTCTTGCCTTGAATGCTTGAGGCCCTGAGTTCGATTCCTCAGCACCACATAAGCAAAAAGGAAAAAGCTGGAAATGGCACTGTGGCTCAAGTGGTAGAGCGTTAGCCTTGAGCTGAAGAGCTGAGGGACAGCGCCCAGGCCCAGAGTTCAGGCCCCACAACCGGACCGCCCCCCAAAAATATAAATAAGGGAAATATTGCAAATAAGGGAAACCATGGACCTTTGTTTCTTTAGGCTTAGCTTACTTCATTCAATATAATTTTTTCCAAGCCTTTCCATTTCCTAACAAATGGGGAAATGTCATTCTTTCTGATGGAGGCATAGAATTCCATTGTGTATATATACCACATTTTCTTGATCCATTCATATAATGAGGGGCATCAGGGTTGGTTCCAGATCTTAGCTATGGAAATAATGCTGCAATAAACATATTTGTGCTGGTAGCTTTAGTGTGGTCTTGTTTGAAAACATTTGGATAAATGCCCAAAAGTGGGATTGCTGGGTCATAGGGGAGCTCTATGTGAAGTTTTTTCAGGAAACTCCATACTGCTTTCCAAAGTGGTTGAACAAGTTTACACTCCCACCAACAATGAAGTAAGGTTCCCTTCTGTCCACATCACCTCCAGCATCTGTTGTTAGAGTTCTTGATTATAGACATTCTAGCTAGGGTGAGGTGGTACCTCAATGTTGTTTTGATTTGTATTTCTTTTATGGCTAGCGAGGCTGAGCAATTCTTCATGTGTCTGTTGGATATCCTTCTTTCTTCTTCACAGAAGTTTCTCTTCAAGACTTTAGCCTACTTATTTATTGGGCAGTTGTTTCTTTGAGGATTTGTTGTTGGGGGATTTAATTGTTTGAGCTCCAAGTATATTTTAGATATGAGACCCTTGTCCATTGTATGGCAGGTGAAGATATTTTCCCAATCTGTGGGCTTTCTCTTGATCTTGCTAGCTATGTCCTTTGCCATGCAGAAGCTCTGCAACTTCATGCAATCCCATGTGTCCAACCTTTCTTTGATTGGCTGTGTTTCTGGGTCTCTATTAAGAAAATTTCATCCTCAGCAAACGAGGCCTATGGTTTCTCCTATTCCATCCTGTAAAGTTTTCAGAGTGTCTGCTTTGACTCCAAGTTCTTTGATCCTTTTGAAGTTAATTCTGGTGCTGGGTGATATATAAGGATCTAGTTTTAGTATTCTACAAATAGTTAAGCAATTTTGCCAGCACCATTTACTGAAAAGGCTGTCTTTCTTCCATTCTATTATTTTCGCTACCTTATCGAAGATTAGTTGGCTATAGGTCTGTAGGTTCATTTCGGAGATTTCAATTCTATTCCATTGGTCCTGAGGTCTGTTCTTGTGCCAGTACCAAGCTGTTTTGATTACTATGGCTTTATAGTAGAGTTTGAAATTCGGTATTGATATTCCTCCAGCAGTGTTCTTTCCGTTGAGGAGCCTTTTTGCTATCCGGGGTCTTTTATTGTTCCATATGATTTTTTGGATTGCCTCTTCTATTTCCTTGAAGAATGAGGGTGGAATTTTGATAGGTTTCACGTTGAATTTGTAGATAGCCTTGGGAAGTATTGCCATTTTCACAATGTTAATCTTTCCAATCCAGGTGCATGGGAGGTTTTGCCATTTTCTAAGTTCTGTTTTGATTTCCTTTTTCAAGATTTTAAAGTTTTCATCATAGAGATTCCTCACTTCTTTGGTTAAGTTAATTCCTAGGTATTTTATTTTTTGAGGGGCTATTACAAATGGAGTTACTTTCCTAATTTCAGCCACACTTTTCTCATTGTTGGCATACAGAAAATCATTGATTTTTGAGGGTTAATTTTATACCCTACTACTTTGACAAAGTTTTGAATCATCTTGAGTATTTTGGCAATGGAATCCATGGGATTTTTAAATACAAGATCATTTCATCCGCAAAGAGAGAGAGCTTTATTTCTTCTTTCCCTATTTGGATCCCCTTTAAGTTTGCATCTTGTCTTATTGCTGTAGCACGGCATTCTAATTCTAGATTGAAGAGAAGTGGAGAGAGTGGACATCCTTGTTTTGTTCCTGAGATTAGAAGATATGGCTTTACTTTTTCCCCATTAAGTATAATGCTGGCTGTAGGTTTGTCATATACAGCCTTTATTGTTTTGAGAAATGTTCCATGGATTCCTAATTTTTCCAAAACCTTCATCATAAAGGTGTGTTGGATCTTGTCGAGTGCTTTTTCTGCGTCTATTGAAATAACCATGTGGTTCTTATTCTTGCTCCCGTTGATGTGATGAATAATATTAATTGATTCGCATATATTGGACCAGCTTTGCATCCCAGAAATGAATCCTGTTTGATTGTGGTGTATGATTTTTTGGATCAATTGTTGAAGTCGATTGGCCAAAATTTTGTTGAGAATTTTTGCATCAGTGTTCATCAAAGAAATAGGTCTATAGTCCTCTTTCTTTCACGAGTCCCTGCCTCGTTTTGGGATGAGGGTTATGATGTCTTCATAGAATGTGTTCGGTAGTGAACTTTCTCTTTCAATTTCATTGAAGAGTTGGAGGAGTATTGCTGTGAGCTCTGCTTTGATGGCCTTGTAAAATTCCGGTGTAAAACCATCTGGTCTTGGACTTTTCTTAGCTGGGAGGACTCTTATTACTTTTTCTATTTCAATGCTTGATATGGGCCTGTTAAGATGGTTTAACTTATCTTGGTTTAGTTTTGGCATGTCAATATTTGCTAGGAAAAGGTCCATTTCTGTCAAGTTCTCAAACTTATTAGCATAAAGTTTTGAGAAGTATCCCTTATAATGTTCTGAATCTTGGTTGTTTCCATGGTGATGTTTCCATTCTCATCTCTGAGTTTAGTTATTTGGATGTGTTCTCTTCTTTTTCTGGTAAGATTTGCTAGGGGTCTGTCAATTTTGTTAATTTTTTCGAAGAACCAACTCTTTTTTTTGTTGATTCTTTGTATAGGTTTTTTGGATTCTAATTCATTTAATTCTGATTTAATTTTAATTATTTCTTTCCATCTACTGGATTGAAGTTTATCTTACTGCTCTTTTTCAAGGAGGTTTAGATGTGTCATTAAATTGTTGGTTTCAGATATCTCCAATTTGTTGATGTAGGAGCTCAGAGGTATAAACTTGTCTCTGAATACTGCCTTTACTATGTCCCAGAAGAGCTGGTAATTTGTGTGTTCATTTTTGTTGAATAGTATGAGCATTTGAATTTCCTTTCTAATATCTTCCATGACCCACTCGTGATTCAGCAGTGTGTTGTTCATCCTCCATATGTTACCGGACTTTCTTTGGTGGCTTTTGGTGTTGAGTTCTAATTTTATTCCCTTGTGTTCAGAGAGAATGCAAGGTATAACTTCAATGTTTCTGAATTTAGACAAGTTTCCTTTGTGGCCTAAAATGTGGTCAATTTTTAGAAAATGTTCCATGTGGTGCTGGGAAAAACGTGTATTCTGATGCTGCTGGGTGAAATGTTCGGTAGATGTCTGTTAAATCTAGTTGATCTATGCAGCTGTTTAGATCTGCGGTTTCTCTATTGAGTTTTTGCCAAGTTCATGTATCTAGTGGGGAGAGTGGTGTGTCAAAATCCCCAACAATTAATGTCTTTGGATCTATGTGGACATTGAGAGAAAGTAGTGTTTCTTGGATAAATTTGAGTTCTCCATTGTTTGGTGAATAGATATTTAGAATTGTAATATCGTCCTGAAGGAGAGATCCATTAATTAGTATGTAGCGACCATCCTTATCTCTTCTCACGAATTTTAATTTGAAGTCTATTTTATGTGATATTAGGATTGCAACTCCCTCCTGTTTATGGGGGCTGTTTGCTTGGTAGATTTTGCTCCACCCTTTAACATTGAAAATGTGTTTGTTTTTATGGGCAAGATGTGATTCCTGATAGCAGCAGATTGAAGGAACTTCTTTTTTAAACCAACTAGACAGTCTATGTTCCTTAATTGGAAAGTTATGTCCGTTAACGTTAATAGATAGGACTGAGAGGTATTTGGGAGTTACTGCCATGTTATCCACCTTCTTGGGGGTTGCGAAAACTGTGTTCTTCCTATGGTTCTTGGATTCTCAGTTTGGGTGCAGGTTCTTGGCCTTTATTGTGGTCTTGTTGGCTTTCTTTGTGTAGGACATCTTTAAGAATCTTTTGTAGGGCTGATTTGGTGGAGATGTATTGTTTCAATTTTTCTTTGCTATCGAAGGTTTTTATTTGGCCTTCAGTTATGAAGGAGAGTTTAGCTGGGTACAGTATTCTTGGTTGATAATTGTTTGGTTTTAGGGCATGGCATACATCATTCCAGGCTCTTCTTGCTTTGATTGTCTCTGCTGAGAAATCTGAGGTGATTCTAATTGATTTCCCTTTATTGGTGATTAATCTTTTCTCCTTGACAGCTTTAAGGATCCTTTCCTTGGTCTGAGTTGATCTTGTGTGGATTATAATGTGACCGTGGAATGTCCTATTCTGGTCTGGTCTATTTGGGGTTCTAAAAGCTTCTTGTATCTGAATAGGCCTATCTTTTTGCATGTTTGGGAAGTTCTCTGCTAGGATCCTGTTAAACAAATTTCCTAGACCATTAACTTCTGTTTCTAGGTGCTCCTCTACAACCATTATCCTTAGATTAGGTCTTCTGATGGTTTCTTCAAGTGTTGGATAGATCTATCATATTTCTGGGACTTGTCTTGGATGGTTGTATGTTCTTTCTCTGTAATATCTAGGCTGTCTTCAATCCCTGAGATTCGGTCTTCTGCATGGTCTAACCTGCTGTCAAGACTTTCTACTTTGTTTTTTATCTCTTTTCCTTCTAATTGGTCAGGTTTCATTGCTTCAAATTCTTTGTTAAAGCTTTGTTTTAGATCTTGCATGAACTTCTTTACTTCCTTAATTTGGTGTTCAGTGCTTATTCTCAAATCACTTAGTCGTTTGGTTATGGTTTCCTTGGACTCCAATTCTTTCTGTTGGTTTCCGTTCAGCATTCCCTTTGTGGTCTCCCTGTCTTCCTTCAGCTCTTTGATAATGGATTCCATGAATGCCTTTAGTGATCTTTTTTTATTCTTTTCCTGCTCTCTCAATTCCTGTATTACTCTTTGATTAGCTTCCTCCCGTTCATGGTATTCCTGTAGTTTTCTTTGAGTGTTCTCAGCCTGCTCACGCCATTCCTCCCTTTGTGTTTGAGTATTCTCAAGCTGCTCACGCAAATCCTGTATGTTTTTGAGTAGCTTCCTCACACTTATGATATTCCTGTATAAACTTTTCGATTGCCTCCTCTCTCTCCTTATCATGCTCATACAGAGTCCTTTGTAAGTTTTCAATCTTTTCATTTATCATGTTTGCCAACAGTGTTTGTAGAGCTATTTGGGAACTCTCCTCTGGATTATTCATTATCTGTTCTGTCCCATGATTATCAAGATTGAGAATTGAGATACCCGGACTTGCCATTTTTCTTGCGTTTTTCCAGCTTACTCTGCCCATTTGAGATGAAAATCGCACCAGTTTTGTGCTAGAACAATATCCTAAGGCAAGCATCCACCAAAGTCTGAATTTGCACAGTCAATAGTCTACAGATACAATCTAGTTCAACAGATACATCTATTCAATATCAAACAACTATATGTTAATGGGCTACGAACCGCAAAGAAGAATTTGGAAAACCAGAAATTATTAGGGTTAGGGAGCAATATGTGTAAAAAATAGGAATAGATTGATGTGGGAAGTCACAGGGAGTGTTAACTAAATCCTAATCTCAAAGCAGGAAATAGGTTGGGTAGGATGAAAGTAGAAAGAGAGAGAAAAAATGAAGAAAGGGAAATGGAAAAGAAAAGAGACCAGAAAAAATAGAAAAATAAAAATTAATAATATTATGCCAGAATTCGACAAGAATCTATTTAGAGAAGAATGTGAATATAATGAGAGAAGGGGAGGGATATAAAGGAGATGTGAAAACTTAAAAATAAAATGCTTAAAATATTATGTAGGTATAATGAAGTGTTACTGCTATTAAGGAATTTAAGTCTCAGAGGCATTGAATTGAGTAATAAATTTGTGGATTAGGTGTGTACACAATGGAAGATATTGTCTAATAGTCATCTACAGGTTTATCTGAGGATGTGCAGGACAAGAATTAAGTCATATAAAGAAGAACAAAAGAGAGGAAAAGGTGAAAAGGATAAGAAATGAAGAAAAAAAGATCAGAAGTTCAGTAGAGCTAAACAAAAACCAAAAAGATAATTAAAAAAGAAAAAAAAAAGAGAAAGAAATCAAAAAAGAAGAAAAAATGCACACACGTCTCCCTAAAATAAAAATTGTAAGAGGGAAAAAAATATTGTGGAAAACATTTTTTTTTCAATCAAGGCAAAAATTAATGATTAAAAAAAGTTTTAGAAATGAAATTTTTTTAATATAAGGTACCAAAAAAAAAAAGAAAGTAAAAAAAAAAAGTTCTTTGATTTTTGGGGGAGGGGTGGGAAAAATCCTGTATCTCCCTTGTGTCCATAACCAGCCTCTTGTTGGAGTCTTTTGTCTGCTTTTGGTCCTTTGGCTTGGTTGGTTACTTAAGTCAGTTTATTCGAACAGGCAGAAAAATGCTCTGGTTTACCCAGGATTTTGTGATCCTCCTCCCAGGCTAGTTCAATGGGAGTCAGATCTGCTTTGAGTATCACAAAAGAGGGAGATGCAATGATGAGGCTAGGTTCTGGGTAGAGTTGAGGCCTTTCAACAAACAGTAGATTTTCCTGGTGGCTAGTTTGTGAAAGATTCACAGAGCCCAGCCTGGAGCCATTCTCAGGGTTTCTGTTTACTGGATTTCAATTGATTGTCGAGGCTGCTAAAGGGAGGGGCAGCCTCTGGCTCTGATTACCCAGTGAAGAATGCCATTACTAGGGCTGGCACCCAAGCTGAGTGACTTTTCCCTGGGTGGAGCTGAGTCTGGCAGGTAACGCCTCCGTTAAGTTCTTGTGACCTGCTAAATGATTCATTTTATTCCAAGGCTTGAGTTGGAGCTCTTTGTCAGTATCCAAGATGGAGGTCTCCAGTACGGGATGGGAGGGGTGGCATTCCTTCCTCTTTTCCCTGAGAAGGAGTGAGGACATCAGGCTTCTACTCATGCCGAGTCTTGGTTCCTGGATCGTCTCTGGTCTGTGAACTGCAGGATGAATATGTCTGCTCCTTGTCGGTTCTTGCTGGTTTTGAGTAGAATCCGTTCACCCGCTGCGTCTGGCTCCTTCGTCCCGGACTCTCTGTTGCTCGGGTATGGCGCCTGTGGTTGCAGCTGCCACCGCTGCCGCCACTGCGGCGGCTGCTGGCAAGAGCTCAGATCTGTCTCCTTGCCTGGATTTTCCTGCTCTGGCCTGACTCTCTGTCCTGTGATGGCACACTTGGTGTGATTCTCTGGCTTAGGACTGTTCACTGGAACTCTAAAACTTCTTTCTATGGGAGAGCTTGTTTAGACTCCAGCTTCTCCGCCATCTTCCCAGGTCTGACTTTCTTATCTTCATGTACAGTGATCTTCTCCTTCATCAACATTGCTGCAGATTTACCCAGATCCTGAATTCAAATTTAAAGCCTGGAAGATTAAACATCACGAATTGCAAGCCAGGGAGCTAATTTTTTTTTTTACTTTTCTCAGTATGTGCTTGAAGTCAGATTGTGGCAACTCTGCCTCAAATTGGATCACCCTATGCTGGGGCACAGCCACTAGACCTACAACTGCTTCTGGGATCCTAGACCCTCAGGTCTTGCAGGGAAAGCAATGCACAGAAAAACTGTGGCATTTTTATGTTTTCTTCCTTTGCACGGTGACCCTCATGGGTCTGAATGACACTGTTGCAAAGGGTACTTCACCTTGCATTGCTGAAAGCTGCCCACGTGGCAACATAGGCCCTGATTTCAAATCCCCCTCCTAACACCAACCAATGGCAGGAGATACTAAGAAAATTGTTCCCAACCATAGGAAGAACAATGGAATTTTATCAATGTCAATGTTCAATGAGTTGATCATGAATGATGCTACTATAAATTTAGGCAGCATAATTTCAAGAGGCTAATTGATTTTTATTTAATATTTTGAAGCATAAAAAGAATATTATTACTTACAGGAATGCAATAATTTCAGGACACTGATTGATTTCATTAATAGTATAAGGATGAAAACAATAATATTAATTACATGGACGCATGATTAATACCCAGGAATTGGTAGGAATGTAGTCTATATAACTGAATAATATATAGACATCTTTAACACTCTATATAAATACATATTTATTAGCATACTTCCATCTGCAGGTCAATCTGTACTTATTTTGCTAACACCTGGGGCTTGATCTCAGGCCCTAAGAATAGCCTTTCAGCTCAATTTGCCCCAGGATGGCGTGCTGACACTCACCCATTCATGAATTGGGCCTTGTAGGCTTGTAGGCCATGAGTTCAGTTGCCAGCACTCCCCAAAAATGAATTGTGGAGTAAGAAGTCCTGAATGTCAGGTATGAAGTGGAACACATATGCAGACCTATATCTTATGTAATCAATGTTTTATGTGCCATAATAGTCAAAATAAATCGTCAATACATGAATAAAACAAACAAAATAACTGCACTGAATGCAATATGGAGTCAACATATGTATGTAAATATGAATCATATATGTAAATTGTACATGAATAGGATGTTTTCTAGTGGTGGGGATCTATTTCAGGCCTAAAGAACCGACTTGAATTTCTTGACTTCAAGGAGGCCAGCTTCCCCTTCCCACACAGTGCAACAGAGTTACCAAGATCATAGGTTCCAATCCCGACAGTCCTGACAGAAAAATGCCACCTTTATATTATGTAATAGTATAGTAATTCTTAGGTATTTCATGATTCCTCCATTTTATGAATGTGATTGTTTAAATGCTTCATAAAGCATTAACTAACATCGATCAGTTTCCTATTAAATAATTCTTTATAATTTTATCCTAGAATCATTCAAAAACTGCTCTTTCAATCATGACATACATCATATTCTATTGGTAATCATATGGAGAGGAATAAGTTTCTTAGGATCTCTTTCCATTTTGAGGTGGCTGGACCAGGATTCCAACTGTGGGCTATAGCTCCCACCACTTAAACCCGAGGATAGGGAACTCATCAGTCTGTCCAAGAACACCAGTAAGACAAATGATTAGGCTGGCACCAGTGGCCCTCAGCAGTCTTCCTTGATACTTACAAGGCTGTGATGAGAGGATCATGGTCGAAGTCACCCTAGGCAGGAAAGTCCAACTTCAGTGCCAACAAAGCCAGAATCCCTGTGGCTCCAGTGTGGAAGGCCAGCCTTGAGCAAAAGCAGCTCACAGACTGTGCCCATATCCTCAGTTCATGGTCTGGGACTGGGAACAAACAGCCATACACAATGATCTGTGCAGCCATGCGGCTAAAGCAGGTCACCCTCTTGTCTCCAACTGAATTGGACATTGTTCCCTGGGAAAAGGGCTGGGGGAGCTGCTATCTTCTTGACTCTGCCCATGCTGTTTGCATCACAGGATTCTGGCCACACCCCCATTCTTTCATTGTTCTTTCTGACCAATGAGATACAAGAATGGTGGCCATGCCCACATTGAATGCTGCCTGGTAGCACCAGGATTCCCTCTGTTAGTTTACACCACTACCAGCAGTTGAGGAAGGTATAGATGGCTGAGTGGTGAGAAGAGGCATTAGGCGACTGGAATATAGAAGGAAATTGAGATGCCTGCCTAGTCCCCAGCCCCCTCCCGCCTTCCCAAGGTTCAGAAATTCAAACCAGGCAATGGCACACTGCCAGGCTGTGTAAAGCCCCAAATTGGTCAATGGCCTTGGTTCTCTGAGGCCATGTGTCTGCAATGCCGCTGCCATTCCCGCTTGCCCCACCTGGAGCAGCCTCAAGCAACTTCTCCCAGGAGCACATGTGAGTGGCTGCCCCAAAACCACCCCTACCCTGGGTCAGACACCCCTCTGAGGGCACCAAGACCCGCTACTTGTTTCCTCTCCCTGGCTCTGAGGAGCCACCTTTCTGTTTTGGGCATTTCTGAAACAGAGCCTCTATATGCTCTGGCTGGGCTGGATTGATGTCCTCCTATCTGTGACAGGTATGCTCCACTGGGCCTGGTCATCTGTAGTTGGGGTGGTAGACATGTAGCAACATGCACAGTCATCGATTTAGATGGATTATCTCAAAAATTTAGTCCACAGCAGCCTATTCTTTTTTTTTTTAATTGTGAAAATACTGTCCAGAGGGGTTAAAATTACATGTGCAAGATATGAGTACATATCTTATCAAGCATTATAGCCTCCTCTTTTGTTTCCCCTTGCCATCCCATCCTCCCCCTCCACTCGACCCTCCCCATCCCCCTACCAGAGTTGTCAAGTTCATTTTCGACATACCACTTCTACGTCTCATTGTTATAATGGGTCCAAATTTAATCCCTATTTCAACGATTTGTTTTTTCCCTTCCCCTCCATAAATTATAACAACATCAAATACAGTCAAAGAAGGGATTATACCGTGGGGGAGAGATATAAAAAGCAACAAATAAATAATCTTATGAATGTACTAGAAACAATCGTATGAAAGAAAAAAATTGAATAGATATCTTAGGGTTCTTTTCACTAACATGAATTTATCTGAACTTTTATGCTTGACTCAGATATATACTAGTTATTGCAGATAAGGGAAAACATGGGACCTATGTTTCGTTGGTTCTGGCTTACTTCACTTAATATAATTTTTTCCAAGTCTTTCCATTTCCTAACAAATAGAGCAATGTCATTCATTCTGATGCAGGCATAGAATTCAATTGTGTATATATAACCCATTTTTTTGATCCATTCATCTACCGAAGGGCATCTGGGTTGCTTCCATATCTTAGCTATGATAAAAAAGGCTGCAATAAACATAGTTGTGCTGGTAGCTTTAGTGTGGTCTTCTTTGTAAACATTTGGGTAAGTGCCCAAAAGTGCGATTGTTGGATCAAAGGGGAACTCTATGTTGAGTGCTTTGAGGAACCTCCATAAAGCTTTCAAAAGTGGTTGAACAAATTTACACTCCCACCAACAATGAAGTAAAGTTCCCTTCTGTCCACATCCCCTCCAGAATCTGTTATCAGACTTCTTCAGTATAGCCATTCTAACTGGGGTGAGGTGGTATCTCAATGTTGATTTGATTTGCATTTCTTTTATGGCTAGAGAGTTTGAGCATTTCTTCATTTGTCTATTGGCCATCCTTCTTTCTTCTTCAGTGAAGTTTCTCTTTAAGGCTTTAGCCTTATTTATTGGGCAGTTTCTTTGAGGATTTGTTGTTGGGGGATTTAATTTTTTGTTTTCCAAGTATATTTTAGATATGAGACCCTTGTCTCTAGTATGGCTAGTGAAGATTTTCTCCCAATCCGTGGGCTTTCTATTGATCTTGCTAGCTATGTCCTTTGCCATGCAGAAGCTCTGCAACTTCGTGGAATCCCATTTGTCCAACCTTTCTTTGATTTCTTGTGTTTCTGGGTCTCTATTAAAAAAAATTCAACCTGTGCCAAGGAGACCAAGGGTTTCTCCTATTCCATCCTGTAATGTTTTCAGAGTGTCTGCTTTGACTCCGAGGTCTTTGATCCATTTGGAGTTGATTCTGGTGCAGGGTGATATATAAGGATCTAGCTTTAGTTTTCTACAAGTAGTTAAGCAATTTTGCCAGCACCATTTACTGAAGAGGCTGTCTTTCTTCCATTCTATTATTTTAGCTCCCTTATCGAAGAGTAGTTGGCTATATGTCTGTAGGTTCATTTCTGGGTTTTCAATTCTATTCCATTGGTCCTGAAGTCTATTCTTATGCCAGTACTAAGCTGTTTTGATTACAATTGCTTTGTAGTAGAGTTTGAAATTTTGGTATGATATTCCTCCAGCACAGTTTTTTTCTGTTGAGGATCGTTTTGCTATTCGGGGTCTTTTATTGTCCTCTATGAATTATTGGTTTGCCTCTTCTATTTCCTTGAAAAATTAGGTTGGAATATTGATAGGTATCACACTGAATTTGTAGAGAGCCTTGTGAAGGATTGCAATTTTCACGATGTTGGTCTTTCCAATCCATGAGCATGGGAGTTTTTGGCACTTTCTAAGATCTCTTTTGATTTCCTTTTTCAGGTTTTTAAAATTTTCATCATAGAGTTCCTTCACTTCTTTGGTTAAGTTATTTCCTAGGTATTTTATTTTTTGTGGGGCTATTACGAATGGAGATGCTTTCCTAATTTCAGCCACACTTTTCTCATTGTTGGTATATAGAAAATCCATTGATTTTGAGGGGTTAATTTTATACCCTACTACTTTGACAAAGTTTTGAATCAGCTTGAGTAATTTGGGAGTGGAGTCTATTGGATTCCTTAAATACAAGATCATGACATCTGCAAAGACGTAGAGTTTTACTTCTTCTTTCCCTATTTGGATCCCCTTTACGTTTGCATCTTGTCTTATTCCTGTAGCTAGGCATTCTAATACTAAATTGAAGAGAAGAGGAGAGAGTGGACCTTCTTGTCTCGTTCCTGAGTTAAGAGGAAATGGCTTTACTTTTTCACCATTAAGTATAATGCTGGCTGTAGGTTTGTCATATATAGTCTTTATTGTATTGAGCAAAGTTCCATGGATTCCTAATTTTTCCAGAACCATCATCATAAAGGGGCGTTGGATCTTGTCAAATGCTTTTTCTGCATCTATTGAGATAACCAGGTGTTTCTTATCTTTGCTCCTGTTGATGTGATGAATTATATTAATTGATTTGCGTATATTGACCCAGCTTTGCATCCCTGAAATGAATCCTGTTTGATCATGGTCTAGAATTTTTTGGATGAATTGTTGAATTTGATTGGCCAACATTTTGTTGAGAAGTTTTGCATCAATGTTCATCAAATAAATGGGTCTATAGTTATTTTTCTGTGATGTGTCCCTGCCTGGTTTGGGCATGAGGGTTATTATGGCTTCATAGAATGAGTTCAGTAGTGAACTTTCTCTTTCAATTTCATTGAAGATTTGGAGGAGTATTGGTGTGAGCTGTGTTTTTAAGGGCTTATAGAATTATGCTGTAAAACCATCTGGTCCTGGGCTTTTCTTAGATGGGAGGTGTGTTATTGATGTTTCTATTTCAATGCTTGATATGGGCCTGTTAAGATGGTATAACTCATCTTGGTTTAGTTTTGGCATGTCAATATTTGCTAGGAAAAGGTCCATTTTTGCCAAGTTCTCAAACTTATTAGCATAAAGTTTTGCGAAGTATTCCCTTATAATGTTCTGAATCTTGGTTGTTTCTGTGGTGATGTTTCCATTCTCATCTCTGAGTTTATTTATTTGGGTGTGTTCTTTTCTTTTTCTTATAAGATTTGCTAAGAGTCTTTCAATTTTGTTAATATTTTGGAAGTAACAAATCTTTGTTTTGTTGATTCTTTCTATGATTTTTTTTGGATTCTAATTCATTTAATTATGATTTAATTTTAATTATTTCTTACCATCTACTGGATTGGGGATCATCTTGCTGCTCTTTTTCAAGGAGACTCAGATGTCTCATTAAATGGTTGGTTTCAGATTTCTCCAATTTGTTGATGTATGAACTCAGAGCTGTAAACTTTCCTGTGAGTACTGCCTGTTCTGTGTCCCAAAGGAGCTGGTAATTTGTGTGTTTATCAGCATTTGAATTTCTTTTCTAATCTTTTCCATGACCCACTCGTGATTCAGCAGTGTGTTGTTCCAGGGTGTTACAGGATTTTCTCTGGTGGCTTTTCCTGTTGAGTTTTAATTTTTTACCCTTGTGGCCTGAGAGAATGCAAGGTATTACTTCAATGTTTCTGAAAAGAGATAAATAAGTACCCACACATATACCCCTAAAATAAAAATTATGAGAGGAAGAAAAAAATTAAAGTAAAAAATTAAAAATTAAAAAACAACTTTTAGAAAAAAATTATAAAAGGTACAAAAAAAGAGTTCTTTGATTTTTTTGTGGGGGATGGGAAGATCCTGTATCTTCCTTGTGTTCTTAACCTGTCTCTTGTTGGAGACTCTAGTCTACTTGTGTTTGATTTTCCTGTGGCTTGAATGGTTTCTTAAGTCAGTTTGAGCAGGCAGAAAAATCACAGGAGACGATTCTTGACCACAGGTGAAGCTCTGGGTAGGTTCGTAACAATCAGACCTCATTCTCCTCACAGGACAATTGTGAGGAAACAAGGGATTTATACAGAGGGATCTCTGGAGCATGGCTAGGAACAGAGGGAGTAGTCTTCAGATAAGGTTCTCGGCAATTCTGTGAGGAAATGACAGGAAGATAGCAGGAAAGGGCTCAGGCGGGGCCTGTTATTAATTGTGCAACAGATGTGGGATTATGAAACAAACATGGCTCTCTCTCATCATTACCCTATCCCCATGAGGAAGCGGATCATTCACTGTGTTGAGTTTTGCAGCTGGAGATTCTAAGGCAGAGAGAAGCCAGGTGACCTACTTATGACTTCAACTTCAAAGGAAGCTCTGCCTGACTTTGCTACCATGCTCCGTAGGACAATGGGTGCTATTCAGTCTGCTTCTTGTGGTAGGAAGTCCACTTCTTGTCAGTCGTGGAGCTAGAACTCTAGGCATGGGCGATGTTCCCAAAAGCCTCAGCAAAAGGCTAGTGTTCTACCACTTGAACCCACAACACTACTTTTGATTTTCTGGTGGTTCTTTGGAGATAAGATTCTCACAGACGTTCCTGCCTGGGCTGGTTATGAACCATGATCCTCATATCTCAGGTTCCTGTGTAGTTAGGATTAGAATTCTGAGCCACTGGCACCAGACTTAATTGTAATTCTGACTTTTCTCTCTCTCTCTTTCACAAGAACTGGTCACATGGGTGCTGGAGGAGGGGGCCCAGCATCCCCATGTGGCTGGAACCCAAGGTTGGTCCTCTCATTCTGGAGGTTGGCTGTGGGTCAGGAGCTCTCGCCTCAGCTTGTTGAAACAGCTCCATGAGATATGCCCTTCTGTTATCTGGCTAGACCGTAACAGTTATTCATTGTCCATCCAGCCTTACTAGACTTATTGTATTGTATTGCTTTCTACATCATTTTCTAGCACCTGGCCAAAATTATGATACGTAGTTACAGAATGAAAATGTAATGCAATCTTAAGAAAGTTATTTAGGGCTCTGTTAATGTGGCTTCATGGTACGGTGATTTCCTAGCATCCATGAAACCCTGGGTTCAATTCCTTAGTTACACACACACACACACAAAACCACTGGAAGTGGTGTTGTGCCTCAAATGATAGAGAGCTAGCATTGAGCAAGAAAAAAAAAAGCTCAGGAATATTCCCTACCCCTGAGTTTATGCCCCTCGACTGGCAAAAAGAACAAAAACAAATCAAATCAAAACAAAACAAAAACATTCAGTTAGTAAATGCAAAATAAATAAACCACACTTGGAATATATAATTGCTCCTTCCATACTGACACCTGACAACAGTTCCTAATTCATGTACTTTACTTATATTAGGATACTGTGTTGAAAAAAGTCTTGTTCATTAAGTCACAGCAATTAATGCCAGGGATGTGCTTAGATGTCAGGTAACGTTTAATTCTGGAAATTCAACCATTCCTGGATTTGTGTCGTCACTGCTAATCACAAAGAGAATGGTAGGCTATGTGTGATTTTGAAATCTTTTTGGTCAATTATGGCACCAAAAATGCAGAGGCTAATTAATAGTTGTGAAAGAAAATAAGGAATATATAACTCCAGATAGAAGGAATAAATGATAGTAATTAAGGTATACCAGAAACTGTTCTTGAGAACCATTTTTGGTTATTGTAGAACTAGTTGTCAGCTAGGCTGTTCCTCATTGCCTTTAGCATTCTAAATCTCTTAGGCTAGCTCTTAATCTCTGTGTGATAAATGTATCTCCTTCTATGCTATTCTTTCATACCTTATCTCCTTTGCTTTCTAAAAATCTTATTCTTTCTATATTTCTCTATGAACATTTCCTGATACTAAATACACCTATACAGATGGCAGAGGATGCTAATGAAAGGGTCCCAAAAATCATCAGTCATTAACGTAACAAAATGGAAAAGAGGACATATTTATTGCTACTTCAATTTTTCTGAAATGCTGCAATATCATTTGGTTAAAATTTCCATTCTTTGTCTACACAGTGTCATTCAGTACACATAAATGCAAATATGAGCAGGAGTTGGTTTACTCCTGTAATCCTAGCTACTCAGGAGGTTGAGACCAGAAGATTGTGGTTCAAAGCCAGCCTGGTCAGGAAAGTCCACGAGACCCTAACCTTCAATTAACCACCAGAAACCCGGAGGTGGTGCTCTAGCTTAGCACCCAGGATCCGAGTTCAAGCCCCACAACCAACAAAAAAGGTGAAATATAACTTTAAGTTTCCCCAAAAGGAATGACAAGTTCAATAATCTTCCCAAACAAAAAAATTCCAAAATGATTCAGTGCACCTACTTTTGCTGAGTTATGTTTTGGATTCTTTTCTGGACATATGCTCTAAAAACAAATCATTTAACTAGGGATACAGGTGGACCCATTTCAACAATGAGATGTACAAGTCGTTATGTTGAAAAACGAACTTTACAACGTTGGTGGGCGGGAGGATCGGGTATGGGGAGGGGGGAATATGGGAAGGGATGGGAAGGGGAAACAAAGAGGAGGCAACAATGATTGATAAGAAATGTACTCGTTATCTTGCCCATGTAATTGTAACTCCTCTGTACGGTATGCTCACAATAATAAAGAAAAAAATTGTAAAATATTAGCTTTACAATAAACATCTAATATTTCTCATTTGAAAAGAGAAGTCTATACAGTTGATGTCACTTGGCTTTCTTACTACCTTAGTTTAAAGCCAAACCAGGTAGGAGATTCTGTCAAACTCTTATTTGTAATTACACAGCAAAAAAGCCAGAAGTGGAATTTTGGTTCAAGCAGTAGAGTACTAGCTTTGGGGGTAGGTGAGCAGGAAAGAAAACTGTTCAGGGACAGGGTTCAGCCTCTAGGTTCAAGCCCCAGAACCAACACAAGCTAAACACAAAAGCAAACAAAAAACCAGATATTTCATTGGGACCCTCCTTAAAGGAGTATTGGTCTGAGAAGTGGCTCCTTTTGCTGATCATATAGACTGGATGCTTTTTTTGGAATCCTTACTGCTCTGGAGAACTCAGGACTAAACTAAAGTAATTCATAACTGACTTCTGCAACAAAAGAATCATCTCAGGGGTGAAATATCCATGCAAAAAACACTATAGCAGTAGAATTTTTGGGGGGTCCAGTCTTGGGCCTGAACTCTGGGCCTGGGCGCTTTACCTCAGCTCTTCAACTCAAGGCTAGCGCTCTACCACTTGAGCCACAGCACCACTTCTGGCTTATTTTTGCTTATGTGGTGCTGAGGAACCTAACCCAGGGCCTCAGGCATGCAAGGCAAGTGCTCTACCACAGAGCCAACTTCCCAGCCCCAGCAGAAGAACATATTTAAAACAACGTTATTTCTTTTTGTTCTATGCTGGCCATCAAATGGCACATTTTATCTTTTTGTAATACTCTCAACTACAAGTTTACAGAAAAATTATATATAAGTAAAAACACACTAGAAAAAGTCAGGGACAGAGTTTCCTTCAAGCCTCGGATTCTCTTCTTTTACAGTAAAAAGGAAAGCACAAGTTAACTTGAACTTTGTCAATCCTCTATGTTCCATTCCTCTACTGGGATCAGTTTCCATATCCAGTAACAGTTACTTCCAGGAACAATCTATGGTGCTGCTTGAGGTATAATGAATGATTTCTGGCTTCACCGAAATAACACAAGAACACATTTGGACCTGATGTAACACGTGTTTCAGAGACAACTTAGTAAAGAGAAAATATAAAATTTATATTTTTTATAAATACATTATGCATGAGTATATTGAATTCAAACTTTGTAAATTCTCTGTAAATTGAGGCGAATTTTAAAGAGGAAGAAGGTTCCTAGATCATTTTTTGTGAGTATATGTGCTGCACATTATTTCCCAAGTGTACATGAATTTGTTAACTCGTGTTAACTATAGCAATAATAAGAGAAAGAGAAATTCTGTGTTTAAGTATAAGGGTTCAATACACTATAGAAGACTCTACAAATAAGACCACATTGAAACAATAAAGCCAAGTCCAGTATGTAGATTTATGAGAGTGATATAGAGAAAGCATTACTCCTACGTGGAACACGAAGTATGAGGCCACTCCCTTCCTAATCACGCTTGCTAATGACACAACTTTGTAGAAATTAGAATGGAAGAATAATTCTGTTTCCAATGCAAGTCAGATATAAGAGCATGGATTTAATAAGGAAAAAATTCCATCTTGAGAGAGTAGGGATTATACTAGCCATCAACTGGTGGATAAGATCACATTTTTTTCTTTCCTTTACTTATATATTTTTTGTTGGTGGTGGTCTTGGCACTTGAAATCTGGGCCTGGGCACTGTCCCTCTGCTATTCCGCTCAAGGCTAATGCTCTACCACTATAGCCACAGTGAGGCTTCCAGTTTTCTTGCAGTAAATTGGAGAAAAGAGTCTCCTGGACTTTCCTACCTGGGCTGGATTTGAACCCCAATACTCAGATCTCACCACCACCCAGCTTAGGATCACATTTCTAACAGTGTACATTCAGCATATGTATTGTGTATATTCATCTATCTTTATATGAATTCTTGAGTTAAAAATCTGGGCTACAGCTTAGACTTTACACTCACAAAAATGTTTGTAGTTTAAAAGTTGTTTCTACTGGATAAATGAAACCTAAGTATGTAAAGGAGTCTGGGAAGTTCAAATTGCATCCAGCCTGGGCAGAACAGTGTTTGAGACACTATCTATAATTAACCAGCCAAAAGCTAGATTGGAAGAATGGCTCAGGTGATGGAATAACAGTCATGAGCAAGAATGATGAATAAGAGCTTGAGGCTTTTGCATACATACATATAAACATACACATACACACAGAGGCACTTATATGTGCACACACACATACACAAATGAAGCAACTCTCAGAATACGTAGAAAAGTTAGAAAACAATAGAAAGTATGTCCTGAGTGAGACTAGAATCAAGTGATAATTTTTAAAATTAGAAAATCCTAAAGTGAACTTTCTTCAAAAAAGTTTGAGAATATTACATAAGTAGGGACCAGAGATAGTAAGAGAGTCAAGTAATCAATATTAAAGGGATAGGATCCATGGAGGAATGAATCAGAGACCCGGCAGGTGCATTTGAAAATGTTCATACCCTGTGTCAAATGTTAGAACATCTTTGAAAATAGTGCATGAACAGTCTGAAAAGTCTAGTGGATAATATCACTGGTGAAGTTCAGAATTGATAGTCTGTATCTAGATTAAATAAACCAAGAAGGGGCTGGGAAGGTGGCTCAGTGGTAGAGTGCTTGCCTCGCATGCATGAAGCCCTGGGTTTGATTCCTCAGCACCACATAAGCAAAAAGAAAAAAGCCAGAAGTGGCTCTGTGGCTCAAGTGGTAGAGCACTAGCCTTGAGCTGAAGAGCTGAGGGACAGCATCAAGGCCCAAATTTCAGGCCCCATTACCGGACCCAAAAATAAATAAACAAACAAACAGATAAATAAATAAACCAAGAAACTATGGTGGGGCAATGTGATACAAGCCTTGAATTCTAGCACTCAAACTGACAGGAGATTAGAGACTGGAATTACTACTGATACCTTCCCTGGACCAGGTAGTATAATTTTGTCTTAATAAAACAAACCAAACAAGAATGGAATACACAGTTGGAAATTTGGACTAATTTTTTCATTATGTTTTGAAAAGCCAAGTTTTCTATTGAAATACAACTGGTATAGAATCCCCAATTGTGTTTTATTTTTTTTAACTCTTTTAAAAAAATTTTTTTTTGGTTCCGGTTGTGGGGCCTGAACTCTGGGCCTGGGCACTGTGCCTCATCTCTTCAGCTCAAGGCTAGCGCTCTACCACTTGAGCAACAGCGCCACTTCCAGCATTTTTTCTTTTTGCTTATGTTGTGCTGAGGAATTGAACCCAGGGCCTCATGCATTCGAGGCAAGTGCTCTACCACTAAGCCACCTTCCCAGCCCCTCCTCAGTTGTGTTTTAAATGCGCTCTTCATTACAGAACATTCCTAGATGCAAATTGGTTCATGATTCCCATCCAAAATTTGCAAAAGTAAGTAATCATCATTCTGTTAGATTCCAAGGAAAGGATGAAGGATTACAAAAGCTTAAGCCTGGAGCAATAGCAAAGATCACCTAATGTAGGTCTTTATAGATCTTGCTAAATTGGAGTTTAGACTTCAAAAAATATTTTGGTTTCGTTTGTAATTTCATATTCTATAGGATACTACAAAATTCTTTTTAGGTAGAGGGTTTAATTGACAAATTTACAGATGTTTCTTTCATTCTATTTACCTAGCATATTGTTTCAAGTGAGTTATAAGGAGAAGTCAGTTAATAAATAATTCTAACTGTTCATGTAGAAAATGATAATGTGAATAATTTAGACCGAGTTGCCAAGAAATTGATGATATTAATTTATAAATTTAGAAAAAGCAATTTTTGAGGCTTTAATATAACATAGTATGAAGAGAATAATTGTGTGACATCTTCTTTCTTCTACCTGTATGTAACACAGGAAGCAATTTCCTTAATTACGTGCCTCTGTATACAGTGAGAAAAATGCTAGGATTTGGGTTTGTTTTTATTTTTTTTTGTTTTATTGCTTTGTCATAGGGCTTGAACTCTGGACCTGGACACTGTCTCTGAGCCTGTTAAGCTCAAGGCTTGTGCCTTACCACTTCAACCTCAGTACCACTTGTGTCTGGCTTTTGCTGAGAAGTTTATTGGAGATAAGAATCTAGGGATCCTTCCTGCCTGGTTGGGCTTTGAACTGTAATCTTCCAATCTTAGCATCCTGAATATCTATGATAGTAAAAAAGTATAAATATAAATAATATTTGCAAGAATACCAGTGGAGGAAAAATGATGCAACCCAGTATGTTGTGGTGTTCTTTCCAGAACACGGAGGGCATCACATTAGCAAGGTGTAATATTTTCCCCATAAAGATAAGCGATTTGTGATGTGAATTAAGGGAATTTTGAGGTTCACCCTACAAGTTGGAAACTGTTGGTCTAGGATGACTTTATGGCATAAATTTGGGATTGATGGTCATAGAAATAATAGCTTAATCTGATAAATTGCTTACTCTTGAAGAATTAATTATAACCGATGCTTTATAGTTTTATCCTATACCAGAATGTGGCTATTTTTCTGTTCACTTCTCAATCTGTAACACCCCATTGGAAAATGCATCTATTGCAGAATTACATAACATGCAAACAGGTACTATTTTGAATCTCTCAGGTATGGAATGTTGAGAATTTGAAAGTGAGTAGTTATTAGTCATAGGAATTTTGAAGAACACACATATTTTGTCCTCTTAACAACTAATTTACTTTTAAAAGTTATGGGTTTCTATAGAATTAAATGGTTTTCGGTTTTAGTATGAGAAAGTACTAATTTATTCTTTTTTGAAAATATTGGCAAGTATATTGTGAAAAGATTATCTAGTTGGTTAACATTCAAGTTGATGGCCCTCTGATAAAGAAGGGGTAATTAATTCAAATTATATGCCAAATAGTACTGAATTTTTAAAAAGTTACTACATAAAGAATAATATTTAATATACCAATACAATGAAATTTTATTTCATACAGCTTATTTTTTAAATTTAATTTTAATGTGAAAGTGATGTGCAGTGGGTTAGCAATTGTAAGGCAGTGAATGCATAACTTTTCAAACTTGTTATGCCCTCTCTCATTTTTTCTCACATTTTTCCTTCACACCCAAACCCCTCACAAGTTGTAATGTACATTTCCAACATATTGTCTTCTGAGTATTTCTAATGCATTGGTTTGCTTTTTGTCCTTTATCTTGCCATTTTGTTGTTTCTCTTCCCTTCCCTAATTAAGGTAAATGTATACACAAAATGTACCAAAATCAAACACAGTAGGAGTTATACCATAGGGGAAAAACCCAAGGAAAATAGAAATCACATAGTACATTAAAAACAACAACTGCAAATAAATATCTCTTTCCATATCTTGGAGTTCATTTTGCTCAGCATCAGCTTATATGTTCATATATATGCATAACAAAGCCACTGGAAAATAATGAAAACAACATGTTAACTGTTTTTGATGGTAAACGTGGAATTAGGATTGGTAAATTTGCGATTCTGATAAAAGAATTTCAAAAGTGTTTTAAAATTAAGACAGGTAAATTTTAATTTTTCTAACTTTTAACTTAGCCTATTAAGAAATTTTAAAATTGCCTGGGAAAATAGGCTTTCATGCAAAGAAATCCATGGAGACTTAGCTGAGAGGGAGCAATGTGGGTAAGGTGGCTCATTTTCACAGTAAACAAACAAACCTCACAAACCTTGCTGTAAATCCTGTAGGTTCCCATGAGAATTGTCCTTACCCAGGAAATATACACTTACTGTGTGAAACAAGGTTGTAGTGGAATTTAAATTCAAAGTTTTTTTTAAAAATATAAGACATCAAAATTTGTGAATTGACCTTTAATTACTAAACAGTAATTCTCTTAAAAAGATTATTTGGGTCAAAATATTTAGGGAGAAAGTGTCCTCCACAATGAAAGAACGTATTGAGTTTACACTTCTCTGTTTTAATACTTTCCACAATGTCTGCATGTGAAGCACTGAAACACAGAAAAAAATCTGATTGGATACTTCAAACCAGTGATTTCACATTTCTAAGTAGCTCAAAAATATAATATCCTTATTAACATGAGATAGTGAATACTTCTTTTATTACATAAGCCAAAAAGTTTGGGGATCAGAAAAGAATTGAGCAAATAGAAAAGGTAAGAAAACATGTTATTAGAAGCCCTAGCTAAGCGTTTTGGTTTCAGCAGTGGAGGGGGCCAAAACTTTTTTATATAGTGATATAGATTGTGTTAATGTTTTTGCTACCTAACGTGATTTTACTGAGCTTATTTGGCTGAGTATAATGCAGAACAAATTGAATGAAGACATGAAAATAAATTCCACCTCCAAATAAAAGAGTTTTCAAAGAGAAACCATGAAGATGTAGCATTGGGGACGCATTATAGTGCTTCAGCTTCACTAGAATTGAAGCCAGGAACCTGTGATTAATTGGAAATCAGGCAAGAGCTAAGAAGAGGACGTAGAAGTAGGACATAGAAGTATTGTCCTTTGTAACAGACAATATCATCCAAGGAATTGGTGATTTAACTCTCTTCTTCTCCATACATCTTGTTGAGCAAATACAAGACCAAGAGGAAAATAACCTATTGAAATAATTTTGCAAAGAATAACTTCATTGTTCCTGATATTGTATCTAAGGAGATTCTTAAGAGAGAAGATAAAAGTTTTATGATAAGATAAAAGTGGAGTATTCTTAGGTTTCCAAGCATCTTGTTAGCAAAATATCTTTGAGGTTACAAGTGATTGAACCAAAATGTGTTGGAATATTTATTTTTGTCGGCACTTTAGACACAAGAAGATTTCAAGGTAAAAGGAAAAAGAAAAAATTATAGCTAAATATTTGTGATTATAGGTTCTTTGACTGGATTTTTGGAGACAAAGTTTTGCATTAGCGTTGGTCCTCATTAACATAGTTGTTGGATTTTCGTGGCAACCAAATGAAAAGGGGAAGTTTAATGGACTCGCTTGAATAAGTAAACAGCATGATAGAAAATAATGGCAAATAATATTTAATGAATTATTTTGAACAATTACTTTGTGAGAACAAAGAAGGAAAGATATAATTCAAAATCACTTGACGTTATTAAAAGTATGAAAATGGAGTAGTGAGGAGATTGAGAGAAAACAGAGAGGACTGTTTTCTCTCCAGTGGAGGAATAGGTTTTTGATCTTGTTTCTTCCATTCTGTCTTCACAAGCTATCAAGTGTGACTCAGGACTGGAGTATCCAGTTCAGACAAAGAGCACTCGCAGAAGAAAATATTTGCAGAAGATATAGGTGATTTATAACCTTAGACAATCTTTTTAAATCTAGTCAAAATCCTTCCCTACCCCAAACTGCCCTCTTTGAACAGTTTGTTTGCTTTTCCAAAGACTGCCCTTCATTAACTGCTTAAAATTTTGAGAGGTCATATTCATACTCTCTAGAGATTGCTGTTTGGTTGTCATTTTTGTGTGTTTTTGTTTGTTGTTTTTTTTAACTGAATTTCAAAAGGTTGTGCAAGTGTTTTACAATTAAATATGTCCATCAAATTGTCTAATGCTCCTGGATCAGAATCACTCCTTCTATCAATGTCAACCAACTCTTTCTCCAAGATTGAGTTCAGGTTTAGCACTTCCTTCATTACATATGTACATTGAGTATACTAGCTGTACTTGCCCCTTGTTCCATTTTTCATTCATTCTATTTTTTTACTATTGTTCCTCTCTGGTTTCAATTTCCTGATAGTCATTCTGTTAAAGTGCCTGTTAATACTTTGAAAAGTTTATATACATTCCATGGAGTTTCACTCCCACATATACTTGAACTGATGTCAGCTTATATTTCCATAATTCATTCATCTGCAATAGCAATTTGCAGACTGGAGATGTGAAGCACTTAGACATGATTTTATTCGCGTTCATTTGGAAGATTAATCTTTAGTCAACAAGAAAATTTAAAAATGGCTTAGAATTTATTTCTAACTACCAGTTATTATAAATGGCTTTGTACAATGGTGTATGATTATTTTATTTTACATAGGATAATTTCTTCTACTACCTATAAGTTTTGGAAAAAGAAGAAAACTAAAATTTACTACTTAGAGGAATATGACAGAAATAAAAGAGATTTTATTTTTGTCACATCTCTCATCAGTACCCATATTCAAAACTTAAAGTCATATTTCTTACTATGTTAGACAGATAGGGAAAATATAAAACAACACATGATAAGGCAACTATTAGTCACTTTTTAAAATGTACTTTCTTATGTGATAAAAATTTACTTTATTAGCTAATATTTGGGTTTGAAATATGGGAGGCTGATCTATTTAACACATTTCTGGAAGGCACCTACTGAACAACACAAATGGTGGGGAGTACTATTTCTACATTTTGATGAATGGTTGAACTTGTTTGCTATTGGTGCTGGGTACGTAAATCAACTCTATTGTAACTAGCTCCCTACACTTGAAAACCTTGTAACGTCACTATCATCTACTTGTAAAGTGTTATTTTGGCAAATGTGATTTTAAATAGTTTATTTGAAAATGAATATACTTTGAGGAGATTAAATATAGGTTATCTTTGGTTTGAGAATGACAACATTTTTTTATACTACAGAACCTAGTTTTACTGAAGTACCAGTGTTTTGAAGCACTAAGGATATTATCAATTAATGTTTTTCTAAATTATATTTGACCTCTAAATCAAGTATTCCTAGTTTGGTAGGCCACTTATGGATCTAACATTACAGAAACTATTTTTTGGCTGCACTGAAATCTTTCATTAATCATTAGGAGAGGGGTATTAAAAATAATCTTGTTCATTTGTAATTTTGTTCACTCATATGGGCTGGTCATCTGTAAATTGAAAGTTTGAATTACAGTACTTTCTCTCTGATTTTGTGGTCTCATCTTTCATTTTAACTTGCCTTCCATTTCACAATTAAATTCTGCTACTTCTTGTAAGGAATTGGGGTCCTGAAATATTATAGGAAATGAGAAATTGAGATGTCTTCAATTATTTTCTGTTGGCATGTTGCATGGGCCTATGTGAGAAGTCTTGCCCTTGTTTTCTGATGATACAGATAACTGGGAACTGGTATCCTCGGATCCGTGGGTCCTTCAAAAGAATAATAGCTTTTAGACATCATATCAGCAAAATTTGGGTATAATCAGTAAGAACATTTCAGAAATATGGAGAAAAACACTTTGGGACCAGCGAGTTAAAACAATAAACAGAGCATCAGAGTAAAATCCGTTATAGATTAGCAGAAAACAATACTGTTATTTTACCATGTGAATTCAGAAGATCACGAACACTTAGAACGTATCACAAGTTTATACCGAAGATATTGCATTAATACTTTTTATATTCTAATATATATCCTAAATCTAATTATTTATATTCCATTCTATTTATTGGAATAAATGTCAATATATTTGTCAAATTATCAATTCTAGTAAGATTCACTGTGTGAAATTTAAAATCAGCACATATTTTATATTTATAAATATAAAATATATAAGTATATATAATATAAAAATTGTTTTGCATTGTTGTGTTGTGGTTAGGGAATCAAAGGCAACTCTGTTTTAAAGTATTATTCCATTATCTCTACCTCAGTGTTTGGTAGAGTTAGACTTCAAGCTTTACCATTTGTAGATTTACAGCCTAGAGGCAAGAGGAAACACTGTGATTAAAACATTACCAATTTAAGGCCTAATATCGAGGAGAAACATATGGACTTTTCCAGGAGCTATGGAAATATTTGGAGAGAGTCAGTAGTGTAAGTTCCTGCTTGGTTGGATGATAGACAGGCCAGGACAGTAGGTAATCATGCGTATGAAAATTTTTTCACCTTCTTGGCTTTAGCTACTTTTGAAATGATAGGTATAATAAACAATTATATTTTGATAAAATACCTTCCATTCTGAACAATTTGGTCTGAACTGTTAATCTCTCTATGATCCCTTGTAACTAAGATTAGTTTTGTTCCAGTAAGACAATCTATGCTGTCAGGGTAAGATATTCTGGTTGGTCTGTTCCTACAAGGAAGAAGGGTAAAGGTTCAGGTAGACATTTGTCCCAGCAAGACCTCATTTGGGAAAGTTTAAGCTGCGGAAGTTTAGAAGTAGCTCTCAAGCAAGGCTTAGTTTGAACCCATTAGCTCTACAAAGCTAACTCAGTTGATAAATAAGTACTTGAAAAGCCATCACTTTTGGTCTTAGCTTTAAAGGCTTCAAAGTATGATCAAATTTAAAATGAAAACGACAAAATAGTCATTGACAAAAAAATTGTAAATATGAGCAATCGACCAAATGATATAAGCTTTTCCACTATACACAGAATTTTAGAGAAACAAGATCAATCGCATTTTAAGGAACAATAAGGGTTCCTTGTTACAAATAGGCAACCATGGATATATGCCTGTATAAAGATTGCATCATTAAGTACTTAAATTTAGAGGGTACTACATGCTTCAGCAGCAGGTCTACCCAAATTACAATACCACAGAGATTAACATGGCACTTGCACAAGGATGATATGAAAATTTGTGAAGTATTCCATATTTTTCATTCTTCTGATGCAAGAAATATAAAAACAGTTATTAAAAAGTTGATTACAAAAATACAAGTGTAACAATACATGCAATTCATAGAATTAAAGGTTAGTTTGACATCAGTGTATTAAATCTTCACCTTAGAAAGGCCTTTACATAGCATAATCTTTACAAAACTTGAAATTAGATAACATTGTCATGTTATCCCAAAGAAATAAAATAATATAAGGACCTAGGAAAAAAAGGAATCTTAAACTTCTTCTATATGGAATGCAATCTGAAAGGACACATTTATTAATGAAACTATACATTATATAAAAATGTAGAATTCAAAGTATTATATATAGGAGCGAATGAAATAGATTATGGATATTGTACAAACGTAGATATACTTTTTTCCTAAAAGCACCAGGAACATCTTTAGTTCCTATACTATTCATTTCAACAGATAAGTTAAAATTATTTCTGATTAAAAAATCACAAACTCTGCAGAAATCATTATAGATGTACACAAAAAATTCTTGAATATATTTTGACATCAGAGTCAGGCAATTCACTTGGAAGAATACCATGGAATCCATGAATTTTTAAAGTAAGATATTGCTGTTGCTTTGTATTGTGAAAAAAATGGTAGGGCCACAAAGGATGGACTGGCATTTTTGAAATTTAATAAACTTAACCAAAACATTAGGACTTATGAAAACAATTTGTACAGCCTTCCACAACTTCAAAGAGGTAGTGATACATACTTATCCTTTTGGCAATATTAAATGCAGTTTCTTCCAAGCTGTTCTTCAAACTTGGTTTGATATAATGGTTCAACAGAGTACCTATTCGATTTCTATTCCCAGCAGCAACATGCAAGGCGGACAAGAGGCCTTTAGTTTGGGGATTGGTATCTGCCACTCTGGTATTATTCCACATATAAGCGCTGTGCAGGGGTGTCAGCCATTTAGAGTTATTGCATGAATATCTGCCTTGAGCTACCAACTCATGGACAATGTCTAAATGTCCACTCTAGGCTTCCATATGAAGAGGGGTATACTCATACTCATCCCTAGTATTCATTTGGGTGGCCTTTTTGGAAAGTAGTCTTCACACCATAGTAAGCGGATTAATTTTGGCATCCCAAAGAAGAAATTTGCTTGGATCCTACTCCATTTTTTTCTTGAAATTGATACAATTCCTCACTCTTTCATCTTGTTCCTTGTCTGAACATGAGGACCTTTGGTGTCTTCATGTGCAGCTTATTCTAGGAATGAGAAAATAGGAAACAATGCCTTCTTTGTAAATGATTTGAGAAATATCATGTTATAGTGTAAGAGAACTCACTATTCAACATATGGGCTTTAAGAGTTTTCTAGTAGCTTTCTAATGTTGGTATCCAACATTAGAAAAAATGTATAATGCAGTAGTAAAATAGAAGTCCTTGGTATGACTACCTAAATTCTTGTTTTTTTAAAGACACTTGTTTTCATCTAAAAATAGGCCTGTCTATTTCCTTCAAGTGATTCTGATGATTGAAGATGCTTAATGAGAAGTCAAAATGTATTAGTAGTCCTTTACTATCAATGAAATTTCACTTTTTCTTCTTGGAAAATATAATGATCAAAGCAATAGTTCAGAATCAGCAAGCAATAGTTCAGAATCATGCTTCAAGTGCAAGTGAATCACCAGTAAGTAATCCTTGATTCCATTTTCCACAAAGTTTTGTCACAGATACAATCTCCCTGCCTTCTGTAGCTGCTTTCCTAGCCTGGACCTATTCCTTCATTGTACAGGAAAATTTTGGATACTGGTGGAGATGCCACTATTATTTCCCAAAAATATTGGCCACCAAGTTGGCCCCTTACCTCGTCCCTAACTGACCTTAAAGGCATAGGGCAGTCAAAAAACCCTTTGGTAAGCTCCAGGGTTCTTAATTGGACTGACAAAGAGGGCAATAAGGGAACTGTTACTCCTTTTGTTGTTCCTGACCTCCCTGTTAACCTATGGGGCCGGGATATCTTGACCCAGATGAAAGTTATCCTTGCTAGTCCCAATTCTGTGGTTACACATCAAATGCTCCATATGGAATTTGTCCCTGGTACGGGTCTTGGAAAATCAGGAGAAGGAATCGTTGAGCCCATCCAAGCTACCCAAAAAACAGATAAACATGGGCTTGGGTATTCGGATTTTTAGTATCGGCCCCTGACCCTCCTGTGCCCCATGCAGATAAAATCATTTGGGTGGATCAGTGGCCCTTTACCCAAGAAAAATTGGAGGCAGCCTCCATGTTAGTACAGGAACAGTTGGTGGCAGGCCATATAGAGCCATCTACTTCACCATGGAATACTCCTATTTTTGTTATAAAGAAAAAATCAGGCAAATGGCGCCTTTTACAAGATCTACGCGCCGTTAATAAAGCTATGCGTCCAATGGGAGCACTACAGCCAGGCATTCCCACACCGGTGGCTATTCCTAGGGACTATTACAAAATGGTTATTGATTTAAAAGATTGTTTTTTTTTAACCATTCCCCTACATCCTGAGGACATACCCTATTTTGCCTTTAGCCTTCCTCGCATTAACTTTCAAGGCCCCATGCAAAGATTTCAATGGAAGGTACTTCCCCAATAGCCCTAGCCTTTGTCAAAAATATGTTGCCCAGGCAGTGGACCCTGTGAGAAAACGATGGCAGCGCGTCTATATATTACATTATATGGATGACATGTTGCTTGCTGCACCTGACACCCACGAACTTAGAAACTGCTATTTAGACCTTTATAAAGCCCTTACTGCCCTGGGACTACAGGTTGCCCCCGATAAAGTTCAAACACAGGATCCCTATACTTATTTGGGTCTAGAACTCCAAAATAATCAAATTCGGGTTCCTCAAATTCAACTTCGTTTAGACCATCTTCACACCCTTAATGATCTTCAAAAGTTGCTTGGAGATATTCAATGGCTTAGGCCATACCTAAGGTTGCCCACCAGCGTGCTTTTGCCTCTTAATGAGATTTTAAAAGGGGATTCTGACCCCTCCTCTCCTCTCAAGCTTACTCCCAATGCACGAAATGCCTTAAGCCAAGTTACTGAGGCCATTGCCCAGCATTTTGTTACACAGATTTCCTATAATCTTCCTCTGGTCTTAATTATTTTACATACCCCTCATACACCCACAGGATTGTTTTGGCAACAGATTCCCCACTCCAATAATAAGGCCAGCCCCCTGCTTTTGGTCCATTTACCCACCACATCCCCCAAGGTTATTGCTGTTTACCCTGCCCAGGTAGCCTCTATCATTATCAAAGTTCACTTGCTCTCTCGACAATATGTCGGCAAGGACCCTGATACAATTTTAATTCCATACACCAAAGACCAGAGTCAATTTTTACTTCAGACTGGGGATGAATGGGGCATCGCCCTGTCAGGATTTTTAGGACTAATTGACAATCATCTCCCCAATGATCCCCTTTTACACTTCGCCCAGCTATATCCATTTGTTTTTCCCAATGTTACTCAAAAGACTCCCATTCCTCAAGCCCTCACTGTCTTTACAGATGGCTCAAGCAATGGCCGTGCAGCCTTCATTGTTAACAACCATACCACCACCTTTGATGCCCCTTACCAATCAGCCTAGCTTGTGGAGTTATTCGCTATAACACAGGTTTTTATGACGTTTTTTGATAAGCCTATTAATATTTATACAGATAGTGCTTACATTGCTCATTCTGTTCTCTTGCTAGAAATTTTACCCGCTATTAAAGTTTCCTCCAATGCAGCATTTTTATTTACTCAGCTTCAACAGCTAATTCAGGCCAGGAGACATCCATTTTTTCTGGGACACATTAGGGCACATTCTGATCTCCCTGGCCCTCTTACACAGGGTAACGCTCAAGCTGATGCGGCCACTCATTCCATTTTTCCCATTTTTGTTGAGCCTGTACAAAAGGCTACAGAATTACATAATCTTCACCATCTAAATTCCCAGAGTCTTCGATTGCTTTGTAAAATTACTAGAGAGCAAGCACGGGAGATAGTAAAGGCATGCCCTGCCTGTGTTGTCTCCCTTCCTGTACAACATCTGGGTGTTAACCCCCGTGGACTGCTACCTAATCAAATCTGGCAAATGGATGTTACCCATTTTCCTGAATTTGGAAAAATGTCTCCATAGACACATTTAGCGGGTTTGTTTTTGCTTCACCACACTCAGGAGAAACTGCCAAAAATGTTCTCTCTCACCTTGTTTTAGCCTTTTCTGTAATGGGAAAACCAGCCCACATAAAGACAGACAATGGCCCTGCCTATACCAGTGCCAAGTTTAAACAGTTTTGTGCTATTTTTCAGATTTATCATACTACTGGGATTCACTATAACCCCCAAGGTCAGGGCATCGTAGAACGAGCCCACCACACCCTAACAACCTGGCTTACTCACCTCAAAGCCTCTGCCTTTTCATTTTCCACTCCTAGGGATCGCCTTAGTCACACATTGTTCTCCCTTAATTTTCTAACTCTGGACAATGAAGGCCACTCGGCAGCTGACAGGCATTGGCACCCATCTTCCAGTTCTGCCTGCCCGTCTGTCATGTGGCGAGACCCCCTTACAGGCAAATGGAAGGGCCCAGATCCTGTTCTTATCTGGGGGTGAGGTTCACCCTGTATTTTAGATCAAGAACAAGCAGCCCCAAGGTGGCTGCCAGAACGCTTGATAAAACAGGTTAATGGCTTACCACAACCCAGGGGAAACCTTCCCCCTGAGGATGATGCCTTTTCTCTTGCAGATGCAGCTAGAACTCCAGACATGGACCATCCTGTTTAAATTTATTAAATAATAGATTAATCTCTTGGTTTCTAAGCCCATACAGGTTCATCACCATCGCCTTGATATGGCAGACGCAGCATTGAGATCTAGAAATTAGTGTTTTTGCCATGAGCTTGTTCCAGTGGGAAACAGCCCCCCTTCTTTTTCTTATTTAGAAAACTCTTCTTATTCATAACTCCTGACCATTCAACAGGCAAGGCCTATTGCCATAAATAGGTTCGCCCCTCCTCCTATAGGCCCCTCCACTTGGGGGAGGATGCACCTATGGGAGGAAGAAAAAATGCTCTAATCAAGGGTGCAGGTAAGACTGCAGGGGGATGGATCCGCAAGATCCCAAAACCAAGACCCCTGAGTGGCAAGCTCTGGTGCATGATGGTTGGCATGCATACCCACAAGCCATCTCCTCAAAAAACATGCCAAGGCCTGTAAAATTCCCCTCCCCGAGTGAGGACGCTTGCTCAGAGCAGAGAAAAACCCTGCCCCTTAGAGGAACAGAGCCTCTGTCACCCCCTCAAAAAGAGCACCAACAATTGATGGTCAATTTTCTAAATAAGAAAGGGGGAGATGTTGTGAGCCCTGCAGGGAGTCTATTTGCATGATAGGCTTGACTATCTCACTGGAACATCAGGAGGCTGTTCACAGAATCTGGTCTTTTCATCCTGCCCCATACAAATACCAGTAGCTGCTTACAACCACCTTTTCACCCCCCTGTAGCTGCTAACGACCACCTTTTCACTGCCCTAAGCAAGCATCCTGCAGCTGCTATGCCCAATGAAAAAGCTTCCTTATTCTAAGCATATAAATACCCCTATGTAAAAAATAAAATTTGGCAGCTTGATCAGAATCCTTGTCTTGCTGTCCTTCGTGTCTCTTGTCCCTTCATTCCTTCTCCCTTAGGTTCACTGCCCTCGTTGAAGTCCTGCGGGTCGGGACAATTCATCTTCCATTCAACAAGTAGTAATGTGTAACAATTCCCTTTGTTTTGCTCCTTATTAAATTTGTTTCCATTTTATTTCATAAGGAAGGATGATTTCATAAATCTATTGTAGATGCAAAAATATGTCAATTTATTTCTAACTGTATGCAATGATTTATACATACACATATATTACACAGGTTACAATGATAATTTATAAGTTCTGTTGAAAAGACCCCAGACCCCAGAATATGTTCATCCATTGAGCTCTTTAAGAAAAACCACTGCCCCTTCCCCTACATAGCTAAGAGAGCAAAGCAGGACGCAGGCAAGTCATTAACCACTGAGTCACCGCCTGCAGACCCCAGCATGACTCTAACACATGCCCTAAAACCAGGCATTCCTGGAAAATAGCCGACCCTCCCGTCCCTTCCTGTAAAACTTAGTCATAATGTCAGGGTAGGTCAGGAGGTAATAAATCACTTGTCAAAATTAGGGAACGAACAGTTTCGGTGCATGACGACCAGCACAGACTTGTCAGGGCAAGTACCGACACGTCAGCTTTCCCCCAACCCCACCTGCCCCATCTGGCCAGCTTAACCTGACCAATCCCCACCCTGAGCGTAATTTGAAATTAACCAATCAATACTCTGTAACCAAGCATCTCGCTTCTGTAACCTTGCTTCTGCTGTCCATAAAAAGAGGGTGCTTTCAAGCACTCGGGGCGCAAGTCTCCCGATAGACTTTGTCGCCCCGGGTACCCGTGTAACCGGTTTCCAGACACTCAACCCGAACCTTGTGGATCTCGAGGTTGAGTGCACCTGGGAGCCGAGGCATGCCCGAATAAACCTCTTGCTGTTTGCATCCGCACAAGTGGTCTCGTTGTTCCTTGAGGAAGGGTCTCTTTAGATCGAAGGACACCCCACGCCGGGGGTCTTTCATTCTGGGGGCTCGTCCGGGATAGAGACCCCCACCCAGGGACCACCGACCCATTTTCGGGAGGTAAGCTGGCCAGCGTCTGTGTATTGTCTGTGCATTGTCTGTGTGTTGTCTGTAAGCTGTCTGAAGTCTTGTGTGGGCAATTTTTGTGCGCTTGCGAATCTGGTGAGTTCGGCCGTTCTCGTCCGTATCTGGCGGACCCGTGGAGGAGCTGACGAGCTCGTACTCCCGACCGCAGCCCCCAGGAGACGTCTTGGGGGCGTCCGGGGTCTGAAAAAGTGACCCGTCCGGAGCCTGAAATAGTGGCTCGTCCGGGGCCTGAAAGAGTGGCCCGTCCGGGGTCTGAAAAAGTGACCCGTCCGGAGCCTGAAAGAGTGGCTCGTCCGGGGCCTGAAAGAGTGGCCCGTCCGGGGTCTGAAAAAGTGACCCGTCCGGAGCCTGAAAGAGTGGCTCGTCCGGGGCCTGAAAGAGTGGCTCGTCCGGGGCCTGAAAAAGTGGCCCGCCTGTTTTCTGGAACTCCGTCCTTTTTAGACGCGTGATTGCTTGGGAGACGAGTCTCCATCTGGTTTTTGCCTTCGGTTGATCGCCGAAACCACGCAGCGAAAAAGTAACGTGACCAGTTATAATTGTAATGTTGTTTGTTGTAGAGTTTTGGTTGCTTGCATTGCTTCTGCCCTTGTGGTTTGTTTTTCTGTTGATCTGCTGTCTTTGCCTTCGCTGTGGAAAATTTGGGAGAGTGTCTTACTGTGAATAGTCTTGTGTTATTCCTTAAGTTAAACCTTAAGTTAAAACTACACAGGTCTCTATCAGGTTTTGCTTTCAGTTTATTAACAACAGCGCGCAGCGAAGCCAAGTGTTGTCTGTATTGTTGTTTGTATTGTTGTCTGTATTGTTTTTGTGTTCGTTAACAGTTTTAAAATGGGACAAACTGTCGCGACACCACTTAACCTTACTTTACAGAACTGGAGGGATGTGCAAACATCAGCTCACAATCTTTCAGTAGAAGAAAAAAAAAAAAGAAAATGGATAACTTTTTGTTCATCAGAATGGCCCACTTTCAACTGTGGCTGGCCACGTGAAGGAACCTTTAACCTAACCATTGCCTTACAGATCAAGGCCAAAGTTATGGACCCGGGACCACACGGACACCCAGACCAGGTCCCTTATATTGTTACTTGGGAAGCTCTTATTTTAGAACCTCCCCCGTGGATGAAACCCTTCTTATCTACCCCGGCCCCCCAAATCCCTACCCCCTTAACCCTTCCATCTGCCCCTCAGCTCTCTCCCCCACTCCTTCCCTCTCCAATTTCCCAACCTCAGCTCTCTCTCCTTCCCGGGAGTTTAGCCATGGTCGGCCACTCCCATCTGAAGTCGCTTTTTCTGTTTGGCGCCTGTCTGTTTTTGTGTTTCTGTTTAGTGTTAATTGTTTCTGTTGTCTGTTTTGTTGTCCTTAAAGGGATGGGGCATCAACTAACAACCCCCTTAAGTCTGACTATAGATCACTGGAAGTCACAGCCTGAGCCGAGATTGTCAGGTTTTGGGAACTTGCTTGTTTGTCAATTATGAAATTGCCACTGACCATCTGCAGGTGGCCTCAGTTAGATCTCAGCCTCGGGCCTTGGCTCGGGGGGTCTGAGCGTGGGGGAGAACCTGTCAGTCTGAGGGAACAGCCGCTAGGGACTTCCTTCCCTTGCCCCAAGATGACTGGGAATTCGCCTCTGCCTTGGAAGACCCCCGGGTCAACGTCTGCAGGACTCTAAGAGAAAAATCCTCCGGAGGTGAGTAGGGGGGTTGAGTCCCCTGGTAAGTGAATGGTGGTGAGATGTCACCCTATTCACTGAGACTTGATTCTGTCTTTGTGGCCACATGTTTGTCTTGTTAACTTTAGTGTGTTTGTTTTATGGGGTAGGAAAGTTCTGGGTGAGTGTGGCAGGCTCACCCAGCAGACTCTGGATTCAGCTTGCTGAGTGGGAACAGCACAGAGTTCCGGTAGGGATAAACTGGGGCCCATTAGTCCCCAACTCAGCCTTCAGTTCTTGTCTAGTTCTGTTTTTAGAATTGGTACCAGTTTTAAATGTGGATCCTTGGTTTTTGTGTTTATCGTGTTTTTGTTATTTATTTATTTAAACATCTCTGAGGGAATAAAAGTTCCAGCTGGGCCTAGTCACAGACCTGCTATGCCCACCCTCCCCGCGAGGCATGAAGGGTTACTGGGCTAGTTTGGTTCCCTTCAAGCCTCAGGCTGCACCTTCTCCCAGTGGAGGCTGCTGGAAGACAGGTGAGGGCGTAGAAGGCTGTGTACCTGGATTGGACTTTTCAGCTAGTTCTGTCTAAAATTGGGTTAAAAAAAAAAATCAGGCCAGTTTAGTCTTAGGTGACTCCCTCCCTCAGCCCTCCTCCAACTCAGAAGAGATTCATAAGCCTTGCTAACAAGCAAGCTCTGTGAAAATGAAGCACAACAAAGGTACCTAGTTCTAAAAGAAATACTGTCTTAAATTTTTTTGTTTAAAACCTTTAGAAAGTGTACGTACAACTGATTTTGATTTTTGCGCGCTTTAAGATCTGTGTGTTTTGTGTGTGTCTGTGAACGTGTTCAAAGATAAAAAAAATTGTCAGCATGCTGTAACAATTGGGTGATTTAAATTTAAATTTCAAAAGGTTATGAGGTTTGGACATTACCAAAAATTTTTAAAAATCTTCACATTGTTTTAAATGGCTTTTTAAAAGGTTCTTTAACTTGCAAATTAGAAAATCTGGTATTTTAAAAACTAATATTTTAAAATGCATAAGTCTGTTTATACTGTAATCAAGTTATCTGGCTTAACAAAAATGCATTGGCTGTTTGGGGTCTAATTCCCTTGGCTAAAATTTGGGGATAAATATTAGAAATTTAAATGTAAAGGTTAGTTTAACACTGTCAAAGATGTTACCTGTTCTATCTAAAACTGTATTTCATTTGAGAACCAAGAGAAGAGACGGGGAAAAACTTAGAAACCAACAGAAGACCTATCTTTAGGGGTGAAGGGTGAACAAACAGAAGTGCAGTTCAGCTGGTCATGCAGTGGGACAGGCCCTGGGAGGAGTCCAAGCATGATGAGGCAAACTGGCACAAACGTAGTTCATCTAACCCTAAAGAGTCAGATTGGGTGTGTGCCTGCCTATTCCATAGGAGGGGCCAAGTGGCCCATCGTTGTTCTGTCTCTTTTCCCTGCAGATAGGCACTGAAAACATGATGGTTAAAATGAATGATGTGATGATCTGATTAGTATTGCTAAAACTTTCCCTTGGATGTGTTAACATTAAAATTAGGAAGGCCTTAAAAAGAGGGTAAAAAGTTATTTGTATAATGTGGCTTACTTTCAATTATGTTCTACAATTAGGATGTTTTTAAAAGTTGTGAAGATGTTAAATCTAGCTTTGTGGTATAGTAAAGGTGACTGTAATTCTTGCATTAAGGAAAATTGGCATTTGAGTTTTAAAAAAATCTTAATGTGTGTCTGTTTTAAAACAAGCAGCCAAGAGACAATGAGTGACACTTGGCCTCAAGATTTCAAGGGATCTTTTCAAAATGCAAATGAAAACTAAATTATAAAATATTAAAGGTGATTAATAAGAGGTTTTTAAAAAATTAGAAATAAATTTTGGATATAAAGTTTAAAGGTAAAGCTGTTTTTAACATTGGCTTCAATGTGCACAGAGAAAGAAAAAATTAGGATTACCAAAATAATTGCTATTCTAGTTTGCTATTATAGGTTTTTTAAGTTTCCAGCAAGCCCAAAGCAAAGCACAGAGGATTCTTACAAGTTGTCAGATGTAACTTTGACTCTTAATAAGTTTCAGGTAAGAGCATGCTTAAAAGCTACTTCTATGTTGACCACCTTGTTGCTTTTAATTGGAGTAAAATGGCCTTTTGTAAGACTCATTGATCTGCAAACCGGTTCAAAGCCAGCCCGGGCACAAAAAGGTCCCTGTGAGACTGTCACCTCTACTCAGCCAAGTGCTGAAAGAGCAAGCAGAAATGCTTTGGGACTCACAGTGGCAGAGTACTAGCCCTGGACTGAAGAGTTAAGGGACAGCATTCAAGCCCCGAGTCTGGGACTCAAAGTGGCAGAGTGCTAGCCTTGAGCTGTAGAGCTGAGGGACAGTGCTCAGGCCCTGAGTTCAAGTCCAGCAACCAGCTAAGGAAAATGCCAATGAGGCATTTATCCCAATGTAGAGAAGACACTCCTGGGACAAAAGCAATGGTGGAGCATCCAGAGGCAGTAAGCCACTGCTTGGATGGCAGAAATGTCAGATCCTAGAGTCATTTGTGTGTGGCCCTTCAAAACTGGTCAGAGCCGGGAGGTCATAGGAAGATAGTTTGGAAGCATGCCTAATGTTCATGACTACCTTGTAAGGGACAGGAACTTGCCAGTCCTCTGTGATAGTAAAAAACTAATGTTATAAAATGTGGGGGGTAGTTTAAATCTTAACCCCTTTATGTGCCAAAAGCTCTAATTGGCAGTAATATTGAGCTGACACCAGTTACATGAAATTCATCTTCTCAGGAAAAAGTTTGTAAACCCGAGAGTGTGTTTCTATTGATATCTGTCTAAAGGCCTGCAACGGTAACTCAGGCATTGTGTTAGGGTTACTAAAGATCACATTCCTAAGTCATCCAGAAAGATGATTTTACAAACCAGAGTGCTAAACAAGCTATACTGCTATAGCTGGAGAAAAGGTCTGTGCAGTTGTCAAAAGTTAAATATTGTTCTTAATGACTTCTAACCCTGATGGCCTCTTTGTAAAATAGGCTAAGGTTATAGGCTCCTGGCTAGGTAAGATCAACGCCCCTAAAGTCAGCTTGAAGTAGTTACAGAAGATGGACCTTCGCCCTTCTACCCCCATTTTAAGATCAAGAGTCCAGAGTCAGTTTTGGAAAAATGAGGCAAAATAGATAAAATAATTTTTAATAAGGGCATAAAAAATAGTGTTAACTGTTGTAGGTGTGCAAGGTGTGGAGACTGCATTTGTCAGAGATGGTTACAAGACTAAGCCTTCTGTGTCTATTTACAAAAATATCTGGTTAGTAAAAAGTTGTGATTTTGGTAAATTGTCCTGAGCTATTGTTTAAAAGATCTTAAAAACCAGCAGGATCAAAGCCTGCCAAGCCTAGGCAATGTATCTTTAACCAGTCTGTGTAGGAATTTACAGCCCAGCATGAGGTGTGACAACAGTCCCTTGGAGCCACTGAGAGACCCTGCTGTTCCGGTTGCTGCTGCTGCTGCTGTACACCTTAATGGGTAAAGTTCAACGACGGCCTGACAGTCACTTGGAGGAACTCCTGCTTGATTCCATCACCTAAGTCTGCTTCATGGTTGACTGCTGCTAAATCTAAGATCTTGTGGGACATTCTTTTGGGTGATATCCAGAAACCCTCTCTTCCCACAGTGGATATTGGGGACAAGGATATCACTGGCTTGCTTGTCTTAGGCACTTCAGTGCATAGTAACTGGAAATCCACTCTATGTTCACAGCCTAGTTTGACTCTGATATGGTAATAACCTGAGTGTGTTATCAATAGAGGTAATACTCTTAGCCTTAAAATCTAGCAAGCTTCTGCATCACGGTGGTGCCTTAAGGCTGTTCTAAGATAAAGGTTCCGCAAGCCAAAGGAAAATTGGGCAGTTTTAAACTACAGCCACAAAGATGGTCAAGAGATTGTAAAAAAAGAGGGTGGTAATGAAAGCCTTGGGAAAGAAATTGTAAAGAAAGAAGGAAGTAAAGAAAGCCTTGGAAAGAGAGTTGGGGAAATTTAAAAAGTAAGGATTGTCTTTAAGACAAACCTCAGAAAGTTTAAGTATGTCGCAAATGGTATAAGTATGTCTTAAAATTGGAGCTTACAAGTACAGCTGGTATATCAGGCGACCAGCTGGTGACCATCCAAGAACGAAGCCTTGCAGCAAGATTGTATAACCTTTTACTGATAAAAGTTTGTTTTCCTCTACATTAGTCTGTCTGGGCGCTGACAAACTCCGTAAAATCGCACTCAGCACTCAGCATTCCAAAATCGAAGGGGGTTAGACTTGCTTTTTCTAAAGGAAGGGGGCCTATGTGCAGCCTTAAAGGAAGAATGTTGTTTTTATGCTAACAAAACAGGAGTGGTAATCAGGACCCTAGACAAACTCGAAGAAAGATTAAACAATAGACAGCGAGAATTTGAGTCTCAACAAACTTGGTATGAAGGGTTGTGGACTCCATGGTTTACTACCCTAATATCATCCTTAATGGGACCCCTAATACTCCTCATGTTAATCCTTACTGTGGGCCCCTGCATCGTAAATCGCCTAATACAATTTGTAAGGACCGCCTATCGGTCGTGCAGGCCCTAGTATTAACCCAACAATATCATCAACTTAAATTAACGGAGGAATCTCCAGTTGAATGAAGGATTTCATTCAGGCAAAAAGAAAATGGGGGAATGAAAAGACCCCAGACCCCAGAATATGTTCATCCATTGAGCTCTTTAAGAAAAACCACTGCCCCTTCCCCTACATAGCTAAGAGAGCAAAGCAGGACGCAGGCAAGTCATTAACCACTGAGTCACCGCCTGCAGACCCCAGCATGACTCTAACACATGCCCTAAAACCAGGCATTCCTGGAAAATAGCCGACCCTCCCGTCCCTTCCTGTAAAACTTAGCCATAATGGCAGGGTAGGTCAGGAGGTAATAAATCACTTGTCAAAATTAGGGAACGAACAGTTTCGGTGCATGACGACCAGCACAGACTTGTCAGGGCAAGTACCGACACGTCAGCTTTCCCCCAACCCCACCTGCCCCATCTGGCCAGCTTAACCTGACCAATCCCCACCCTGAGCGTAATTTGAAATTAACCAATCAATACTCTGTAACCAAGCATCTCGCTTCTGTAACCTTGCTTCTGCTGTCCATAAAAAGAGGGTGCTTTCAAGCACTCGGGGCGCAAGTCTCCCGATAGACTTTGTCGCCCCGGGTACCCGTGTAACCGGTTTCCAGACACTCAACCCGAACCTTGTGGATCTCGAGGTTGAGTGCACCTGGGAGCCGAGGCATGCCCGAATAAACCTCTTGCTGTTTGCATCCGCACAAGTGGTCTCGTTGTTCCTTGGGGAAGGGTCTCTTTAGATCGAAGGACACCCCACGCCGGGGGTCTTTCACTGTTACTATACAATTTACTGAATTATTAAAAACGTCGAAGGCTCATGCCTGGAATCCTGGTTACTCAGGAGGATAAGATCTGACGATCATGTTTTGAAGCCATCCTGCGCAGGAAAGTCCATGCGCCTCTTATCTCCAAACAACCAACAGAAAATCAGAATTGGAACTGTGGCTCAAAGTATTAGAGTGGTAACCTTGAGAGAAAAAGCTCAAGGACATCACCCAGGCTTTTAGTTCAAGAACTACAATCTACCCAAAAAAATCTAATTTACACCTCTGTAAGTAGAGTATTTCCATCACCCAAATGTACATCCATGCTCATTTGCAAGGTAACTCTGTTTTATCTCAAGTACCACTAAATATTATCACTAAAGTAGCATTACAACGTGGGTTCATTCTATCTCTCTAATGGATTTTTCTCCACTCAAATACTCAAGTATTACAATTGTTCTAATTATTTAAATCATAGCTTTTTTTTTACCCCTAATACTAGAGTTTGATTGAGTGTTTTGTGCATCTTAAATGGATGTTCTTACCACTTTGTCATGCCGCCAGCCCTAAGTTATCCTGATTATTTTTCAGCTAGAAACTGGCTTCCTAGTTGTGTATTAACTTGGTCTCAGTGCACTTGATGTTATTCTTCCTGGAATTTAGAATAACAGGTGCATGGCATTGTGTACAGAACTTTCTGTTCAGTCTGGGCTTTAGCCACTATCCTCCCAACAGTGCACTCCCATGTAGTCACAAATTTCATAAGCTTGTCATAGCTGATTTTTTTAAATCTTTCATTTCCTGCAGGTTCTTGAGTACTGAATTAATTTTTGTTTTCTTGGGTTGTTTTGTTTCATTTGAATCTATGTGTTGAGTTGTTCCTCACTTTTCCTTTTGTTTCTTTCCCTCAAGTTCTTACCTAAAGTGCTAAGAAACCAATTCTTCTTTTTCAAGATAGTCAGTGTGAACATTATTTATTCCAAAGCAATTTCAGTATCTATGAATGGTATACACATGCTAAGCGCAGACTTTGGCATACACAGATAGATCATGAAATATATGAAGAAAATAAAACTACAGATGAATACCAGGAGGAGAATAAGCTATTATTAATTGTTTGACAGAGGTTTCTCTTCTAGTGAAAGAAATATATTGCTTGATGCAGGATTTCAAAAAATCATTTTGCTAGGAGGAACCTAAACAATCATCTAATACTATAGACTTGAGAGTGATGAATTGACTTCCTGAATAATTTACTTTTGGGACAAATAAAAGCAGGCTTCCAAAAAGAGAGTAGATTTTAGAGAAACATGATGAATTTTATGTAAATAGGTCCTTAGCTGATTTTGTTAATTTGTGAACTAATAGAGGGAAATAAAGTACAGCAAGGTAAAAAAAAAATAAATAACTTCACATTGAAATATTCATTTGTGTTTGTATATGTGTGCATGCATGTACGAGTACGCACACGAACATGTGCATATGCTCATGCATGCATTCATCATTCTTGAGGCTTGATAGTCCCTGGGAACTATTCCTCAACTTCCGTGCCCAAGGATAGTGGTCTACTACTTCAGCCACTGATACAATTCTGTTGTGTTTTTTTTTAAATAGATAATCGCTTGTATTTTCATGATTGAACCGTGGTCTTCAGATCTCAGACTCCCGAGTAGCTAGCTAAGCTTATTCAGCCTCTGAGTAGCTAGTTAAAATTCTACCTATCCTCTGTGCTTCACTGCTCCTGAGGCATTCACAAGCCTAAGTCATATATATGTCTACTTGCTTTAAAAATATTCTTAGTGTTTGGCACCAGGGTATCACATGTGTACTCTTAACTACTTAGGAGACTTGAGGACAGAACCCAGGCCAAAATTTAGTGGACTTATTTCTCAATCTATAGCTGGGTGAATTGGATCATTTCCACCATCCTGCACTATCTAGAAACTAAGATTGGAAGGACTGAGGATCCAGGCCAGGCAAGGTAGCAAGCTAGAAAAGTTGGTGTGCAACTCTGATGCCATTGATGATGGGAAGGCTAAAAGGACAGATCAGGTGCATGTTCTTGTGGAAAGGGAACCACTATCCTAAAATTAACCACATATATGATGCCAGCCTGCAAGAACAATATACCCAAAGTTGAAATCCCCACAATTTCCACAACCAAAATAAGTATATACATTAACATCCAAAAACTTAATAAATCTGTTCTTTGTTCTAATTTCAGCTTTGTCTGATTATCATATGATGTGACAGAATAATTTCTTCATTAAACTTATGACAATTTAAAAAGACCTTGAAAATTCTTTCTCACTTATTAAGTGCAAATGAATGGAAATTGCCTCATTTCTTACATATTTGATTACCACTATAAATTTGTCATATGATTATTATTAATAGTAATATATTCTGATTTATTACTTTACTTTGTAACAGTTTTTAAACTTTTTGCTTCTCTGCTGAAGTTGAAGCATTTAAATAGTATCATCAAAATATATTCCTTGGATATTTAGGGGAGTTTTTTACAATGTTTTTAACCAATGACTTCTAAGAATTCTTAATTGGTATATTATTTGGTTTATTTTTAATTTCAAATTAATTTTATTGTAATGATAATGTACACAGGGGTTACAGTTACATAAATGAGGTAATGAGTACATTTCTTCGGGAAGGAACATTGTTATATATTCCAACGATATTTTTGTACACTCAAAACAAGAACTATTGATGCTTTTGCTGTTGCTATTGATCAATGGGTACTTTTGCTTTTTTTGTTCAAGCATTTTTTATTATAAAATTGATATACAGAGCGTTTACACTTAATTAAGTCAACTGAAGAGTATACTTCATTTTCTTTTCTTTTTTTTTTGGGGGGGGGTCCGGTTGTGGGGCCTGAAGTCTGGGCCTGAGCCCTGTCCCTCAGCTCTTCAGCTCAAGGCTAGCGCTTGAGCCACTTGAGCCAAAGCACCACTTCCGGCTTTTTTTCTTTTTGCTTTTGTGGTGCTGAGGAATCGAACCCAGGGCGTCATGCTTGCAAGGCAAGTGCTCTACAACTGAGCTACCTTCCCAGCCCCTACTTCATTTTATTTTCTAAATTTCAAATTTTGAGCTTAAATGTTTCCTTTTGTGTCTTTTTTTTTTTTTTTTTGTCGGTCATGGGGCTTGAACTCTGGGCCTGGGCGCTGTCCCTCAGCTCTTCAGCTCAAGGCGAGCGCTCTACCACTTGAGCTACAGCGCCACTTCCGGTTTTCTGGTGGTTTATTGGAGATAGGAGTCTCACGGTCTCTCCTGCCCAGGCTGGATTTGAACCGCGATCCTTAGATCTCAGCCTCCTGAGTAGCTAGGATTACAGGCGTGAGCCACCAGTGCCCGGCTCCTTTTGTTTCTTTAGAGTAATTCTTTTTTCAAAGTTTAAGATCAGTTAATTTAATTTTGCATGATTTTTACACATGTAAATTATTCAGACACATATATTTTGCTTTTATAGTATTTAACATGTGGCTATTTAAAAATTAATTTCTTAATTTTATATGGTTAGTGAATCTAAATACATTTATTTTTTTATAGTATAAAAATATTTGTCCAGGTAACAAATACTTACAGTATTTTTAAGAAGCACATACTTTACTAAGAAATGCTTCATTACTTGGTCACTTTTTGGAAGTACTTTTACTTGAACTAAAAAAAGAACTTTGAGCTCGGCATGGTGATTTGTGACATCCATTTTCTAGCTATGGTGGGAAGTGTAAATAGAGTTTGTAATTCGGGAGAGACTGTGAAACTATGAGACCTTAGTGTAAAACTATTCAGAGTGAAATGATTATGGATATAGCCATCCCTAGCGTTATATACAGTACCTCGCTATCATATTCTAAATCTTGAGTTCAAACACCAGTAATATCAATCATTTATTAAAATAAAAGGACACATGTTTCAAAATGTTTATTATTTAAAACTTACTTGCGAAAGTTCTCATGTCTTCTATTAATTTTCAATTTACTTAATCTATTAAAATCCAAGTATATTGTGACTATTTTCTTTCTACTAAACTTTTAAATACTACGAGCAATATTATTATTTCATATATTAACATACTTTTACTGTTTGTGATAATTTCATCTGTTTAATATGATAATATCAATATTGCAAATGTGTGTATGTGGTGTGTGTGTGTGTGTGTGTGTGTGTGTTTATGTGGTTTTTGTGTGTGTGTGTGTGTGTGTGCTTTGTGTGTACTTTGTAATGCTTGGGAGTTCACACCATTGCTTCACATATGCAAAGCCAATGGTTTACCACTGAGCTATACTGTGTAGTTATAATCCAAATAGTGTTTTAAACCATGACTTTCATTCCTATTATGCTTTTTCAAAATTATATATGATAACATGTGATCCATATTCTATCCACGCTAGCAATTTTTATTGTAATTTAGAATATTTCCACTTCCAAACTCTTGTGTTTGTTATTGATAAAGGTTTTACTTTGCTTCTTTTCTCTCTTCATTCCTTTTCCCTTTAGAGTTTAACTATTCTCTCTCTTATTTCTTTGAAAATTATCATATTCCTATTACAACATGTATATACAACGCTTTAATTTCTATTTTAATTTTTCCCATTTCCACTGATTTTAGTACCAGCTATTAGATGGATTAAAAAGAAACTTCTCTCAGGACACTTTATTTTTCTCCTTCTCTTCTCTGAAGTCTTTCTGGTTTTTGAAACATAATAGCAATCACATATAGCTCCTATGTGGTCCATCATTCTTACTCCTCTCACTTTCCTCTGTTGTTTTTGTACAACTCAAGTTGTTATCATTCAGCTTTGTTATGCTTCAGTGTTATCTAAATCTTAACTAATTCCTGAGGTAATTTTAGTTGTTTCAAGTATTCTCTGAAGACATTTTTCTATATATAATATCTGGGGTCTTGTGTTTTTTGAAGGTACAAAATATGAGTGACTATCAAACATCTAGATATCTCTGTAGAATATTGGTCCACCTGCTCATTAAACTCCTATGTAAATTCAAGGAATACAGGTCAGTCAGAACAATCTTGTAAAATGGTGTAGCTTTATCCTTCATACTAGCTTTGAATCTTTCTATCATGTTTAGTAGTGAAGACAAACATAGTTCTACTACAAGAGCAGACACATAGAAGAATGTAACAGATTTGTTAAAAATAAATTCTCAGTTGTATGGTCAATAGATTTTGAAAACTATCCTATGACTTCATGAAATAAAAATAGAATCTTAAATGGGTGTATTGGCACTATTTTCTTTTGGGATTTACAGAATGATCTTAGACTACTACCTCAATCCATTTTTTTGTTTCTTTTTTTTTTTTTTTTTTGTCACTCATGGGGCTGGAACTCTGGGCTCAGGCTCTGGACTTTCCTGCCCAGGCTGGCTTTAAACCGTGGTCCTTAGATCTCAGACTCCTGCCTAGCTAGGATTACAGGAGGGACCTACAGGCGCCTGGCCTACCTCAATCCTTATACAAAAATTTATAATAAAAAAGATTATCAAACTAAATGTGAAATGTAAAAACCTATAAGAGATAAACGTAAAAATTCATGACATTGTATGAGTAAAGATTTCTAATGGAAATCATTAGTGGCTAAAGAAAGGCAAGAATATACTGGATTATATCAAGTGATAGCATTTCATAATTCAAGGGACACTATACTCATAATTCAAAGGACACTATAACCGAAGTGAAACTTATCCAACAGATAGAGGGAACATATTTGCTAATGCTACAATGTGAATGCTACAATGATTCTGAATCTTAAGTATTTTTATATCTTCTAATTCCATATAATTTTTCCTGAATGGGATATTTCTTTAAAGACCATGTGTAAATTAATAGTCAATAGGAGGAGCATATGAAATAAGTTACTCTTTAGTATCTAAGAAAAAAAGACAAAGAAAACTCACTAGTATGACCCTAACATAAAAAGGTGACACAAAATAAAGTAATGCATTTGTGGAGAAATTGATAAACTCCTCATAATGATCGATTTTTATAATACTTTTAGCAAGCAAGTTTTCAAGTCGTAAAGGTCAAAAAGAATTGTATATTCATTACACTTCTATGCATTAAAGAGAAGTAAAAAACGTGTTTCGAAAGGGAATTGTAGTTCATTGACAGTGCACTTGAAAATATGTGTGAGACTCTGGAAAAAATCCCCAAAAATCAAATTTTAAAGGACACACTATAGAGGATGTACGCTGGACAAATTCCTGTAAGTGAATTTTATATCTATTTTAATGTCTGTTCTAAAATTTATAGCATTTCTATTTGAAGAAATGCAAGTTCGTGAAAATTAGGCTTTGAAAACCTATGAAGGTACAATTCACTTCCAAAGCACTAAAATGTATACAATAAAAGGAGATAATATATTGCAAGTTAATTACATGTGATCCTAAGCAGGATGCCAGTGGCTCACACCTGTAATCCTAGCTAATCAGGAGGCTGAGATCTGAGGATTGCAGTTCAAATCCAGCATGAGTAGGAAAGTTTCTGAGGCACTTATCTCGAATTAACCACCAGAAAACTAGAAATGGTACTGTGGCTCAAGAGGTACAGCACAAGCTTTGAGCTGAAGACTAGATGGACAGTGCCCAGGCATGGAGTTCAAGCCCCACTACCATCAAAAGAAAAAGAAAAGAAAAAGAAAAAGAAAAAGAAAAAGAAATATGATCTTAGCCAACAGTTCATTGCTAGAATAATTTCTGCTCTCTCAACATGGCCTTTTTTTTCCCCAGTTTAGTCCATGGTCTTATATATGACTTGCTTGGAACCAGAATTATTCTTCCATTCTAGTTTTTACAAATTTGCATGATTAGCTACCATGATTTAGAGCTAGTAGAAGAAAGACAGTGGCCTCATCCTTCATGTTCCATTTAGGAGTAATGCTTTCTCTATGTCACTCACATAGGTCTAAATACTGGCCTTGGCTTTATTGTTTCAAAGTTGTCTTATTTGCAGAGTCTTCTATAGTTTATTGAACCATTATACTTAAACACAGAACTTCTCTTTCTCCTATTCCTATTGTTTCTCCTACTGTTAATTTATGTACACTTGGGTAATAATGCACAACACAAACACTGACCAAAAATGTTTCTGAGAACCTACATCCCACTTAAAATTGGTCTTAATTTACAGAACATTTAGGAAATTTGAACTTAATGTACTCCAGGATAATTTTTTCATGTTTTTTTTTAATTGTGAAAATGGTAGACAGAGGGATTAGAGTTACATAAGTAAGTTAGTGAGTACATTATCTAACGAACATTGTTACCTCCTCTTTTGTTTTTCCCTGCCATCCCTTTTCTCACCACCGCCCCAATTCTCACCTTTCATTCCCAACTAGTAAAGTTCATTTTCAACATAGTGTCTTGTTCATCTCATTGTAACAATGGGTCATACTGTGTACTTCTTTCAGCATTTTATTTCCCTTCCCCTCCCCATATTAGAAATTTGTATATGCAAGTTGGAGCTCACAGACCTCAAATACAGTGGAAATGGGTTATACCGTGGAGGAAGAAAATAGAAGAGAAACAAAAAAATCACATAATATATGGTAGATTGGTAGTTGGAGTGGCTTTGCTAGGACATGTTAGCTTGGTGAGGAGAGGAAGAAGTCTCGAGTCCCACCCAAACAGAAAATGAAAAATGAGATAACCAATGGCTGAAGAATTTCAAGAACAAAGGCAGGGACTGATAGTTAACCTCTAGGGGCAGTGAGGGCAGCAAGGCTGGGCCTGTGGTTGTCATGCCTCTCTCGATGCCCTTGGAAGTGAGGGCCAGCTCTGCTGTGGGCTAGGCCTGGCTCTTGCCTTAAGCAGGCACCAGGCAGGAATTGTCAGCACAGCTTCAGGCTGCCCCAAGGAGGTGGCCTGTTGTGGGTGCTGTAGCCTGGGCAGGTGCTAGGAGGATATACTCAGCAGGGCAGAGGAAACAAGGCTGGTAGGCTCCGCTCCAGCCCAGCCAAGCTCAGGGCCACTTGGGAAGTTCCAGCTCTGGATCAGGACCAGGAACTGCTCCCCAGACAAGTAGGACCTCTGGGGACCTGTGCAGTGGCCGCCACGTGTGGGTTGTGAACCTCCTTAGAATGGCCGAGGAGTCTCAATGGAGACGTGCATTTGCTTCTGTGCCTCTCCCATCTTCAGGATTCCTGCTCTCCTCCTGCCTCCTGCCATGTGCAACTACAGGAGTCAATTTCTCCAATCCACTGAGAGGCCATCCCGGAGATGTTCACAGGACTTTCCAGGCTGCTTCACCATGCATGCAGGGCTCACAGGGTGCCATCCTCCAGGCAAAGTTTACCACCATTTCAGCTTGGCCACCCCTGCCTAGAGGACCACAAACTGCATTGTTACACATAAATCCTGGGGTACACAAGGCCATCCTGCAGTCTAAGGCATCCTTTCCTTCCACCTGCACAGATGTGGAGCAGCTGTGGAGCCAACTGCAACATCATGATTGATTATCTGAAAAGAAGAGGAAAAAAGCTTCATTGTTCCAGATACAGCTGCCCCTGTGGTTCTCTGTGTACACTAGCCTTGTGCTTAGATAAGGATCCCCAAAGACCACCATGGAGCCAGTTCTTATGTGACCACATTAGAGTCATTTATTGCAAGGTCGAGCCTGGACTCACGACTGTCACCATTGCAGTGGGTCAGAGTTGAGATCCCCGACCCTTCTGTTAACTGGGTAATCTTATAACAATCTTATTGGCTAGCGAGTGCAGGCTAAGCAATAATCAATACTTTGTGGAGGAGAAGGGGAAAAAAAACAAATCGTTTAAATAGGGGTACAGGTGGACCCATTGCAACAATGAGATATACAAGTTCTTATGGAGAAAAATGAACTTTACAACTTTGGTGAGGGGAAGGGGGGAGGAAGATTCGATGGGGGGTCGGGGGGACAATGGGAAGGGATGGGAGGGGGAAACAAAGGAGGAGGCAAAAATTGCTTGATAAGAATTGTACTCATTATCTTGCCCATGTAACTGTAGCTCCTCTGTACAGTATTTCCACAATAAAAAAGTAAAAAAAATAAAAAATTAAAAATAATCTGTAACTTTAGGTACTTCTTGTCATCCACTGATGGCTATTGCTAGGGGAGTTATGGGCAGAACTTTATTGTGACATTTCACGGTTTTTCCAGGAACCTGAGTTTTAACTTTCAGTAAATGACTAATTTCAATGGGTACTTTCAGTAAAGGCCTTCACAATGGATAGTTCCTGAGTATTCAGTGTCTAAGTCCAGAATGCCTGTGCTTTGGCAAAGATCTCTCACTAGCGGTGTGTGTGTGTGTGTGTGTGTGTGTGTGTGTGTGTGTGTGTGTGTGTGTGTGTGTGTGTGTGTGTGTGTGTGTCTGTGTGTGTGTCTGTGTGTGTGTCTTTGTGTGTTGTGTGAGAGAGTCAGACACAGCTGAGGTTTGGGGTAAAATTCTCCTTCCCTTCAGCATTGAGTTTTGGTATCTATTGTTTGTCCCACCTCCCCAATTTTGAGTTCTAAAGTTGTCCTTCTAAATACTTTTATCCTTTGATCTTCTTGATATTCAGATTCCTAAGGTCTGCTTGTGAACTTCAACATTTGCTTCATTAAGGTGATGCCTTTCTTCCATCTTTTATGAAGCCCGTTGCTCTCTTTAAATGCAGTGTATACTGTGTTAGTGGTTTTACTTAGCCCAGACTGTGGTGGCCCAGGCTCTGACTGTTAATTCTGAGATTAGTTTAGGCCAATATGAGATACTATATTTCAGTATATCAATGAAAGAAGTTCAGCATCTTTATTGAAACAATTTCCTGGCTGTAAATACAAACAAAAACATCCAGTGATATAAATGTACAATCTGTTGTTTTTAGTTAATTGTGCACCACTGTAATGAAAAAAAAAAAACTTTTTACTAACTGAAATGTGTATTTGTAATGGGAAAAAATCAAATGTTATAAATCTTAAAAATTGATCAAATACCAAAGAAAAAGAAAGACACTAATCAGGAATGAAGTACAAATGTAAGTGTTTAATAAATAAATGAAATTTTTGAGATTCATATCTACATAACAAATACGAAGGAAAATAAAGAGGAAAGTCACTGAGATCCTATCTTACACACCAGAATAGCTACCACCACTCAAATAAATAAACTGCTGGAGAGGTAAATAAATCAGGAAGTATATTTGGTTTTGTGCCATTGTAAACTAGTGCAACCCATAGGGATATCTTAATGGAAGTTTACACAATACCAAAAAGACAGATATGTTGATGACCTTTACTGCAATTGGATACATATTGAAGGAATATGAATCAACATGAACATACATGTTCATGGCATTAATATTCTATATCAACCAAGCTGTGTAATCAACCTAGATGCACCAGAAAGAGGGAATGAAGAAAATGTGCTATTCATAGCTATAAACATGTTCTGGTATATGAGAAGTGAATGTTTCTACTGTATCATTGCTAAATATTTTGAATATATACCTAATCCTAATTTCACTAATTTTTGTGGCATTGTGTTTTTGCTTTAATGAGGAACATCCATATTGATTTTCAGACCAATTACAATAGGTTGAAGATTTCCTATAATATGTAGATATTAGATCAAAGTTTAAATATATCAATGAACACATAGAGGACCATCATATATAGTTTATAATTTGAAGCAATTTTAAGAAGGCAACAGTTGGGGGAAAAGATGATGTTAGAAACTTAAAATATACACAGACATGGGAAAATACCAAAAAATGTGCAACTAATTACTGCTAATAGTAGAATATTTTTCTCAAGTATTAACAATGAAACTATTAAAATAATACTTAATAACATCAAATAAATATGCCATAGAAGAAAATGTACCATAGATATATGTTTCCCCATAATTTGTTTTACTTTATAACAAATGGATTAGAAGATGCTAACACATTCAAGTGTCATTGATTGAATGCAGCAAAGGAAAGTAAGAGAGAAGTAGAGAGTAAGAACAACCTGGGGTATGGATAAAGATACTCAGTAGAACTTTGTAAGGAAAGAATGTGCTCTGTTTTCCTGATCAAAATAGAGCTAGGACAGCTAACTTTTGACAGAACACTTATAATGTAGAGTAGTGGAGTTAGTAATTTAGGTAGTAATTTATTACATTTATTCCCTACTCTTATGATGTGATTCCCTAATGATGTGAGTGATACTAGATTTTCTTTTTTGGGGGGAGCGGTGTCCGGTCCTGGGGCCTGAACTCTGGCCTGGGCACTGTCCCTCAGCTCTTCAGCTCAAAGCTAGCGCTCTACCACTTGAGCCACAGCACCAGTTCCAGCTTTATTCTTTTTGCTTATGTGGTGCAGAGGAATCGAACCCAGGGCCTCAGGCATGCAAGGCAAGCGCTCTACCACTGAGCAACCTTCCCAGCCCCCTGATTCTATATTTTCTGAGCCTTTTTTTTCACCCAAAATCTCTAAATTCCTCACCCTGCCAATGGTTCTTCTGCTTCTCTCATTTCTCCTTGTTTCTGAACTAAACTCCTGTAACCTTTTGGTTCATGAGAAAGAGCTGGAGAAATAGGAGGATGGCTTGGAGTCAGAGCTTGGAGGATCTGGTAAAGGACTTTCACCTGGGTCTCAGAATCAGATATTAATTGACCTCTTTGGAAATGGAGATACTCACTCACTCAGGCAGAATCTGTCATTCCTTGACTTTCTCTGAAGAAAGGGCACAATACTATGGCACAATTCAGAGAATGAGCTTTCCCATTGTCAGAAGGAACAGGTTGAAAACTAAAAGTGGCTTCAGGTCCCGAAGGGCCAGTCAGAAGCCAAGAGATCACACTTTCCTCCTCATTAGGGACCTTCTGGTAGGAATAGAGTCTGAGCAAAGTCTGACATAAACTGAGACTGGGCCTAAGGTGGAAACAAAAGAATGACCCTCTCTTTGATTACAAGGGAGTTATATAGTGAGACATGACAACTTCCTTCATATAAGAAAATTAAAGTTATCTCACTGCCACTTTGCAGGAGATCAGTTTCCCCAAAGTAGAAGTTGTTAAATGTTGTGACTGCCAGTTTGCTCTGTAGGCTGTTGTCACTCTCACCCCTTCTCATGTCAGGAATGCATTGCTTCTTTCAGGCACTCTACTACCTGTACTGACTCCTAGGCAGGAATACTGTAGGCTGTTCTTTGGCTAACCTCTTGCATTTAAAGTAGATTAGGCACAGGCTCTGCTCATGCCAAGAGGTAGATGCAAGAGGTGAATAAAAGCTCAGATTTGTACAGAACCATGATCATATTGAAAAAAATTAAATTAAATTAATAGTTGAAGAATTTAGGGTTTATAGCCACAAAATTTGGGTAATTATTAGTAATACATCTAGAATCATGGATTAGGAAGAGAACTGTGAAGTAGGTTCAGGATACAATGGAAAAGACACACCATAGCCATAACAGGAGATGAGAGTATGAAGGAACTATTGGCATAGGTCCATTCATTATCTTAGGAGTGACCTTGGATAAGAGGCTTTTAGAATAATATCTAAGAGGGACTTGCTGGGCACTGGTGGCTCACACCTGTAATCCTAGCTACCTGAGAGGCTGAGATCTGAGTATTATGATTCAAAGCATTCCCAGGCAGAAAAAGCCAGAAGTGGTGCTGTGGTTCAAGTGGTAGAGCACGAGCCTTGAGCTCAGGGACAATGCCTAGGGTTCGATTCTTCAGTGCCACATAAGCAAAAAAAAAGCCAGAAGTGCTTTTATGGGTGAGTGGTAGGGAACTAGCCTTGAATTGAAGAGGTGAGGGACAGTGCTCAGGCCCAGAGTTCAGGCTCCTTGTCCACCTAAATAAAAACAAAAAAAATAAAATAAAAAAACTTCCAAACTTATTTTTTCTCATAATTGAAGAGAGGCTCCTCTTACAGAAATTCTCCTTATCTAGCTCAAGGTCATCAAAACTTCAGTAGACTTTTCCTGTTGAGATGTAATGCACCTAACTCTAATGAACCTAATCATGGCTGGGAAAGTATGGTCATAGATACGTTTGTTGTATTTTTCCTTATGAATATATAATACTCAGTTATTATATATAATATATATTATAATATAGAATACATTATACATTGTATAAATAGATTAAATAGATCATAACATGTATTATGTATTAACAGACTTCCTCATTTTAGATGTAGGAACAGGCAACATATTGAAAGAAAAATGTTTGAATCTCTGAGTTATTTCTCTACCACAGGACAATACCAGGTTTCATTCTTATTACCCAAAGAGCAACATAGGAAAACGATGCCCATGGATGTGGTTCTCTGGATTTTGGATATATATATATAATGAATAATATTGAATATGTAAAACTATAACAACAGATAAATAAGTGAATACCTATGTGCACACACTCCCAGTCACATTCATGTATAAGACTTTCTTTTCTATGCTCTTATTCACCTACACAGAGAGTACATGAGTTGCCCTTGAATTGTCCTGGAAGTTCTTTATTGGGATACTGTAACTTCACATCCTTTGTTCCCTAAGTAGTCAGATGCTATGTATTCAATAACAAAACTGTTACAAGCAAAAGTATCCACGCTGACACACAGAGGAACTTGGATTTCAGAAATGCCACAAATAAGTGGGAGGTACAGCAGTACTTTTCAAAATTGAATAGACTACATATTTATTAGAAAGCTTATGAGAAAAAATCATCAGCGTAGGATGATACACTTGAAGAAAACTACAGTTTAAATTACATATAGCCGGGGGCTGCAATAGACAATAAATAAGAATTTTTAAAAAAATAAATTACATATGACATCAAATTACAAAGTTCCGGGGCATTTCCCTACTCTTGAAAACTAGAGTAAAACATATTAAAAGTAAATAAATGAAAAGACAAATGTTTTATACCAAATTTCAAAACATACTATATGTTATACAAAGGAAATGCGATAAACATGCATTTTACAGTCTATTAAAATAATGTGGCATGAAGAATCTGATTAACTGATTCATAAAAGTCAATACAATGCAGTTAAAACATCCGATATCTCAAGTGTTAACTTAGCAGAATACTTTCCATCTATGGTGTCTATTTTGCATATCATCCAGCCCTATCCATCCCACAATGGCAGAAGGCTTTTCCTGAGAAAGTCCAGAGACCTGTCTACTGTGAGTGCTCAATGTAAACCTGTTCCAATTCTCTTTTATTTGGGCATGTGATAGACTGACTATCTGTTAACTTGCCAAAGGCACAATTTGGACAGGCTTCCAGTAGTGATATTTTAGCTCTCAGAAAAAAAGGGAAATTGAAGACAGAAGGAAAGTCTACCAGATCCCTGAAAGATTTCTATCATTGTGCTAAACCTGTAGCTTTCTACTGACAGTTGAACAAACTGCAGTAATTGCCACTCCAACCATAGGTCCAAAAAGTGGCTTTCCAAATATTGGCCTATTTTCACTTTGGTAAATCAAGACACACTATTGTGGCCCCGTTTTACTTAAACTATCAGCTATGGTTGGCCCAAAGGATAGTTGAACTTAAGAATTTCTTAAATTTTAGGTCATCACACAATCACTTCATAGCCCTTAAACATTAAAAATACCTACCCATATAAGTCTGCATTACATACTTATTACTGTTTTTCTTCATTTGTCATGATTTACATATTTGTGTATCCCGGGGCTTAGCTCTGTAATATTCCTTCTCATGTTTTTTACCACTGAGTACAGTAATTATTTCTGTATTTTTCTCCATCTCTGTTTACATTAATTCAAGTCCTTAATAGCATCCTGTCTACTGACAACTCGTAACTACTGATTTTAACAAACACAAAATGTCCCAAGTGAGCTTTGATCTCTATCTACAAACCAATACCTCATTACTATTTGATTAAGTGATAACTCTTCCAGCTGTCTTCTCAAAATACCTTGGAGTCATTTCAGACTTACAAACTTTTTCACACCTCATATTTATTCTATGACCAGGTTTCGACAAATTAACTCACTGTATATTTTAGGAAGAATATATATATATGTGTATACACACACACACACACACACACACACACACACACACACACACACACATATATGGTATATGAGTGCTAGTACAATGACTAAAATTTGCAGCCTAGGTTCTTTTATTTTTATTTTTTGGGGGGGTTCCGGTCGTGGGGCCTGCACTCTGGGCATGGGTGCTGTCCCTCAGCTCTTCAGCTCAAGGATAGTGCTCTACCACTTGAGCCACAGCACACTTTCAACTTTTTTCTTTTTGCTTATGTGGTGCTGAGGAATTGATCCCAGGACTTCATGCATTCAAAGCAAGCGCTCTATCACTGAGCCACCTTCCCAGGTCCTTACTTTTCTTTTTGGTTCAGTCTTTATTTGGTATAAAGATCACCTACAATATCATTACCCACACCCTTTTAATTTAAAAATATGTATATTCTGTAGCAATGTTATTGCCATTATAACCATAATTAGGAAGATAAAGTAGGTTCATCTGCTCCATACATCTTGAAAGGTAATGATGGTGAAACTTACAGAATATCCTCAGATATGCCTGGTGGAAACCTGGATTTGAATTATGGTTCTACAGCTGATCCGTATTGGGTACTTGGGAAATTTGTTTGGTCTTGTTGCCTACTTCTGTTTTTAATAAAATACTTAATTCATTTCCTAACTGGAAGAACTATCTTGAGCACTAAAATTACCCTAATGCAGGTGCAGTGCTTGGAATGGTGTCTGCACATTGTGTAGTAGGTCCCAAAGAAGTCAGTTTCTATCAACATTGTCAGAGCATCCTTCCTGAAGGCCTTAATATATACCCAACTGATGTTAATATCTGTGAAAACTTATCTTTACTAAAAAGGTCTTGTCTTCATATGAAACAATTAAAGTAATGTTGGGGCTGTCCTGTGGCTTTTATTCTGAAGGAGGTTTGCCTAAATTTTATTCTTACTCTATTAGTAGTAGCAGTAGCATTCTTTAGTGCTACCCTTCATTTTTCTAGTTCTGTGTTCCATTTGGAATACTATTGTAACTTAGTTTATAATCTTTGTTATTAGAATAAATAAACTACAACTGCTGAAGTTTTAAATAAAGAGACAATTGTAGGTGTGCATTACATTTTATGTGCTTAATACTTTCCTGAAATTATTCCTTTTAGGTTATATATCCCTAACAAACTATTTTTAAGATTTCTTATATGATTTATGGATTTATTTTATGATTCTTATATGATTTCTTAGAGATCCATAAATAAAACATCTCAGAACAGGACAAAAGAAGGTAAGAAGTTATAAAAATACTATTATGGGGGCTGGGAAGGTGGCTCAGTGGTAGAGTGCTTGCCTTGCATGCATGAGGCCCTGGGTTCGATTCTTCAGCACCACATAAGCAAAAAGAAAAAAGCCGGAAGGGGTGCTGTGGCTCAATGGTAGAGCGCTAGCCTTGAGCTGAAGAGCTGAGGGACAGTGCCCAGGCCCAGAGTTCAGGCCCCACGACCGGACCCAAAAAAATATACTATTATGGTGTCTTAATGCTAAGTGTAAAGAACATGTAACAAAACAGTTGGAAGATTCATTTGCTCTTTTTTCTATTCTCTCACCCTTCATTGTAGAAACTTTCTCACTATGAAGTGCCAAGTCGTCTGGACATTTCAAGCATTGTCTCAGTGACAGAAGTGATGGGATTAGGACATGTGCTCCTATGACTTGCTTTTAGGAAGTTCACAATAAAGCAATACCAGTACATTTTAAGAAACTTTTCTGAGAGATGTGCATTGACTTCCTCAATTGCCAAAATTAAATTCATATATCAAAACATCAAATTACTTACATTGTAATATATGCAGTTCAACTGGCATTACTAACACTTCCATAAATCAAATGCAAACTAAAAGCTCTATATCAAAAACCAACATCTAAGGCAGTGTTGAAAATACAAGAAGAAATACAATAAATCTAATAGAGTGAGATCTTTAACACTGGCAAGAGCAATGATAGCTGAATTTTTAACCAAGCTTGGAAAGTTCAGGTGTCCACTAATTATTTTATTAGTGTTGCGGAGTTGACCTTGGTATTAAGATTAGAGGTAAAATTCAAAGACAGCTAAGGTTGCTGCAGTATTGTAGGTCTATACAGTGTGACCCTCCCTGATAATGGTAAAGCACAGAGTAGAAGCTAAGTCAATAAAATGTATAGGAAAGATTTTCCACTGAGAATAATTGCAGGTGGTGATCATCACTCTTGCATTGAAAATGTACAGCCCATCATTCTACTTTAAACTCTAGAATATTTCTGATCTGAAGACAATTATAACACACCAATGTGCTGTGAGTGCTGAGCAGTTTAGGTGTGTATTACTGTAATATATGTAAAATCTTTAGAGGTATGGAGTGACCTGACCTTCAAACTTCATTCTGTGTTGTTAAGTTTCATGGAAAAATGTTCACAATTATGCAATTCACACTCATCTAAGTCTGAATCAGGCAACTGAGATAAGACATTTGAGTCAAGCGGAAAACGTCAGATAATGTGATGTTAGGAAAATGAACCCTTAAATATGTATTTTAATGTTTTCGTTTCTTTCATGCATGTGTTTCTAACGCATTTATAAGATTATTTCTTTGTTGCTTTGTATGTCCCTCCCCCACAGTGTAAGCCCCGCTTTCACTATATTTGATGTCAGTATAATATGTGGAGTAGATGGGGACAAACAAGTTGTTTAAGGATTCAGGTGGACCTGTTGCAACAATGAGAAGTACAAAATGTCATGTCAAAACCAACTTTACAATGTCGGTGTGGGGGGGGGAGGGGGGTATAATTGGGTGGGGGGAGGGGGGAGGCTGGGAAGGGAGGTGAAGGGTAAACAAAGGAGGAGGCTGCAATGCTTGGTAAGAAATGTATGCAATATCCTGCCCATGTAATTGTAGCCCCTCTGTACAGTATGTTCTCAAATAAAATAAAATTAAATTAAATTAAAAAAAATAACAAACAAACAAAAAAAGACATTTGGGTCATCACTCCAGTGACGTGGTTTGTGACCTATGAAATAAATAACATTATTTCACAATGTATATGTGTTTCTGAAAATTTATGCAATACCAAATACCAAATGTACAAAAGGGACAATTGTCCATCTCTTATATATATCCGAAGTAAAGATACACTTGAACTATACTTTCTTGTTAGAGGATCACAGAATGACTGCTGATATTTGGTTTCTTTCCAGGTGCTCCTATACATTTGTGAATCTTCTCTGAGGAAGTGTTTTCCATATTTTGTTTTGAGGTGTTCCGAATATCAGTACTGTCACTAACCACAACCATGAAACAGCAAAGATGATGGGATACCTGGCCAAAGAACTGAGAAATCACAGGAAGTTATAGGAAAGAAGACACCAGAGGACCCAAAGCCTCATTGCCAGCTTCTGGATCGCCAAATCCTGTTTAAAATGCTTTATATTCATTCTACTACAGGGGTGGGGTAATGAGAGGCTACAGGTATGTCCACAAACTGAGGCATCAATCTAGTTTGTGGTTACAACCATTAACTGAGGTATTGTTTGTATACATAGTGATAATTGAATCCCTTATTTTTAAGGAGCAGAAGGGAGCAATAATCATTACAACCATAGCACAGACATCCATCTTGTTTCCAAAGTCTTAAACTTTTACTTTCCAACAGCTCTAACTTAAATACTTTTGAGGTAATAACCCATACCCCTGTCTTCCCTTAACTGTTTGACCTTTCCAGAGCACAAGCTCACAGCCTTTTGATTGCTGTTTGAGATGGCTTCCCAATATATCCCTTTCCAGGTATAACAGTTTGACTCTAGAATCCCTCACAAGTACTATTACAGATGGGTTATTTTGAAAGGGATATTTTTTTCTAGGATAGGTTCACTTTTTAAAATTTTATTTTATTTAAAGGTACTATACAGAGTGGTTATAGTTACATGAGTAAGGTACATTCCTTGATGAATATTGTTACCCACTCCATTGTTGTTCTCTTATCCTTTCCCACCCTCAACCATACCCCCCACCCCAAAGTTGTAAAGTCCATTGCTGGTATATTGTCTTGTGAATATCATTGTTGTAATGGGTCACTTCTTTCATCATTATGTTATTTCCCTTTCCTTCTCCAAATCAGATAATGTATATACAAGATGGAAGGTACCAGAATCAAGACAGAGATGTCCAGAGATAAATCAAAGACAAATGAAATAAAATAAGATCTAGTTACACTTCTTTACCGACATCAAGGTTGATATCTGAAAAAAAAGTAATTGTTGTTTCCATGTCTTGGAGTCCATTTCAATTAGCATCATTTTGTATGGTCAAATGTACATAGCTCTAGAGCCAGCAATCCCATTCATGGGCATTTGTGGAAATTATCTCTAGATAGCTAATGGATGAAAAATGGATTGAAAATAGCAAAGGAAAACAAATCAACATTCAGCTATTATGATTTTATAATTCTAATATGAAAGAACTGAAGCATTTGTTTAATGAAGAAGAAAGTTTAGCCTGTAATTTCAATGCAAGGTATCAGTTGTAATGAGTCTAAAGTCTTTCCCTCAAAGATATCCAAGAGTAATATACTCATCCTCTGAAGAGTAAATAAGTAATTATTTATTTAGCTTTGCTTAATATTAATTTACATGTAGAAAATAAGTTAAAATATCTTCTCAGGCTGGGAAGATGGCTCAGTGGTAGTGTTTGCATGCAAGAGTCCCTGGGTTCAATTCTTCAGTACCACATAAGCAAAAGAAAAAACCCAGAAGTGACACTGTGGCTCAAGTGGTAGAGCGCTAAACTTGAGCTGAAGAGCTGAAGGACAACCACCATGTCCATAGTTCAAGCCCCACGACCGGACTCCAAAAAATAAAACACTAAAACTACCAGCACAAGTATGTTTTTGGCAGCATTATTACCATATCTAAGATATGGAACCAGTCCAGATGCCCCTCAGTAGATGAATGGATCAGGAAAATGTGGTATATATACACAATGGAGTTTCATGCTTCTATGAGAAAGAATTACATAGCCCCTTTCTTAAGAAAATGGAAAGACTTGGAAAAAAATCATTATGTGAAGAAAGCTAGACTCAAAAAACATAGGCTCTATGGTTTACCTCATTTTTATTAATTAATATATGCTTAGGATAGTCCTAGCAGATAGTTTCATTTTTTACACTCTTAATATTTGCTGTTTGTGTGTGTGTGTGTGTGTGTGCGTGTGTGTGTGTGTGTGCGTGCGCGCGTGTGTGCAGTAATGAAACTGACTCAGAGCCTCAAAATCTTGCTTGTTTTTTTCACTCATGACTGACTGAATCTGTACTATTTTAACCAAGGTTTCACTATGTGTTTGATTGAACAATTGAACATAAATATCTCGTGGATTGCTACACCAGCCATCTGTGAACCATGGTCTTACAATCTCAGCCTCATGAGATGAGATACTGGCATCTAGCTCTATTGCCAAGTGTCATTTTTCATTTTGTTTTCTTTTGTTTTTGTTGTTTTTGTGCATCCAAAATCTGTATGGGAAACAAATCATTTATAATCAGGACTATTCACATAAAATTGTGTGTTGTTTAAAGATTACCTTAATAATGTAATCCTTTTGCATCCACATTATGTGATTTGATTTTTTGAACTCTATTGTTGCAGTCAAGTCAATTATATATAATTTGAATCTTCTTGTCTTGGTTTTAGAGGGTGTTAGGTGTTTAAAAACAGAATTTATCAAGGTTTAACTCTACACTACTGAAGCAGGACCTTTATTATTACTCAATGTCCTGTAAATCATAAGTTTATTGTAGGGAGCCGAGGCGAGACTCCACCCACTCCCTTGCAGTTTTGAGGATTACCACTCCAGACAGTGCTTGGCGGGACGCCTGGGCTGTGCGCGTGCGCGAGCCCGGTAGTGTCCCCAGCCAATCCCATGACACCTGGTGACGGTAAAAGGCAGGCGACCAACAAAAGAAAAGACCCGTGTTCGAATTCCCTATATAAGCGGCTGTATTTCGGGTGCACGCTCTCTCGCGCCCAAGCTCTCCTACAACTAAAAGGCTCTCCAATAAAGCGTGATCTGAGAAGACTCCTGGAGTGGTGGTCGTTTTTCCTCGCTGGTCGAGTAGGCGGTCGCTACAACTGGTGCCGAAACCCGGGAACGAACCTGGGACGGGACCCGCGCGAGAGGCCGAATTGGAGCCAGAACTCAACACGCGGAGAGGAGCCGTCGGTAAATATCCCCCGGTATGCTGTTCACTGTAGATTTAGATATTTATTGGTTGCTTGCATTGCTTCTTCCCTTGTGGCTTGTCTTTTTGATGGTGCGCACTTGCCTCGAGGAGGGAGGGTTTGATTTAATCCAGGAAGGACGCAAAGTACTAACGCAGCATCAGGATAGTCTATCAGAGTCAGTATACAGTAATGGGGAGGAAAAGAGGCCTAAAAGAAAAAGGGAAAAAAGACAGAAGGATCCTAAAGAATTGAAGCGAGAGGGGCTGCAGCCCTCACAAAAGGAGAAGGGTTTTAGGGAGGGGGTCTCATGGAGACCTCCGTGCCCTTCTTTAAAAGCAAACCGGTTCTCAGCCCTACATGTGGAAGGGCGGGACCAAGAATATAGTAATCTTGTGAGTGACTCAGAGGAAGAAATGTTAGAGGAGGAGGGAGAACAGCTCGATCCAGCTGATAGTGAAGACTTAGAAGAGGCTGCGGCGGAGCACGTGGCAGACAGATATGGAGGGTGGCGCCCCCTAGGGGTGGGAGTACCGCAGCAGCCAGGAAGAGGAAACGGAGCTGCCCCTCACCCGTCGGCCCCCCCGCCGTGCCCGCCGGCAGGGAAGAGTCACTTTATAAAAGGCAGCACCTGGTCGCCGTTAGCGGCCGCTTTTCCAGTCTTTGAAAATCCAATTACTAATGAGAGAATTCTTGAGCCGGTTTCCCACTCCCAGTTAAAAGATTTAGTTGAGGCAGTCAGGACTTATGGGGTGACGGCCAATTATACCACTGCCTTGCTTCAAAGGCTAACTATTAATGCTATCATTCTGTGGGAGCAAAAACTGTTCAATATTTTCCTGAATTAGTGGCTAAACAGGCAATTTTGATCTGAGAAAAATAAAAATAAAAATAAAAAAATAAAAATAAAAAAAAAATTAAAAAAAACAGGCAATTTTGGGTATGAAGTATTGTTTAATGCACTTTGCAAAAATTCCAGATAAATTAATTATTCCATACACCCGTGAGCAAGTTGAAATTTTAGCAGCCACAATGGATATGTGGGCAATTCTTGTTTGCTCATTTCCAAATGTAATTGATAATCATTATCCTAAGCATCCTCTGCTTGCCATAGTTAACAAAAATTTAGTGTATTTTCCTGTTGTCACTTCAAAGGAGCCCTTGGTTGATGCTCTAACCATCTTTACGGATGGATCAAAATCTGGACAAGGTGCCTTTTTTGTTCAAGGACACAAACAGCCGGTAGTTTATAATTTTCGGCCGAATGTCCCACAGGCTGTTGAATGTTTAATTGTGCTTGAAGTTTTTAAAAGATTTGATCAACCTTTTAACTTATTTTCTGATTCATTATATGTTGTAAATGCCATTGCTTCTCTTGAAGTTGCTGCTTCAATTAAGCAGGCCAGTACAATTTCTAATGTTTTGTTACAGATTCAATCCCTTATCTTAAACAGAAAACATCCTTTTTATATTGGACATATTCGTGCCCACTCTATGTTGCCGGGCCCGATGGCAAAGTGTAATGATTTGGTGGACCAGGCAACTCGGGCTATGGCTCTGGTCGCTGCTGATCCTGTAGAATTGGCAAAAGACTTTCATAGATTGTATCATGTACCTGCTAATACCCTTAGGAAAAGATATAATTTGTCCAGGCATGTGGCAAGAGATATTGTTAAAGCCTGTAAATCTTGTGTTACCTTTCTTCATCCTCCCCATGTGGGGGTAAACCCCAGGGGGTTGAGACCAAACGCCCTATGGCAAATGGATGTTACTCATCTGACGGAATTTGGTAAGTTGAAATATTTACATGTGTCTGTGGACACCTTTTCTGGTGTCATTCATGCCACACCTTTGGCAGGAGAAAAGGTGTCTCACGTCAGAATACACTGCTTAGAAGCTTGGGCAGCTTGGGGAAAGCCCCTTAGACTCTAGACGGATAATGGCCCTGCTTATACTTCCCATGGTTTTCGCGCCTTTTGCGCACAAATGCAGGTTGCCCACACCACCGGATTGCCCTACAATCCTCAAGGACAAGGTATAGTGGAAAGAGCTAATAGAAGCATAAAAGAAATGCTTCAAAAACAAAAAGGGGGAGTTGCTGAGTCCGCGTCCCCCAGGGAAAGACTTTCTCTTGCGCTCTTTACCCTTAATTTTTTAATTCTAAATGACAACGATCAGTCTGCCGCAGATCGGCATATGACAAGAGACTCCATGGATACTAAAGACATGGTTATGTGGAAGGATGTTATTAATAATAAATGGTATGGACCGGATCCGGTAATAACGAGATCCAGGGGAGCTGTTTGTGTTTTTCCACAGAGTCAAGAAGTACCTCACTGGGTGCCAACGAGACTGACCAGGCCAGTGGAGACTGCAGAAGAACCCCATCTTGAAGATGCCATCCACTCGTCTCCTGATACAGCTGATCTTCCTGCTGTTAGCAACAGTGCTAATAGCAATCCCTGTGATAGCTAAACCGATGATGCTGTGGGCTGTCACAATTTACTGACTGGATTGCCTCTGCGGTGTCCTTTGACAAAGAGCGGGTGGGAGTCGGAATGTTTTTAGCCTGCTGCTTGGGAGGATGCGTGGTCTGCCTATGGTTGGTCTGTCGCCTTCGAGCCCAAACCAGAAGGGACAAGGTTGTTATCTTGCAAGCATTAGCCACTTTGGAGAGTGGATCCTCACCCCAGATTTGGCTGTCGGCCCTAAGAGGCAGTTAAGCCTTACCATTCTGCATAGCCTTAGCACCCCGAGGGATCAGGGGATCCCATTGCACCGGGACAGGTATGCAATTTGCAATTTGGGACAGGGTGCAAGGCAAGTGCACTGCACTTGAGGAGATGGTTCTCATCTCCTCAAGAAGAGCATGCTGGGTTGCAAGTGGGTTGATGCCCAAGATCCCACCTCTGCAAAAAAGGCATCGGACGGGCCTGGTCATCACTGGGGAAGGCGCCCCTCAGGCGAAGGCCAGTGCAAGGTCCTCTCATTAATGTCTTAGACAGAGGCCCAACCTCTACTCTTACCTGTTGCCATAAAACAAAGAAGGGGGAACTGTAGGGAGCAGAGGCGAGACTCCGCCCACTCCCTTGCAGTTTTGAGGATTACCACTCCAGACAGTGCTTGGCGGGACGCCTGGGCTGTGCGCGTGCGCGAGCCCGGTAGTGTCCCCAGCCAATCCCATGACACCTGGTGACGGTAAAAGGCAGGCGACCAACAATAGAAAAGACCCGTGTTCGAATTCCCTATATAAGCGGCTGTATTTCGGGTGCACGCTCTCTCGCGCGCAAGCTCTCCTACAACTAAAAGGCTCTCCAATAAAGTGTGATCTGAGAAGACTCCTGGAGTGGTGGTCGTTTTTCCTCGCTGGTCGAGTAGGCGGTCGCTACAGTTTATCACTACTTGAGGCACCATATGAGCACACATAGTTTCCTATAATACCTACAAATATTTTAGACCTCAATGCCATGCAATGCACACTTCTGTCAAATATGCAAGGGCATTCTTTGTGATTCTCCATGGATTTTCACTGTTCTTTTCTCTATTCTCCAGTGCTAAGTCATGTGATGGTCATGTTGATTTTCTCCCCTCTTATATTCATCATTGTATCTTGGGAACTACTGGTATGCATTACTGTACTTCTGTCCATTCTCCTTGTGCTTCGGCTTGTACCCCTCTGACCTCGAAGGGCTAAGAATTGGGGATATTTGCTTTACTCTTTATCTCAGACATCTATCTCTACTTTCTAGAAATACATTCATTGAATTCCTTCTGTAAAGTCTAATGTCTTGAAAATTATTACTGCATTTTCATGGCTTTGTTATTTGGCATTAGGGAAGAACATAGATCAGTACTGTAACTTAGGTAAAAGATTATTGCAATCATGCTTCAATAGATATTCTTCATTGGATAATGTGTATTTCAAGGTCTGCCTGCCTGCTTCTTTTTTTTTGTTTATTTTTCAATGTAGTCTTTTCTTCTGGAAAATATTTATGTGCCTAGTGAAGATCAATTCTTACTGTAACTATTCATTAATTTTCTTCCAACCTCATTTCACAGATCCCTCTGAGTTTCTTCAGGGTCTGTATAGTGCTTCACATTTTTAAATATGTTTTAACATCGATGCATCCAATGATGAAGACACATTCCTTAAGTCACCATTTTGATGACTGAAAAGAAACCATGCTGCAATCTCACTATATGGCAATTTTCTGGTTTTAAATTCTTTTAGATTAAAATTGATGCTGGACAACAAATATTCTGTGTACAATTTTATATTTTCCTAATTATTTTAATATACTTCCAATATTATATAAAGTTAAAACATTATCACTTACTTAGTTTTAGGATTTCTAAAACGGTCAGAGTAAAAGTTCTATTCATTCACAATTTTAAGATAATAGAGTGTCCATTATGACCAAGTGAGATATTTAAAAAAATTTTTTGGAGTCCTTAAAGGTTGTGCTGGGGAATCCAGTCCAGTGCTTCATATTTCTTAGTCTACTGTAGGCCTCTGAGCCTGATGTGACCTGTGGTTTTATTTTCACTCAACAGGAATTTTTAAAAATTCAATAGAAATTATTACTTGCTTACTTTCTCCAATATCTCTCGCATACATAAAAGTAATATAATTCTACACTGACTGAAAATGGTGTTCCTATTAGAGTAATTGTTTATTTTTTGTAGCCCCACGCTTTACTAAATCTTGTCCCTTTCCTATCTCCCCTTCCCATAAAACTTGACTGGATCCACTGGAAACCCTCTTCCAGTCAGCCTGGTCCTTAAAAAGCCCAACCTTAACTAACCTACCCCCTGGTAGTCCTGCTATAAACTTTCAAAGGCCTGACTGCAACCAGAATCCTTCCTGAAAGTCCTCCCCTGCTACAGGGAAATCCTTCTTCCACTCCACCCCTTCCTGGAATCCCTGCTCTTCACCACCAGAAACCAAGCCACATCCATATCTCCTCCTAATATCCACCTTGCTGCACCAAGAACCCCGCCTACATTGGGCTCCTCCCTCTAATCCTAACTTCATCCACCAGATACCCTGTAGCTAACTACTCTATTCCCTCAGAGTCCCATTGTTCCCATATTCTATTACTTCCAAGCTCCTCCCGTCCCTTTCATACCCCACTCCCAACCAAACTTCTCCCTCGACCCCTCCTGGTTTCATCAGAAACTGGATCCATAACTAGTCTAAGTAGCCGAAATTTTCAAGCCCAGCCCTAAACCTACCTCTTCCCACAATTCCCTTCATGCTATACCAAAAACCCTCCACCTCTCTATAACTGCCCTTGTAGCCCCGTCTTAATTGACCAGAAGCTTCTCACACAGCCCATCTCCTGCTTGGAAAGCCAGCCCTGCTTCACTATAGGCCTCTCTACCTCCCATATCTACACTCTCAATGGCTTCATTGTTCCCGTGATGAATCTTCCCCTTATTGGCTCCTCCCACAGAGCCACACCCTACTCAACCCTGCCCATAATTACTCTACACCTTTGTAGACCTTCCACTCCTTCTCAAAGTCCTTCTTCCAATTAACCCCATGGCTCCAAGCCCTGACCTGTTCTAGAAAACCCCCACCACACTATCCCATCTCTCTACACCCTCATTGCTCCACTGCAAACTACTGCATCTGTTGGCCTCCCTCTGGAAGCCTCACCAGGCTCAACTGTAAATCCCTGTCCCTTTATAATCCCTTTTTGAAAGTTGCCTTGCCCCACTGGAAACCCTGTCCAAGTCTAATGTCCTGCCTTGCAACACTGAAATCCCCACCCAAACTTACTGCTCTTTTCGAAGTGGTAACTGGCTACACCAGAAACCCTGTCCTAACTAGTGTAGTCCACTGGATCCTATCTCTGCTCTCACAAAGCTCTGGTCCTAAAAAATTCCTCTATACATTGTTACTACATCCTGCTCTGCCAGAAACCCCACCTCCACCATAACACACTTCCCAAAGGCCCGCCCCTTACTAGCCCACTTCTTTCTAGCACCACTCTGCCCTCTCACAGACCTTGAAAAGCCTCTCCCTCATAGCTCTGCATTCCTGCACCAGAATCCCCACCTTTTGTCAGCCTCTTGCTTTCATTATCTTCCCTGCCTTATGGGAAACCTCAACCTACATATCACACCAGGGCTCACAGTGCTACACCAAAACCCCTCCTCTAAGTAACCTCCTCCTCTGTAGCCTTGTTCTTCCTTTTCAAAGCTCTGCCCCAAACAGCCTCTTCCCCAGTGACCTTGCCTTCTTCCACTCAAAACCCATCCACCTAACAGTCTCCATCCTAAAGTCCCACCTACTCCACAAGAGACCCTGCTCCTAACAAGTCTACTTTTTCCTGTCCCCTCCCTGCTGTCTCAAAGCCTTACACAGACTGGCTTTCACCCTCAAAACCCTGCCCTGCTTTACCACAGAGGCTGTGCCAATACCAACTCCTCCCTTGAACCAGACAGGGCTCCACCAGAAACCCCACACCACCTCATCCTTGAAGTTCCCACCTAGGAACATTTATTACAAAAGTGATTTTATAATGGTCACAGAATTCATACTAGTCCATATGATAAGAAAGAAGTATTGACAAAATACAACAAAAATTAGATAGCTATTAGATGCCTTAGTCTAGTTTGGGGTTCTGTTAACAGGCAGATTCACATTGTGTGAAAATGTGTGAAGATGATTCCTCTAACTGGAAAGCATTCTTTGAAGCATCAGTAAGGTTTCATGAGTGATCATTTTATTTCTAGAATTTTCGTCCACATTTGTGTCCATTAACTTATAAATATAAGTTATTTTAAATCCTCTGGTTTATTTGAGGAAAGAGTATTAAGATGTAAAAAGATGACTTTCAAATCATCTCTCTAATGAATAATTTTGGACTTACTTACTTTACTATGTACTAGAATTTTTAGTAACAGAAATTCTCTACCAGAAACCCCTTTGAATTTCCTACTTCCACTAAAGTGCCCTTTGGAAAAGATTGAAGTGAGATTATACAGGTAGAATGTCAGAAATAAAAACGTATTTGAGATCATAACAAAATCATGATAAAGACCCTACCCAATGTGGTTTAAATTTTCTAATGAAAGGAACGTAAGCATATTTAACTGCAGACTTTCTGAAGACTAGAAGACAAAAATATAGGAAATTTCCTCCTATACCACGGTTCTGAAAACAAAACAAAACCAAGGAAAGACAACATAATGAAACAGAAGGGAATGAGAAACTTGTACATGTGATATAGAATGTAAAGATACACTGAATCAGGTAAAAATAATTTTGGACACAATACCTGGTTGTTCAATATATTTCATTGTATATATTGTTCCTTTTTAACCTGTGACATAATATAGGTCTCAGCAGGGATCTGTCAAGGTAATTGTGTAGTTAGTCAATTTCATCATTGCAAGATCATCAGGATGATAAACTCCCACACACCTTAACATACCTGCAATAGCTCTAGACATACATTCCTATTGGTCCAACAGTGTAGGGCAGACCTGTATTTAACCCAAGTTTTGTATGCGGTATGCTATATTTTTTTTCAGGCTTGATACAAAATGTCTCTGCCCAGAATTAAATGAAGGCATTTATAGCTAAAATGATTAGGGTCATTGTTAACTTCTAAAGCATGCTGAGGTTTTTCTTTATACCTCTCCTTTTCCCTTTCTTTCTTCCTCCCTTTCTTTCTTCCTCCCTTTCTTTCTTACTCTCTATCTTTCTTTTCTTTTCTTTTCTTTCTTCCTCTCTTTCTTTTCTTTTCTTTCCTTTCTTTCTTTCTTTCTTTCTTTCTTTCTTTCTTTCTTTCTTTCTTTCTTTCTTTCTTTCTTTCTTTCTTTCTTTCTTCCCTTTTCTTTCCTCTTTTAGGAAATGAGTATGAATTTAAATATTTTGTTTGCTGAACAAGTATTCTACCATTAGAATAATCCTTTTTCGATTTATTTACTTTGTTCATAGGTTATCCATTTTGCTGAGGGCTGAACACAGGCTAAGTTCCTCACCTCTGTCTGCCAAGTAGCGGGGATCGCAAATGCATTCCAACATGCGAACCTTTAGGATGATATGAGACTCATTACTTTCCTTGCACACTGGTTCTGATCTGTGATCCTCTCAAATTCTACCTCTTCAATTAGTGATGTGAGTTCCAGTAGCCTGCCCTCAGTTTAGATCGTCTAAATGAATTATTGAAGGCAATTTCACTTTAATCTCTTTTTGGCCAGTCCAGGGGCTGTTATAGTTTTATTTCTAGACAAATTTTGAGTATATACGCACATTAGCGTTAAAATATTACTTTGTTCCCTTCTTTTCCTTTTTAATTTTCTTGGTCAAGGGGCTTGAATTCTGGGTCTGGGCGCTGTCCCTGGCTGGTCAGATCAAGGCTAGCATGTTACCACTTGAGCCACAGTGCTACTTCTGGTTTTCTGGTGGTTAATTTGAAGTAAGAGTGTCATGGATTTCCTGCCAGGACTAGCTTTGAATTACTATCCTCAGATCTCAGCTCCTGAGTAGCTAGGATTCCAGGCATGAGCCACTGGCACCCAGCTAAAAATGTTACTTATTTTAAGTTCTGTGTTTTAGTTGAGGGAGTAACCTAAGTGTGTAGAAATTTAACTTTCAAGTTACCTCTCTAAGTAATTTCAGAGTTTCATTTTCATATTCATTGCAGTTATTAATAACAAAAACTCCCAAAGTAACAGAATAATCCTTCATTTTCTCCTTCCCATAGGTACTATTGGAAGAGAGTAAGTGAGATCTTAGACAATATGTACTTGAAATTATAAAAAAAGTTATATTGATGATACATAAAGAGCCAGATAACACAACGTGCTTTGCATTTTCTAAAGAAAGGAATGTCATGAAAGTATACTTATTGGCAGGCTTTTCACCTGTAAAACAAAGAAAAAACAATTTCATAAAAAAGCTGTAGGGGATCAGCAGCCATGTAAGTGTGATATAGCATTGGAGACTACGAAATGAACTGGTTCAGGTAAAGTAATACTTTGGAAAAGTTATCTGTTCACTAAATTTATTCATTATATTTTTTTATTTTTATTTACCTGTCACTTACTATATAAATGCATACATGTGTGTGCAATATATATATCAGCACTATCTGTCCAGTGAAGTGTATGGTTATGTATGTTTAGGTAATTTCATCATGTCAAGTCCATCAAAAAGATGGACTTCCATAAACCTTAACAACCCTGCAACACCACTGCACATGCAAACTTAAGTGTTCACCATTGTAAGCTAGACCTGTGTTTTACCAAAGCTTTATATATATGGTGTTAATTTTTCATTTAGTCTTGACATAAAATGTGTGTGCTCCTAGAAATAAATGATGGCATTTATAACTACAATAATTTAGTGTAAATCTTTACAATGAACACATGCTCAGTTTGAGTCGTTCTTTCTTTCCTTGTCTTATTTTATCTTTAGGAAGTTGATTTGAGTTTTGATGTTGTTTGCTATATAAGTATTCCACCACTGGAGTCACTCCACCACTCCTTTCTAGTTTAAGTTACTTTACGCATAGAGTAGCAATTTTTGCACCCAGTCCAAAAAGCAGGGATCAGGATTGCATTCCAATATCCCTACCTAGTAGGTTGATATGGCTGATACTTTCCTACCTAGACCTATTCAGAACTGTGATCCACTCAAATTCTACCACTTTAGTTAATTTTGTGAGCTCCTGTTCTCCCTCCTTCTAGAAGATAGGACAGACATAAATAATTACAGGTAATTTGAGTGAATCATTGGCTAATATAAGTGATTTGATATTAAAGTGTAGGGTAAGTTTGAAAGTATAATCACAGTAGTCAGATATTTTGCTAAGTAATTTTGTTTCACATTAACAACACATCTTGACCAGAATTAAGGACTTACTTTTGCTGTCTGTCTAGTTGTATGTCATTTGGTAAAAAAAACTTCATGTCTTCCATGTGGGATAAAGAACTTTGAATGGTCTCATGTGCTGGTTCACATCTATAATCATGGTCAGCAATCAGAAATAAATAGATCACAATTTGAACATAGCCTAACCAAAAATTTAAGAAGTCCCAATCTCAATAAACTAGTGGATCATGTTGAATCATGCTGCCATTAATCTCAGCACCACAAGAAGCTAAGTCTCTGCCTTGTAACTGTTTCACTTGAGTAACTGGGACTCTTGGAGGCAGTCACCTCTACGGATGCAGAATCTGGGCTGAGATTTAGCAAGAGGAGGGAGGAGTCTGCCCCACCTTCCCAGTGTGAACCTCACAGAATGAAGTGAGCATGCTTGCTTTCCTCCTCAAAACGGCTTGAGATGCCATGCTGCTGAGTGTTCATTATTTGATTCCAGTGACCTGTGGTAGAAGTAGAAGGAAACATTAAATAAATTTCACATATGCCAATTGAGCTGCTCTCCCAGCCTGTGAGTTCAACTCAGCAAGTGTTCATTATTTGAGAGTTGAGAATGCTGAGGCAGGGGAGAGAGGGAGGGTGAGTGAAAGAGAGGAGAGATAGAGAAAGAGCTGGGTGCTGGTGGATCACACCTGTAATCCTAGCTACTCAGTACGCTGAGATCTGAAGATTGCAGTTCAAAGCCAGCCTGGGCAGGAAAGTCCGTGAAACCAATATCTCCAATAAACCACTCAAAAACCAGAAGTGGTGCTGTGGCTCAAGCAGTAGAGTGCTTGACTTGAGCTCAAGATCTGAGGGACAGTGCCCAAGCCCAGAGTTCAAACCCTACGACCAACCAATAAAACAAAAAAGAGAGAGGGGAGGGAGAAAAGAAAGAAAGGAAGGAAGGAAGGAAGGAAGGAAGGAAGGAAGGAAGGAAGGAAGAAAGGAAGAAAGAAAGAAATTAAGAACATGATTGAGAATGAATTGTTTGGAGTCAGGAGTCATATGTCAGAAGTACTACCTGTATTTGTTGTTAGGTCTGCCCCAGGTCATGCAGACCCTATGCAGCCACTTCTTGGCTAAGTTTCAACCCTTTATGTGTTGCCTAGTATCTGGCACACCTGGAGGCAGCCACCTCCCCATCCTGTTAAGTCACAACCTGGTCAGCCTCTGGTCCCACTTTCTATCTGACCAGAAGTGAGTCCCAGAACTTTAAGTCACATCCAGATCCAGTGTGGCCAGAGTTTCCCCCAAACGGCCACACCTCATCTGGTTCTTCACATAGATACATCCTTGCCAGAGGTTGGATCGCCCCATTTTTTTTACATGCATTTCCACCATGTATGGCATAGGCAGCAGTTCAGTAAATAAACTTCTTTACCTGACTGAAAACCCTGTGGTGTTCTCTTCATTGGCTACCTAATGAAACTCACCTAATTAATATACTTTACACTTCAGAGTTTCTAGTTATGAATCCATAGATATTTTTGTGACACATGTGAGATCAGTATCTACAAAACATATTTACTAACATCATTTAACAGTATAATTGTGCCTAGAATCTTTAATAGCAGCTTAATTAATGATAATGTCTTTTTTGTTTGCTTTGCTTTGCTTTGTTTTTGCTTAAAGTAATAGAAGAGTTGGTGAGACAATCTGTGTGAAGACTCAGGGTCTGTGTTGGAGGGGCAGAATGATGCTGGCTCCGGCCTCAGGATTATCTGAGGACTGTGTTTGTGTATGTGGAAAGCACTTGGCATGCCGGCCTAGAGAGGGAACATGTTCTCTCTCCCTATCTCAAAGCTATCATGTCTCAAAGCTGAGGAAGTAGCTCTTCTGCTTACTTACGCATAGACAAACAGCTAGTCAAGCATTTTCCAGAGTACAGGGAAATGGTTTGAGCTTGCTTTTAAATAGTTTAGATAAAAATATACAAAGACTTATCTCATAGTTTAAGCAAAATTGTATCTGTTGAAATTCTTTGTGTGAATGTCTCCTGAATAAATCTTGGCAAAGATAATACTTGCTTGTCTTTAAATACCCACTAACAATAAAGCACAGCATGCAGTGGCAATTGCTGTTTGCACTCTGCAACCCCTGTATCCGCGTGATTTTGCGACCCTTACCCAGGAACCCCAATGCCTGAGACGTTGACAACTGGCACACAAACAGGGACCCTGCAGTGTTGAATACAGGAAGGGATATTCAGGTAAGTACTTTTAATTACAGGGTGATGGAACAAGTTAAGTCTACTCCGTACTTACATATGCTAAAATATTTACTTGCTGCTTATGGTGTAACTATTTTTTCTTTTGACATAGAAATGTGTATTAATGTAGTTAGGGAATGGAATCCTTGGTTCCCCGTTGATGGGGCATTAGATGTTGATAAATGGAAAAGAGTAAAGTATTGTAGAAAGAGATGTTCGAGAAGGGGAAAGGATTCCTGTTAGATTTTGGTCCATTTGGGCTATTTTACATACCCTTTTTAAAGCTTTAAATGAGAAAAGATTAATAGCGGACTTAAAGAAAGAGGCAGCGCCTTCTATTGTAGGTTTACTATTGGACTCGGAGGTTAAGGACGCAGTAGATAAGGCTGCATCACAATTACGAGAAAAAACAAGAGGTAAAGAAAGCTGAAAATGAACAAACTGAAAGCGTAAATAGAATGTCTGAGCAAATGGAATTGATTTTATCAAGATTACTACATATGGAGTTAGAAATTAGCAGAGTGAAAGGATAATCTGAGAAGGTGAAAGTAAAACAGCCTTCCTCTCCTCAGCTTGCGGAAGCAATTTTTACCGCATCACTCCTTCACAAAACAGAAGGCTCAGTGAGTTTGATGAAGAAATGCCTATTTTTCCTTATCCTGTAATTTGACCACCTCCTATGAATGGTATAGCTCAACCAACCAGATATGAGGGTGTTGCTGTCGATGATATTGGTAAACTTAACAATCAGTGACTTATGGTCCTCAGTCTCATTATGTTAAGGAATTACTTAATGGGCTTGCCCGATAATTTTGCTCCCGAGGATTGGAAAATGCTTTGTAGAGCCTTGCTTAAGGAACCTGAATACCTACAATGGCAAATGTAGTTTACTGAGTTATATACAGAAAGGACTAGACAAAATGCACAGAGCAATAATCCACGCCTGCAGATCATAACCTGTCCTATGTTGAGGGGAACAAATCCATATGCAGATGCTCATATGCAAGTGAACTCTCCTGAAGAGATCCATGAGCAGTTATGAGACATAGGTATTGAGGCATGGGGGAGGATTCGGCTGGTAGGAGAGCATTACGGCTCCTGGACTAAAGTAATTCAAAAACTTAATAAACCCTATGTTGAATTTTTATCACGATTGACACTGACCTTGGAACATACTGTTGTGGGAGAGGCTGCACTGCAACAACTACTAGGCATGTTGGCTTATTAGAATGCTAATGAGGACTGTAAACGAGCCCTATTGCCTATTAAAGAATCTGGGGATGTAAATACATATTTAAGGGCGTGTAGAGACATTACATCCGAATCCCGGCATTTGCAGTTGTTTGCTGAAACTATGCCCACTACTGGCATGATTTACAAACCATCTAATCTAAAATGTTTTGGATGTGGTCAAATGGGACATATAAAGAAGAACTGTAAAAAGGCTACTGATGTTAACAAGAGAGGACCAGAAATTTGCCCTAAATATAAAAAGTAAAGCACTGGGCAAGAGTGTGTAGATAAAAAAATAGACAATAAAGGAATTCCTATAAAAATGCTTACCCTATTCAGGGAAACTCTCCATCTGGCCAGCCCCGGGACCCAGGATTAATAACTGAGGGTAGCCAACCATTTTTCTTCCTCGTCCCTGCCACAGCCCACAGCACCGCAATGGACATGCCAATTCATTCATCTACTGAGAGGCATATTGGTTTAAAACATGCTTGCATGTAAGTATCAATTATGGTCATTCAAAAATGACAGATGTCACCTCCCCAGACATACTAAAATCATGATTTCTAAGTAGGATAGGATTTTATGGTGGTACAAGTGTTGAGATATATGGATGAGTCTAATGTGTATCTTGCACTGAATTAGGCAGGAAGATATCCAATATCATATGGGATAAAAAAAAATGGTAGTAAGAAGATATTCCCTTGAGAAAGATATAGGAGGCTGACAGAAGTATGGAGAAATTCAGATAATTTTGAAGGATTTAGAAATGCAAGCTCAAGTATGTCTCTTTAAGTGGAAGGGCAAAAGAAGGTTAAGAGAAGAAAATAACTGAAAGCAGATCATTGTCCCAACGTAGAGTATAAAAAAAACATAACCGATAACTTCCAAGTTAAAGAGAGACCAATATAATTCGTCCCACTTAATTTAGATACATGCAAAATATTTACTTTGCTTTTTCCCACTTTAATGCTCCAAAATAAATGAAAACTTATAAGAAACGTTATGTGATTGTCGTTACTTCAACCTGAACACTAATTGTGATGAGCCCTCTTTTTCTCAGTATGCTCTTGGAAAATACTCCCTAAATTGATGATGTTGTGACTGATTAGAGAGTCAGTGTATCAGGTTTCAACTTGTATGATAATCCCAGAATAGTTTAATGCAGTTTTTTCTCAAGGTATACAAGTATATTGTCTGACGCTGTATTTTGAACACACCTTCACACCTGAGCACATTATTTGAAATTGTACATCAGCATTTCCTCGGCACATTCTATTTTGTGCCTTTGTTTTTTTGCATGTTCCTTTTGATTGCTCTATTTCCATTTCATCTGTACAAACTGCTAAGAACATTGTCCAGCTACCACTTCTTGTTTGCAAACACCGAGTCTATTTATGGAGGTACTTTGTCCATGTTAACCAATAGGGTAGTACTCACTCTCTGAGGATAAAAGTTCCACAGTGTAACTCTATGCCAACATTAGAAGATGTAGAATTTAAGGCATTTTGAGACAAACGGTGATATTTGAATTGAAAGGCTTCTTAGAGACATTTTCTTGGAGCTCATTAGTTCTTCTAAGGTCAGAATAAAAACATTTGTTCCCAACATTTAAAATAAAAAGGATCTGTTGAATTAATGGATCTAGAATTTTATGGCTTCACATTCATATCTCAAAATTTCATCAATATGAATTACATCTCTACCAGTTCACCAAAACACTGTTCGTATTGAACTTGTCTATGTCCTTTTAGTTTTCAAATCCAAATAACATATTTCCTTCAATGTCTCTGTAAGAGTTTTGACCTTTTCTTCCTGCAAATTCTTTCTTTTCTTTTCTTCTGTAAATCTATTTCTATTACTTTTTTGTTTCCTTATGTCTTTCTTCCAATCTTGTCCACACTGGTGCTCACATTGCTACACTTATGTCATAACTTTTTCTTCTTCTTCCCTTTAATAATGCCCCCAATTTTTATCATTCTTTTTCATATTCATGGTCATGGATATTTTGATGATATCTAAACAGATCAATCTTTACATCTGTTTAATATAAACGTTAGAACTATCAGAGTTTTTTCCCCTAAATTGATCATTTTCACCTGTAATCCTTATCACCAAGAACATGACTAACACATTTGCCTGGCCATAGATGTAGAACCCTTTAGATTTCTTGTTACCCTTCTTCTCCCACCCATTATATAAGAGGAATGATCAAGGTTTTCTCATTTCTGTTGCTAATTTGATTTCTTTTTTTTGTTTTTGTTTTTGTTGGTCATGGTGCTGGAACTCTGGGCCTGTGTGCTGTCCCTGTGCTCTTCAGCTCAAGGCAAGCACTCTAACTCTTGAGCTACAGCACCACTTTTGGGTTTTCTAGTGGTTTTCTTTTTACTTTCCTAGCGAGTCCATTAAACTTCCCTCTTGAATTTGGTTGTCATGAATACCCAACTTCTATGTTAATGAGGACAAACTCTAATGTAAAACTTTGTCTCCAAAAACCAGTCCAAGAAGATGTGATCACAAATATTTGACTATACTTTTTTCTTTTTTTTAACCTTGAAAGTCTTCTTGTGTCTCAATTGCCAACAAAAATAAGTATTCCACCACTTTTGGGTTCAATCGTTTCTAACATCAAAGACATATTTTGGTAACAAGATGCTTAGAGGAAACCAAAGTATACTCCACTTTTTGTCTTTTCTATTAAGTCTCTTCTTAGATATAATATCAGGAAAAGTGAAGTTATTCTTTGCAAAATTATTTCAATAGATTATTTTTCTCTTGGTCTTGCATTTGTTCAACAAGTTGTATTGAGGAGAATAGAGTTAAATCATCCATACCTTGGATGACAGTGTCTGTTACAAAGGACAATGCTTCTATGTCCTACTTCTATGTCCTCCTCTTAGCTCTTTCCTGATTTCCAAAGAATCACAGCTTCATGGTTTCAAGTTTAGTGAAGCTGAAGGAATATACGGCCTCCCCCATTGCTCCATCTTCATTGTTTCTCATTTAAAACTCTTTTAAGTTGCCTCATTGGGATGTGTAATTTATTTTCATGTCTTCATTCAATCTGTTCTTTATTGTAGTGAGGCAAATAGGCTCTGTAAAATAACTTTAGGTAGCTAAAATATTAAGAGAATCTATATCAAAAAGTTTTGGTCTCTCTCCACTGTTGAAGCCAATATGCTTAGCTCGGGTTCTAAAAAGAGATTTCTTACATTTTTCATTTCCTCAATTCTTTTTGATCCCAAAAATTTTTGGCTTATGTAATAAGAGAAGTGTTCACTATCTCATCTTAATAAGGATATTATTTTTTGTGAGCCACTTAGAAATGTGAAATCATTGGTTTGAATTATCCTATCAGATGTTTTTTCTGTGTTTCAGTGCTTCATGTGCAAGACATTGTGGAAAGAATTACAAACAGAAACATGTAAACCCAATACATTCTTTCATTGTTCAGGACACTTTCTCTCTAAATATTTTGACTCAAAATATATTTTTCAGAGAATTACAGTTTGGTAATTAAAGGTCAATTCACAAATTTTGATGTCTTTTTTTTTTTTTAAAGAACTTTGAATTTAAATTCCACTACAACCTTGTTTCACAAACTGAAAATATATTTCCTGGGTAAGGACATTTTCAAGGGAACCTACATGATTTCCAGCAAGTTTTCTGAGGTTTATTGGTTTGTTTGTTTGTTTGTTTAATGAGCCATCTTCACCCACATTGCTCTCTCTCCACTAAGTCTCCATGGATTTCTTTGCATGAAAGCCTCTTTTCCCAGGCAATTTTAAAATTTCTTAATAGGCTAAGTTGTTAAAAATGCTGAAGAATTAAAATTTACCTGTCATAATTGTAAAACTCTTTTGAAATTCCTTTATCAGAATCGTGAATTCACCAATCCCAATTCCACCTTTACCATCAGAAACAGTTAACCTTGTTTTCATGACATAGTGTCCATGCAACGATTCTTTTCCAGTGGCTTTGTTATGCATATATATTAACATATAAGCTGATGCAGAGCAAATTGAACTCCAAGATATGAAAACAGAGGCTTTTTTTTCTTTTTGCGGTTGCTGTTTTTAAGGTAGTATATGATTTCTATTTTGTTTTGGGTTTTCTCCCTATGGTTTATCCCCCTGATTTTGGTACCCTGTATTTTGTGTATACATTTACCTTAATTAGGGAATGGAAGAGGAAAAACAAAATGGTGAGAAAAAAGACAAAAGGGCAAACCAATTGAATAGCAATGCTCACAAGACAATATATGAGAAATGTACATATCAACTTGTGAGAGGTATTGAGGAGAAGGAAGACTGTGAGAAAAATGAGGGAGGAGGTAACAAGTATGAAAAGTTATGTATTAACTACTTTACAATTACTGACCGGATCATTGCAAGATAATGTTAAAGCATGCATAGATGCCTCACCAGCAGTCACTCAAGGAATGGCATATGCTGCAGCAATGAAAGGAGAACCATTCAGTTCTTATGAACAAAAATTACATAAGACACGACCTCAGGCCAGAAATTGGGTCTGTTTCTCATATGGCCAGTCAGAACACATGAGTAAAGATTTTCAAGAAAAGCAAAATAAACCTAGTAACAATAAAAAGGATAAAGTGCCTGGACTTTGTCCACGATGAAAGAAAGGCAATCATTGGAAAAATGAGTGTAGATCAAAATATCATAAGGATAGAATTCTCCTAATAGTAGAAGAAAGGAGACAAAAAACAAGAAGAGGGGTGCTCCCTCTGCCCCTTAAATGAAAGAGGGGAAACACCTACGGTTACACAAAAATCCCCTAAGGGATCAGTTCCATTAAATCCCTTGTCTCCTCCATTTACAGTATGGGATTTGCCAAGAGCTACTCCAGGAAGTGCAGGGTTTGATCTGGCAGCAAAAAGAGATTACATCATCTCTATCATGCATGATGTTCAGCTAATAGAAACTCAAGTTTATGGTTCTGTAATTGAAGGAACTGTGGGCTTGATAAATGGTAGAAGCTCAAATTATAATAAAACTTTGAGGTATTACCCGGAGTAGTTGATGAAGATTACCAAGGGGAAATTAATGTAACCGTAAGGTCTTTAAAAAATATGCAAATACATATGGATCAAAGATTAGCTCAAATCTTAATTTTAAATTATGTCCATCTTCCAAATCAAATCCTAAAACAAGATCGAGGTACAGGAGGTTTCAGTTCCACAGAAACTGTGGCCTGGGTACAATCTATTTCTAAGGATTGACCCATGAAAATTATAAAAGTGGATAGAAAGCCTATTAAAGGTCTCTTGGACACAGGGGCAGATCCAACATGTATTTCAGGAAAAGACTGGCCCTCATCCTGGCCAATTATGAAGACAGAATCTACATTAATGGGGTTGGGTATGGCTAACAATGTTGCTCAAAGTTCAAAAATTTTAAAGTGGGAGTGTGAAAATAGATTTGGAAACTTTCAACCTTATATTATATCTTCTTTGCCCTTACATTATGGGGCAGAGACATTTTGCAAAACATTGAACGTTACTGCAGATTCCTTTACTGTACAAAATTTTTCATAGGGGCCGCTGATGAGAAGTTTGCTGATGCAATATCATGGAAAAATGATCAGCCTGTGTGGGTTGATCAGTGGTCCCTAACTCAAGAGAAGATACAGGCTGTAGGACAATTGGTAAATGAGCAAATACAGAAAGGATATTTAGAGGAATCCAATAGCCCTTGGAATACTCCAATTTTTGTAATTAAAAAGAAATCTGGGTAATGGATGTTGTTACAAGACCTCAGAGCCATTAATAACACCATGTATGACATGGGGGCTCTTCAGCCAAGACTTCCATTTCCTGTGGCTGTTCCTAAAGGACATTATATAATAATCATTTATTTTCAGGATTCTTAAACAATAAAATCGGATCCTAATGATTTTCAAAGTTTTGCATTTCATGTGCCCTCATGTAATTTGAAAAGGCCCCGGCAGAGATATCAGTGGAAGAACTTGCCACAAGGCATGAAAAATTCCCGTACATTGTGTCAAAAATTTGTGGATAAAGCTTTACAAAAAACTAGGGAAGAGTTTTCTAATGCTTATATAAATTCATTATATGGACGATATTTTAATAGCTGCTGAAAGTAAACATTTAACAGAACAAATTTTAACAATTAACCATTGAGCAATTAACCAACTTTGGTTTGCATATTTTCCAGATAAAATTCAACATAATAAACCTTTAAATTATTTAGGAAAAATAATACATCATGTCACAAAAATGAGTATTAGGCTAGATAAATTAAAAACATTAAATGATTTTCAAAAATTACTAGGAAACATAAATTGGGTTAGACCCTACTTGAAAATTACCACAGGAGAATTACACCCATTGTTTGAAGCCTTAAAAGGGGATTCTAATCCTAAATCTAAGAGACAATTCACTCCAATAATGTTAGAAAAATTTCATTGGTGGAAGAAAAGTTACAAGCAAAAGTGGTCCAATTGGACTATAATAAAGACTGGGATATTATAATATTAAAGACATCTTATATAAGATGTTTATGGCAAGATGGAGTCCTGGAATGGCTTCACTTGCCTCACAGTCAGACAAGAATGATAGCTTCTTATGTATATTTGTGCAGCCAACTCATTGTCAAGGCAAGGAGTAGATCCTGAGAGTTACTTTAGAAAGAAATGTATAAAATAATTATAACTTGTAATAAAAACAATTAAAATATTATTACAGAATGATGAGAATTGGAAATTAGCATTACTAAATTATACAGGACAAATAAAATTTCATGTTCCTCCACATCTTTCATTAAAATTTGTGGAAGAGGGAAAAACCATATTTCCATTAGTGGTAACAACACTTTTCGAAGGAGCTCTAACAGTTTTTACTGATGGGTTCTCAAATGGAACTTCGGTTGTATACATTCCAGACCACTTCCCTATTATTAAAAGGGATCTGACATTTCAGAGCAACAGGCGGAAATTATTGCTGTAATTTTAGCTTTAACCATATTTCCCCAGCAGCATAACATTTACACAGACTCTAAGCATGTGGTTAACTTATTTCCTACCATAGAGACAGCTCTTTTATCAGGACAATCAAAAATTATAGACTTGTTACAACAGTTACAAAAATTAATTCAACTTAGAAAAGAAAAATTATTTATAGAAAACATAAGAGACATACAAATTTACCAGGTCATCTTTCATTTGGAAATATGATGGCTAACTTATTAACTAGAGAAACCATCATGCTTTATTTATAATTAATCACCTTAATACTAATCAACAAAATCTTACACTTATGCAAAAACATTGGAGCGAAATTGGATTTAAAGTTCAGCCAAAAGTTAAAAGGAAAGATTTGCTCACCGGCACCTGATGTATTAATCACCTCGGGAAGAGGGTATACATGTGTGTTTCCACAGGAGCCGAGTCACCCATCTGGAATCGCAACCGACTTGTGTGCCCTACAAAAATAAGAGAAACCCAGGAAAAAAAAAAAACAAAACAGAAGATGCAAATGAAGAAAGCGATGGCAAAGCTCAAAAGTCTTCACCTTTCTCCTCAACAGGCGAAGACAACAAAAGAAGCCCAACCACCAACCTGGGAATAAATTAAGAAGCTCACCCATTCTGCGGAGGAGATTGTTGTTTCTACAGGAAAGACTATCACTGTTGAAAATACGTTTCTTGCTATGCTTGCCATTATTGCTGTGCAGGCAGTGTCTGTTTCAGCAGAACAATACTGGACATATGTTCCTAATCCTCCTCTTCTACATCCTGTAGGATGGGGTGGGGGGATGAGGATATAATACAAGTAATGACAAATAATAGTGACCTGTTACTGGATTTGGAGGACTATTCTAATTTTCATATGACTTCTCAAACAATTAATTATGAAGGAATGACAGATACCACTCCAATTTGCATAACAGTATCAGGAGAAAATCTCCACAGGTGTTTGCCTATAAACTATAGAACTTTTTTGACTGATACCCTTGATCAGTCCAATGATAAAAAGTTCAAAAAAAGATTGATGTGGGAAATTGCCATGACATTAGATTTTCATACTTATAACGAATCCTTTTTCATTCCCAAGAGGAATATACATTTAGATAACTGCCTACAAAAATATCATGACAAAGATCAGTTTGGGGATGTATTAATTACCTCACCGAAATGGTGAGAATGTGGATTTCAAAAGGCCTCTTTTTACAACCCTTTGGGGCACCAGATAGTATTATTGATTTTTCCATTACTAACCCCGATTATGATTATGCCACCTACTTAAAACATAATTCAGGAAAGTTTAATGGCTATGCTCCTGATAGGCACGGGGAACCCCTGAAAAGTTGGCTCACTCCAGCGTGGGTGGCTTCCGTTTTGGTGAGTCACCCTCCCTTTCACAATAAAATGGGCATTCATCTGTATTTGTTTAGACTTTTTGCAGCAACAAACATGATTTTACTGAAAAAGCTCAAAGAAACTAAGAGTACTGCAATTGGGGTAAGAGCATGTGTAGATTATCCTATGGGAATTTTAGCTAGAAAACTAGATAATTTAATCATTATTAATCAAGGAAAATCTTATTATATTAGCTGTAAGGATTATATTTTTACTAATTGTCTTACTTCTTCTCTGGATAAAACATATTCTGGATTTGTTATTTTAAAAAGACGTTCATATGTAATGTTATGTGTAGATCTATAAAATGACCCTTAGTTTAAAAATTCTGCTTTACAAATGCTGAAAATTCTGTATATTGTGTTTCAGCCAAAATGCTTTGTTGCGGCCTTGATTTTAGGAATAAGTGCTTTATTAACAATAATTAGCTCTTTAGCAATTTCTACAGCAGCCTTAGTAAATGAAGTAAACACTGATCATTTTGTTACTGATTTAAACAAATATGTTTCATTAGCCCTAGCAGAACAACAAATTATAGATAAAAAGTTAGAAATGAAAATAAATGCTCTGGAGGAAGTGGTTCTGGCTATAGGTCAGGAAGTTAAAAATTTAAAAACACAACTCTCAGTTAAATGTCATGCTAGTTTTAAATATATCTGTGTTACTGTTCTAAAATATAACATTTTTTTTTAATTGGAATGCCACCAAAAATCATTGGTTAGCAGTCTGGAGAGATAAAGAAATCTCTCATGTTATGGAGGCTTACAGGATAAAATTACAGCAGTTAGTAAAGCTCATTTAGATGTAAAAAGTTTACAATCTTTGGCAGCATTATTTAAGCATAAGGTGGAGGCCCTCAATCCTCTGGATTGGATTAATGTAATAATTATAATTACCATTGTCAGATCAATTCTCCCAATTCTTATTCTTATATTTCCAGTCATTTTCCGGATGATCTTTAGATTTATGTCTTCTGTGCACCAAGACATTCATGAGCTTCAATTAAAAAATAAAAAAGGAAGAAATGCCATGATACCTCCTGCTGAATCTGCATGAGAGATCACACCAGACAAAGCATAAGCTTCATGGAAGCATGCTTGCAGGAAGGGGGTGTTGGTTCAAGGCTTCCTATATACTTGGCTGCACCTTTATTGCCTCTACCTTTATTCTAACTATATTCTTCTTGGCTGTACATTTGTTTCCTTTATTCTCATTTTGGCTATTTTTCTATTGATCCACGAAGAGAGCATGTGAAGCCACTTACCCTCGTGCCTATCCTTGATCTTCTCTGCTCTCTCTCTCTCTAATTCTACTCCTCTTGCAGGCCGCCTCACATCCTCTGCGCATGTACACCTACCCCTGGGAGACCCTGGCCACAGCTGACTACACAGTGAGGCCCCGGGACCCTGGCTCCTCCTCACCTCTGCCCAGTCCCCTCTTCCCCTTGGCTCTGCCCCCTACCCTTGCACACAAGAGCAGCCCTGACTGGGCCCTAAGCCTTCCAGGCCACGGTAATTACAGCCTCAGCTCAGCTCTGCAATCCCCGCCAACCCTAGCACTTGCTCAGGGGATCGAATCTCCCCTCAGCCCCACCACTAGAGGAGACTCCTCCAAGCCTCTCCACTCCACATGTCAAGAACGTGCACAGTGACCCAGTTAGAGAGAGAGACAGAGAGAGAGAGACTGAGAGACTGAGAGAGATTGTTGGGGAAAACTACCTCTCAAGGACTCAGAACATAGCACCCTTTGAGATGACTCAGCACACAGCATACTTCAAAAAACAGCACAAAGCACACTAAGAAAAAGAGTCAGCACAATGTGTCCTTTGAAGGACTTAGCATATAGTAGCCTTTGGGATGACTCAGCACACAGCACCCTTTGAAGGAGGGAGTCCATAGCACGCTGTGTATAGGACTCAGTGCGTGGCATGCTTTGAAAAACTCAGCACGTAGCAGTCTTTCCCAGGACTCAGCATATAGCACCCTGTGTTATGACTATTTAAATACGTATACTTCAGCAGAAAGCAACATGTTTAACAACTGTTACAAATAAAGTAATAAATCAGAATATATTACTATACTAATCATTGAATGGATTTTTAGTGGCAGTCAAATATGTAAGAAAAGAGGTAATATACCATTCGTTTGCACTTAATAAGTGAGAAAGAATTTTCTAGTTCTTTTAAAATATATCATAAGTTTAATGAAGAAACTATTCTGCCATGTCATATGATAATCAGATAAAGATGATATTAGAGCAAAAAACAGATTGTACTAAGTTTTGGGATGTTAATGTATGTATTTATTTTGGTTTTGGAAAATTGTGAGGATTTCAAATTGGGGTATTGTTCTTGCTAGGCTGGCATTATATCAGTGGTTAATTTTAGGATAAGGGTTCCCTTTCCACAAGAACATGCACCTGATCTGTCCTTTTAAGTTTCCCATCATCAATGGCATCAGAGTTGCACACCAACTTGTCTAGCTTCCTGGATCCTGCAGTCCTTCCAATCTTAGTCTCTAGATAGTGCACGATGGTGGAAATGATCCAATGCACCCAGCTATAGATTGAGAAGGAACTCCCCTAAAATTTGGCCTGGTTTCTGTTCTCAAGCCTCCTATGTAGTTAAGAGTACAGATTGGAGCCCCTGGTGCCAAACAGTAACAGTATTTTTAAAGCAATTAGACATTTATATGACAGGTTTGTGATTACCTCAGAAAAAGAATAAAAAAGCAATGAAGCATAGAGGACAAACAGAATTTTAGCGAGCTACTCAGAGGGTGAATCAGCTTAGCTAGCTACTCTGGAGGCCGAGATCTGAAAACCACTTTTCAAAGCCAGTACAATCATGAAAAAACATGTGATTATCTCCAAAAAACCAGAAGTGCAGCAGTGGCTCAAGTGGTAGACCACTACCTTGGGCACAGATGCTTAGAGCAGGAATGATGAATGCATGCATGAGCACATGAACATTCATGTGTGTGTACAGTCACGTGTGCGCACACACACACACACACAAATGAGTATTTCCATGCAGAGTTCTTTATTTGTTTTTTTTTTTACCTTGCTGTACTTTATTTCCCTGTATTAGTTCACAAATGAACAAAATCAGCTAAGCACCTATTTACATACAACTCATCATGTTTCTCTAAAGTCTACTCTCTTTTTGGCCGCCTGCTCTATTTGACCCAAAAGTAAATTATTCAAGAGATCAATTCATCTCCCTGATCTCTGTAATGTTAGATGATTGTTTAAGTTCTTTCTAGTAATATAATTTTGTGAAATCATACATCAAGCAGCATATTTCTTTCATGAAATGGGAAGCATCTGGAAAAAAATAAACTGTAGGTTTTACTCCTCCTGGCAAGCGTCTGGAAATTTATTATCTTCATATAATCCATGATATGTCTGTGTATGCCAAAAACGGCTGTGAAGATAAAAAGACCCTTCTAAACACATAGAATTCGTATACCATTAATAGGTATGAAGGTTTTTTTTTATTATTCTGAAAATACCATACAGAAGAGTTTCAATTACATGGGCAAGATAATGAGTACATTTCTTAGCAAGCATTGTTGCCTCCTCTTTTGTTTCCACTTCCTATCACTTTCCATCTCATCCCTCCTGCCCCTCCCCCCGATTATGCCCCACCTTGCGAAAATTTTAAAGTTCATTTTTCGACAAAACATCTTGTATATCTCATTGTTACAATGGATCCAACTCTATCCTTTTTTTTAAAAGATTTGTTTTTTCCCTTCCCCTCCACAAACTATACCAACATATAATACAGTGAAAACAGGAGCTTTATGGTGGGGAAGGGACATACAAAGCAACAAAAATTCATCTTATAAATATGTTAGAAACAATCGCATGAAAGAAAAAATATTTGAATGCTTATCTTGGGGTACATTTCACCTAACATCAACGAATCTTACCTTTTCTGCTTGTCTCAGACATATCCTATTTATTACCAATAAGGGAAACCATGGGGCCTAAGTGTACTTGGGCTTGGCTTACTTCACTTAATATAATTTTTCCCAAGACTTTCATTTTCCTAACAATGGGGCAATGTCATTCTTTCTGATGGAGGCAAAAAATTCCATTGTGTATATATACCACAATTTATTGATCCATTCATCTATGGAGGGGCATGTGGGTTGGTTCCAGGCTTAGCTATGGTAAATAATGTTGCCATAAACATAGTTGTGCTGGGAACTTTAGTGTGGTCTTCTTTGTGATCATTTGCGTAAATGCCCAAAAGTGTGATTGCTGGGTCATAGGGAAGCTCCATATGAAGTCTTTTGAGGAACCTCCATACCCTTTCCAAGGTGGTTGAACAAGTTTACAATACCACCAACAATGCAGTAGGGTTCCCCTATCAACATCTCCTCCTGCATCTGTTGTTTTTAGAGTTCTTGATTATAGCCATTCTAACTGGGGTGAGGTGGTATCTCAATGTTGTTTTGATTTGCAATTTTTATAGCTAGGGAGGTTGAGCATTTCTTCATGTGTCTATTGGCCATCTTTCCTTCCTCTTCAGAGTAGTTTCTCTTTAAGCCTTTAGATCACTTATTTATTGGGCTGTTGATTCTTTTAGGATTTGTTTTTGGGGGATTTAATTTTTTGGAGTTCCAGATATATTTTAGATATAAGACCCTTGTCCATTGTATGGCTAGTGAAGATCTTCTCCCAATTTGTGGACTTTCTATGGATCTTGCGAGTTATGTCCTTTGCCATATAAAAGCTCTGCAATTTCATGCAGTTCCATTTGTCAACCTTTCTATGATTTGTTGTGTTTCTGGGTATATATTAAGCAATTTTCGGCCTGTACCAAGGAGATCTAGGGTTTCTCCTATTCCATCCTGTAATGTTTTCAGAGTGTCTTCATATTGTGAGGTCTTTGATCCATTTGGAGTTGATTCTGCTACAGGGTGATATATAAGGATCTAGATTTATTTTTCTACAAGTAGTTAACCAATTTTGAGAGTACCACTTACTGAAGAGGCTGTCTTTCTTCCATTCTATTTTTTTCAGCTATCTTATCAAAGATTAGATGGATGTAGGTCTTTAAGTTCATTTCAATTCTATTCCATTTGTCCTGAGGTCTGTTCTTGTGCCAGCACCAAGCTGTTTTGCTTACTATGGCTTTGTAGAAGAGTTTGAAATTTGGTACTTATTTTCCTCCTACACTGTTCTTTCTGTTAAGGATCGTTTTTGCTATTCAGGGTCTTTTATTGTTCCATATGAATTTTTGGATTGCCTTTCCTATGTCCTTGAAGAGTGAGGTTGGAATATTGATAGGTATCACATTCAATTTGTAGATACCATTGGGAAGTATTGCCATTATCACGATTTGATCTTTCCAATCTAGGAACATGGGAGTTTTTCCACTTTCTAAGTTTGTTTTGATTTCCTTTTTCAGGTATTTAAAGTTTTCATCATAGAGGTCCTTCACTCCTTTGATTAAGTTAATTCGTAGGTATTTTATTTTTTTGTGGGGCTATTACAAATGGAGTTGCTTTCCCAATTTCAGCCACAATTTTCTCATTGTTGGCATACAGAAAAGCCATTGATTTTTGAGGGTTAATTTCATACCCTTCTAGTTTGCCCAAGTTTTGAGTAACCTTGAGTAAGTTGGGAGCGGGGTCTTTAAATACAAGATCATGTCATCTGCCAAGAGGGAAAGCTATACTTCTTCTTTCCCTATTGGGTTCCTCTTTATGTTTGCACTGAAGAGCAGTAGAGAGAGTGGGCCTCCTTGTCTCTTTCCAGAGTTTAAAGGGAATAGCTTTAGATTTTCACCATTGAGTATAATGCTTTCTGTAGTTTTGTCATACACAACCTTTATTGTATTGAGGAATGTTCCATAGATTCCTAATTTTTCCAGGACCTTCACCATAAAGGGGTGTTGGATCTTGTCAAAGGCTTTTTCTGCAACTATTGAGATAACCATGTGGTTCTTATACTTGGTCTTGATGATGTGATGAATTATGTTAATTGATTTGTGCATATTGAAGCAGCTTTGCATCCCTGAAATGAATACTGTTTGCTCATGGTGTATGATTTTTTGGATGAATTGTAAGTTGATTAGCTAAAATTTTGGTGAGAGGCTTTGCATCAATGTTCATCAAAGAAATGGGTCTATAGTGCTTTTTCTTTGATGAGGGTTTGGGGATGAGAGTTATGATGGCTTCATAGAAAGTGTTCGGTAGTGAACTTTCTCTTTCAATTTCATTGAAGAGTTGGAGGACTATTGGTGTGAGCTCTGCTTTGAAGACCTTGTAGAATTCTGCTGTATAACCATCTATTCCTGGGTTTTTCTTAGATGGGAGTTCTCTTATTGCTCTTTCTATTTCAATGCTTGATATGGGCCTGTTAAGATGGTTTAACTCATCTTAGTTTCTGCATGTCAATATTTGCCAGGAAAATGTCCATTTCTGCCAAGTTCTCAAACATATTAGCATAAAGTTTTGAGCAGTATTCCTTTATAATGTTCTAAATCTTGGTTGTTTTTTTAGTGATGTTTCCATTCTCATCTCTGAGTTTATTAATTTGGGTGTGTTCTCTTCTTTTTCTTTTTTAAGGGTCTGTCAATTTTGTTAATTTTTTTGAAGAACCTTCTCATTTTGTTGATTCTTCATATGGGTTTTTTGGATTCTAATTCATTTAATTCTGATTGAATTTTAATTCTTTCTTTCCATCAACTGGATTGGGGTTTATCTTGATTCTCTTTTTCAAGGAGTGTCAGATCTCATTAAATTGTTGGTTCCAGGTCTCTCTAATTTGTTTTTATAGGAACTCAGAGCTATAAACTTGCCTCTAAATCGTGCCTTTTCTGTGTCCCAGAGGAGCAGAAAATCTCTGTGCTAGTTTTTGTTGAATAATATGAACATTTGAACTTCGATTCTAAGCTCTTCCATGACTCACTGATGTTTGAACAGAGTGTTTTTCAGTCTCCATCTTTTACTGGACTTTCTTTGGTGGCTTTTTGTGTTGAGTTCTAATTTTATTCCCTTTTGGTCTGATAGAATGCAAGATATGAATTCAATGTTTCTGAATTTTGACAAGTTTGATTTGGAAAATGTTCCATGTGCTGCTGAGTAAAAAGTGTACTCTGATGCTACTGGATGAATATTTGCTAGATGTCTGCTAAATCAGTTGATGTATGCACTTGGTGAGATCTGCGGTTTCTCTGTTGAGTTTTTGCCGAGTTGATCTATTTAGTGGGAATAGCGGTTTGTTAAAGTCCCCAACAATTAATGTCGTTGGATCTATGTGAGATTTAAAGTAGTATTTCTTGGATAAATTTGGGTGCACTATTGTTTGGCAAATATTTAGAATTTTAATATCCTCCTGAAAGAGATATTAGTATGTAGTAACCTTCTTTATCTCTCCTCAATAATGTTAATTTGAAGTCTATTTTATCTGATATTAGGATTGCAACTCCTGCCTGTTTTTGGGGGCCGTTTGCTTGGTAGATTTTGTTCCAGCCTTTCACTTTCAAAATGTGTTTGATTTTTATAGGCAAGTTGTGATTCCTGAAGGTAGAAGATAGAAGAATCTTGCATTTTAAACCAACTAGACAGTCTACGTCACTTAATTGGAGAGTTACATCCCCTAATATTGAGAGAGAGGACTGAGAGGTATTTGGGTGCTCCTGCCATTTTATCCACCTTCTTGGGTGCTGCGCCTTCTGGATTCTTTCTATGGTTCTTGGATTCTGTTTGTATGTGGTTTCTTGGCCTTTATTGTGGTCTTGTTGTTTTTCTATGTTTAGGACATCTTTAAGTATCTTTTGTAGAGCTGATTTGGTGGAGATATATTGTTTGTTTTTCTTTGCTATGGAAGATTTTTATTAGACCTTCAATTATGAAGGAGAGTTTAGCTGGGTACACTATTTTTGGTTGATAGTTGTTTCTCTTTAGAGCATGGCATACACCATTCCAGGTTCTTCTTGCTTTAATTTTCTCTTTTGAGAAATCTGAGGTGATTCTAATTGGTTTTCCTTTATAGGTGACTGATCTTTGCTCCTTGACAGCTTTAAGGATCTTTTCCTTGGTCTGAATTGATCCTGTGTGGCTTATAATTAGTTGGACGATGGGAAGTCCTGTTCTTGTCTGGTCTATTTAGAGTTTTAAAAGCTTCTTGTATCTGAATATGCCTATCTTTTTGCTTGTTGGGAAGTTCTCTGCTGGGATCCTGTTGAACACATTTTCTATACCATTACCTTCTGTCTCTTTGTGCTCCTCTACACCCATTTCCCTCAGATAAGGCCTTCTGATGGTGTCTTTCAAATGTTGAATAGATCTATCATCTTTCTTGAATTTGTCTTGGATAGTTGTATGTTTTTTCTCTATAATACCTAGGCTGTCTTCAATGCCGGAGATTCAATCTTCTGCATAGGCTAACCTACTGTCAAGACTTTATTTTTCATTTCTTTTCCTTTTAATTGGTCGGCTGTTATGGCTTCAAATTCTTTGTTGGAGCTGTGTTTTAGATCTTGTATGAAATTCTTTACTTCCTTAATTTGGTGTTCAGTGTTTACTCTCAAATCACTTAGTTGATTGGTTATGGTTTCCTTGGACTCCCATTCCTTCTGTTGGGCTCCATTCAGCATTCCCTTTGTGGTCTCCCTGACTCCTTTCAGGTGAGTGTTTATGGATTCCATGAATGGCTCTATTGATCTTTGTCTATGCTCATCCAGCTCTTGCAATTCTTGTATTACTCTTTGATTAGATTTCTCACGTTCATGTAACTTCTGTAGTTCTCTTTGACTGATCTCAGCCTGCTCACACAATTCCTTTATTTCTCTTTGAGTATTCTCAACCTGCTCATGCAATACCAGTATCAATCTTTGAGTAGCTTTCTCAAGCCCATGAGCTTCCTGTTTTGATCTTTGGTTTGCCTCCTCTCTCTCCCTAACAAGTTCACACTGAGTCCTTTGCAGGGTTTCAATCTTTTCATTCACCATGTTTACCAGTAGTGTTTGTAGAGCTTTTTGGGAACTCTCATCTGGATTATTCATTATCTGTTCTGTCACCTGATTATCTTGAATGGGAATTGAGATACCCGGACTTGCCATTTTCCTTGTGTTTTTCATGCTTGTTCTGCCCATTTGGGATGAAAGTAATGCCAGTTTTGTGCTAGAACACCATTTTAAGGCAAGCATCAACCAAAGCCCTGTAATTGCATAGTCAAATGTTTGAAGATGCAATCTAGTTCAACAGATACAGTCCATTCAACATTAAATAACTATGTTTTAATGGGCTAAGAATACCAAAGAATAATTTGAAAAACCAGAAATTGTTATGTTTAGGGAGAAAGGTGGGGAAAACAGGGTTAGAGGGATGTGGAAAGGTAAAAGGAGAGTGAAATTAACCAAGTCCTAATCTCACAGAGGGAAATGGATTGGAAAGAATGATAGAAAAGAGAGAAGAAAAAAAATTAAACAAGAGACAAGCAAAAAAGGAAATACAAATATTTAAATTTAAAAAGTGAAACTCTTAAAAGTAATGAAAATTTAAAGAAGTAAAATTGAGAGATGAACGGGGATGAGAGGAGGGGAGGGATAGAAAGGAGACCTGAAAAACTAAAAAATAAAAATACTTAAAATAATTTATAGGTATAAATAAATAATACTGCTATTAAGGAATTTAATCCTAAGAGGTTTTGAATTGAGTAATACATATTTGGATTAAGAATGTACACAATTGGGGATAAGGTCTTATAATCAATGACAGGTATATAGGAGGTGAACAGAACAACAAATAATTCATGCAAAAAGAACAAAAGATGAAAAAGTAAAACGAATGAGAAAGAAAGAACAAAATACCAACATGTCAGTAAACTTTTTTTAAAAAAAGCACACACACACACACACACATACACCTAAAATAAAAGTTATAAGAGGAAGAAAAAAAAGATTAATGAAAACAATTTTTATAATTAAAAAGTAAAAATTTAAAAAGATACCAAAAAAGACTTCTTTGATTTTGTTTTTGGGGGGTTGATGGGAAGATCCTGTATCTCCCTTGTGTCAGTAATCAGTCTCTTGGTGGAGTCTCTGGTTTGCTTGTGGTGTTTGGTTTTCTGTGGCTTGATTGGTTTCTTAAGTCAGTTTGTTTGGGCAGGCAGAAAAAATTCTGTTTATTTACCCAGAATTTGTGATCGCCTCCCAGGCTAGTTCAGTGGGAGGGAGATCTGCTTTGAGTATCACAAAAGAGGGAGGTGGCTGTTTCCTCTAGTTTGGAGTTGCTGTGATAAGGCTGGGTTCTGGGTAAAGTTGAGGCCTTTCAGCAAACCGTAGCTTCCCTGAGGGGCTAGCTTCTGAGACATTCACAAAGCCCAGCCTGGAGCCATTCTCAGGGTTTATGTTTAATGAATTTCAATTGATTGTCAGGGCTGTTGTAGGGAGCGGCAGCCTCTGGCTCTGTTTACCCAGTGAAGAAGGCCACTCTTCGTGGGTGTAGCTTTCTCTGCCTTGTTTTGGTGACTTTCCCATGGGTGGAGTTGAGAATGGCAGGTCAGGGTAGGTACTTGTGACTCGCTAAATGACTCTTTTGTTTTCATCAAAGAACTGAGTTGGATCTAGCTACTTAGCCAGGCTTTTGTCTACATCAAAGGTGGATATCTCCGGTGTTGGGGGGAGGGGTGTCCTTCCCTCCTCTGCTCCCTTTGAGAAGGAGAGAGGATGTCAGTTTTGTACTCACACTGGAGTGTGGGTTCCTGGGTAGCCTCTGGTCTGCTATCTGCAGGATGAAGATATCTGCTACTTGTCAGTTCTTGCTCGTGTAGAGTAAAATCTGCTTGCCCGCTGCATCTGGCACATTTATCCCAGACTCTCTGGGTTGTAGTTATGGCGGCTATGGATGGCACCACAGTCGCCACAGCAACCTCAGCCATGGCTGCTGGAAAATGCTCAGATCTGTCTCCTTACCTGGATTTTCCCACTCTGCCCAAACTCTCTGTACTGTGATGGCACACTTGGTGTGCCTAGGACTGTTCATTGGAACATTAGAACTGCTTTCTATGCAAGAGCTTGTTTAGCCACCAGATTCTCCTCTGCCATCTTCTCGAAATTTCTGAAGGTGTTTAAATATTACTGGAATTGTTTTGGAATAAATAATGTTCACCTTGACTATCTTGAGAAAGAAGAATTGGTTTTTCCGCACTATAAGTAAGAACTTGAGTGAAAGAAACCAAAGGAAAAATGAGGAACAACTCAACACATACATTCAAAAGAAACAAAACAACCCAAGAAAACACCAATTAACTCAGTACTCAAGAACCTGCAGGAAATGAAAAGATTTTTTTAAAAATAGCTATGATAAGCTTATGAAAATCCTGACTACGAGGGAGTCTACTATTGTGAGGATAGTGGTTAAAGCTCAGACTAGACAGAAAGATCTGTACACAATGCCAGGCACTTGTTATTCTAAATTCCAGGAAGTATAACATAAAGTAGACTGAGCCCACGATCACACACAAGTTGGAAGCAAGATTCTATCTGAAAGTTAATCAGGATAATTTAGGGCTGTGGGCATGCCAAAGTGGTAAGAACATCCATTTAGGAGACACAAGACACTCAATTCAAATTCCAATCTTATGTGTATTAAAGAAAAAAAAAAGCTATGACTTTAAATAATGGGAATAATTGCAAGATTTGAATATTTGAGTGGAGAAAAATCCATGAGAGAGGTAGAATTTATCCATGTTGTAATACTTTCTACTTAAGTGATAATATTATGTGGTACTCCAAACATAAGAGTGTTACTTTGCAAATGAGCATGGATGTGCATTTGGGTGAAGGAAATACTCTATTTACACAGGTGTAAATTAAATACTTTTTGGGGGTAGATTTTAGTTCTTGTACTAAGAGCCTGGGTGATATCTCTGAGTCTTTTCTCTCAAGGCTATCATTCTACTACTATGAGCCACAGTTCCAATTCTGATTTTCTGTTGGTTGTTTGGAGATAAGAGGCTCATGGACTTTCCTGACCAGGATGGTTTCAAACCATGATCATCAGATCTCAGCCTCCTGAGTAACCCGGATTCCAGGCCTGAGTCGCCCATGTTTTTAATAATTTAGTAAATTGTACAGTTACAGAAGTTATAATTTATCATTATAACCTTTATAATATATATATGTTTATATTTATATCAATGCATACATATAGAAATATTTAACATATTTTTGTATCTACAGTAGATTTATGAAATCATCCTTCATTACAAAATAACATGGAAACAAGTTTAATGAGGAGCAAAACAAAGGGAATTTTCACATGTTTCTTGTTGTTGAATGAAATATGAATTGTGAGAATCAGTTTGAGAAAACCATTTAACAAAATGGATAATGGCTATTAATTCCAATCCCTTTATTTGCCCATATTGTGCATCCTCACACATGAGTGTCAAAATCAAACCACACTTTTTTGCCTTTGTATATAATTCACATGTTTTAATTTAGGGGATAGGTGAAGTAATCAAATAAAGATTAAAATAATACTAAATGAGGCTATGAGTTAGAGCTGAAAATTATTTAAAATATGATAATAGCTAATTTAATTCCATATCTCTTACTTTTGCTCTATTGTCATATACCTCATTCCCTCATTAGGAAAGTACATAGAATGTTCTCACTAAATTATGTGTAAAATTATGAAAAATGTATTAAAAGAATATGGGCACATCGGGGCTGTGAAAGTGGCTCAGTGGTAGAGCTCTAGCCTTGCATGCCTGAGGCACTGGGTTTGATTTCTCAGCACCACATAAGCAAAAAGAAGAAAGCCAGAAATGACGCTGTGGTAGATTGCTAGCCTTAAGCAAAAAAGCTGAGGGACAGCACCAGAGGGGCCCAGAGTTCAGGCCCCTCGACCGGAAAGAAAACAATAACAACAACAAAAGAATATGGGCACAGTGTAGATTTAGCTGATTGGTACCTGTAGGGAGTAGTGTGTTTTTGAGGACCTGAAAAACGTTGTGATGTAGATGAAGGAAGGGATGTGCTAATTCTGGAAAATTGGCTAGAGGATTGCTCCCAGAAAAACAGTGATGATTTTTTCCAAAAGGTTAGCATAAAATCACTCTCACAATCATGTTCACTACTGCACTACTCACCGTAGAGAATTTATGGAAACAGCCCAGACGCACTTTAGCAGAGGGATGGTTGGAGAAAGTGTTGCACATATACACAATTGGATTGCACCCATCCATTATAAAGACTGTTACAGCATTTGCAAAGAAATGGATAGAACTCAAATTATGTTAAGTAAACGAAGTCACAGCCAGACACAAAAAGAACGCGTATTTAGAAGCCAGAATTTTATGCAAGTTAAACAACAGTATTAATCAAAGCATGCTATTTGTAGAGGAGTATTTAACAGGTGTAATTTCTTATAAAATTGAACTTTTAATCCAACAAAATGAATGCCAGGAGGCTACCACTTGGAAAATGTGAGGGGAAATCAAAGGGAAGAAATAAAGAGACTTATGGAAGTAGAGAGTTAAGCCATAATATTCAATGCAGATAGTATGAAACTAATAAAAACGAAAGTGGGTTGAGGTTTGGAAAAATGTGAGAAAGTTATGTAAAGATCCATTGTAATTATAAACTGATTCATTGAATGGAAAACATTTCGTACAACTATTTAATAAAAATATAATTAAAAACAATGGAGACATCTGACCTTAAACCATGAGTCAAAATATTAGAATATATCACATGATAAAATAAAAGGTAGAAAGTATCAAATTCTGATTGGTTTTCCAAGTACTTTACCTTTGGTATCTAATTTAATCCTCACAATAATCCCATCAAGTGAAACTATTTCTATTTTTAATTCTAAGATGATGATATTTAAGTCTTCAGAGTTGGAATTACTAGTACAACATTCTACACACGGTAAGTGTTAGCTTGCGTTCCATTCCCACTATATGAACTAACTTCATTCTATTTTATAACTAAATACCAGCACTCAGCCTACTAATTCTAGGAAAATTCCCAAAATTATTGTGCACACTCTAATAATATTTCCTTTATCTTTGTTAGAAAATAGGTAACTAAGCTGGACACCGGTGGCTCACGCCTATAATGCTAGCTACTCAGTAGGCTGAGATCTGAGGATTGTGCTTCAAAGCCAGCTCGGGCAGGACAGACTGTGAAACTCTTATCTCTAATAAACCACTAGTAAACTGGAAGTGGCACTGTGGTCCAAGTGGTAGAGCGCTCGCCTTGAGTGGAAGAGCGCAGGGACAGCACCCAAGCCCAGAGATCAAGCCCCATGACCAACAACAACAAAAAAAGAAAATAAGTAACTGTAATAAGAAAACTCCAAGTTCATAATCAATTTATACCTCCCTGGTGAAAGGAACTGCTAAACTATAACAATTCTTGATTTCTAGCTCAAAATAGTAGAAATAATATTTTATGCCTTCACTCAACACTTCACTGCCTGGGTACCCCATCTCTGGTTAACACAGTCTTACTGAAAAAATGACCTGCCCAATTCTGATGGAAACAGACTGCAGGTCTTTTGGAGCAATCGTTTCCACATTGTAGCTCACCTAAATTGTTTACCATTAGAAGTATTTTGATTGCTTTTTATACCCACCATTTTGAGAGAAATTTACTACTTTAAAATGTTATTAAAGAAAGACTGATATAAAATCACATTTGACCCCAGATAAATATTTTACCTTTCATATACCCAAAAATGCAGTCTTAACTATTATTAATGTTAGGAACAAGAGGTTAAAAATCATTGACACCAAGACCTAATTATGAATTAAAGACTCTCCAACTTGTGAATACAATTGGTTTAAAAAGACAACAATACTACTGCATTTTTAAGTCCCTATGATAATGATAATGATTCGCTATGATAATCATAATGATAAACTATTAACACTTAAAAATAACTCATTTTCTTGGGAGTAGGACAAAAAGCACAAGGTTAATACTAATCATTTTAAAAGACCTTTATTTATACTAAAAGTTCACTGATAACTATAAAGATTCTAAACCTAACTGAAGTATAGAGGAAATAATTTAACTGCATCATCTACATTCAATAGACTATTAATAGAAAACAAAATTACACTAATAATTAGCTTACCCAATTCACTTAATTCTTTTATTCTATTCCATTTACTTTCATAAAAACTGGGTTTTCATAAAATGAAGCATAAAAAAGGGTATATACCCACTTACATTTTCAGATCTTAACAATATTTCAGAAATTTTAGCTCTACAGTCAATGAACTGAAATAATACTAAAATATTCAAAAGATTTTCAGAAATTGCAAGACTTGCTCTGAGATGTTATGTATATTGGAAGAGATATTCAAAAAGCCTTATTTGTTAAAGTCGCCGTATTTTCTCCCACAAAAGAGCCATTAGTAAAGATACCTGTGCATGTACAAAACACCTTCAAATGCACCCACAATCTGGAAATAACACTTGCTTTTTGTTTGTTCGTTTTTGAAAGGAATATCTAACAAGCATATCCACAATACTTATTTTCAATGAATAAGATGGGATATTCAAACATAATATGGGTTGGATTATCTCTTAGTGAGAATAGATATAATCTTGCAAAGAAAGTGATTTTCAACAGAAATCCGGAAAGAGTTTATCCAACTTGTGTTTCACAGGAATAATCAGAGAGTAATTCCTGTTTGGTCAAGTCAGTCCAAATCACTCTATGAGTGTATCTTAAAAGTATAACCAATTTAAGAGGTCAAATACGTATTTTGTACTGACACTCATCTTATAGCAACAACTTACCAACTAATTATGTCTGAATCTTCTTACCTAACATACAATAAGAGCTGAAGCGGTCTCTTTTTCTAACTTAATATTGTAAATGCTTTGATTATGATATTATTAGACAAATAATATGTACAAAGGATGGTTCCACTGAAATGACATGACAGAACACTGATAAATAAAAACATTGCAACACAGTTAGCTTTTTTTCAGCCTCACCCTGTCCACATTGGCAAGCAACATTGCAACAGCACACAAACACATATACACATACACACATGTTCGCACATGTACACACACATATACATGCATGCTAAATTGAGGGTTTATTGTACAAAAAAGTCCACATAAAATATTAGTGATTAGGACAAATGATAATATGCCTTATTACAAAATAATACATAAACCATTACCACGCATGTTACATTTTACATGCCTCTCCACATGAGACCATTAATTTAGTTTTAATTAATTAATTACCTTATTAATTAATTTATTTGTTTGGTGCTAATACTAGGGCTTGAACTCAGGGCCTAGCTTTGTCCCAGAATTTATTTTTTGTTTCAGTTTTCTCAAGGCTAGCATTTTACTTCGTGTACCACAGCTCCATTTCAAGCTTTTGCTGGTTACTTTAAAATCAGAATCTAATGGACTGTTTTTTCTTGGTCTGCTTTCAAACCACAATGCTCAGATTTCATCTTTCTGATTAACTACAACTAAAGACATAAACCATCAGTGTGGCTTCTACTTTTTCCTATATAGTTATCTAATGCACATACTTAGATGGTAATTTTAAAATGAGAGTATAGAAGCAAGATGTACAGCGATGATACTGTCCTGTCAGAAATTCAAGTTAGTAATGTAAATTTATTCTTAAAGCCATACACAAAAAATACCATGATATAGTGTAAGAGAACTCACTATTGTACATAGGAGCCTTAAGAGCTTTCTAATGGATCCATTATTTATTGGTACCCAACATTAGAAAAATGTATGAGGCATTGGTAAAATAGAAGTGCTTTGCATGACTACATACATTCCTTGTTTTTATAAGAAACTTGCTTTCATCTAAAAAGTAGGCCTGTCTATTGTCTTCATGTAATTTTGATGATTTAAAGTGCTTAGTGAGAAGGTCAAAATGTATTAGTAGTCCTTCACTGTCAATTCTCATTTTCTTCTTGGAGAATATAATGATCAAATCAGTAGTTCAGAATCGGCAAGCAATACTTCAGAATCATGCTTCCAGTGCAAGGGGATCACCAGTAAGAAATCCTCAATACCAATTTCCACAAAGTTTTGTCACAGATACAATCTCCCTGCCTTCTCTAGCTGCTTTACTACCCTCTTATTCCTTCATTGTACAAGAAAAGTATGATTCAACTGATTTCAGTCAGATCTGTTACTAGAACTATCAAGGATTTATTTTACTGTCTGTAATTTGGTAAAGTTATGTCTCTTTACGTAGGCTACTAAAAATGTATTTACTAACTTCAAGTAATTACATAAATTCGATTTCCATCTCTTTTAAAAAATAAAATTTTGTTTGCTCTACAAATTGATCAGAGGCATTGATTTTGTGGCTAGCTACGAAATTACACATCTGTCTCTTTCTTTCTCTCTCCCTTTCATGGTTCTCATAGATAATATGATTGCTCCATAATTATCCTAATTTATTTTGCTTTTATATTTTTGGTTGTATCATTTCACTTTTTGCTCTGCCATTTCCCAAATCATTTATATAGAAGACATTATTTCCTATTTTCTCATGCCTAGAATAAGCTTCACATGAAGACATCACTGGTCCTCATTTTCAGTGTGTACATTTGAATATGGAGGAATATCTTTCCTCTGCTCTCCATCAATTCCCTACTCTCCAGTTAGAATAATTTCGAATAGTAAAATTGGAAAAAGAGAAAAAAATCATGGGGAATAAACAGTTACAGAAAATTCACCAGATATTTCTGACCAGTTCAACCAATGTGAACTATTAGGGAAATAAATGGACACCTCATTCCCACTGGCACTCAAAGTCTCTGGTTAGGCAATTCTTAGGAATATGGGGAACAAGGTGAAAAAGTAAGGAATGGTATCAATTGCAAGAAAAAAAATTGGAGAAGGATCCAAGCATATTTCTTCATTGTGCTGCCGAAAATATTCAGCTTACTACAGTGCGGAGACTTCTTTCCCAAAAGGCCACTTATGTGAATAGTAGGGATGATGATGAGTATACCCCTCTTCAAGAAGCCTACAGTGGACAATTAAACATTGTCAGTGAGTTGGTGTCTCAAGCGGCACATGCAATAACTGTAGATGACTGGACACCCCTGAACAGTGCATATACGTGGAATAATACCAGAGTGGCTTCTTTCTTACTTCATCTTGATACAGATACCAATGCCCAAACTAAAGGACTCTTTTTAAAAAAATTTTTTTTTGGTCTGGTCGTGGGGCCGGAACTCTGGGCCTGGACGCTGTCCCTCATCTCTTCAGCTCAAGGCTAGCGCTCTACCACTTGAGCCACAGCACCACTTCCCGCTTTTTTTTCTGCTTATGTGGTGCTGAAGAATCGAACCTAGGGCCTCATGTATGCAAGGCAAGCGCTCTACCACTGAGCCACTTTCCCAGCCCAAAAATTTTTGTTTGTTTGATTTTTGTTTTTCTTGTGGGTTTTTTTTTTTTTTTGGTCGGTCATGGGGCTTGAGCTCTGGGCTTGGGTGCTGTCCCTGTGCTCTTCAGCTCAAGGGGAGTCCTCTACCGCTTGAGACACAGTAACACTTCCCCAAACTAAAGGACTCTTGACACCCTTATATCTTGCTGTTGAGAATTGAGATAGCAAATATACGCTGGATCGCCTTCTGTTGAACTATTATATAAATCCAGGCCTGAAGAACAACATAGAAGAAACTGTATTTGATATTGCCAAAAGGATAAGTATGTATCACTACCTCTATGAAGTTGTGAAAGGCTGTACAAATTGTTCACCGAAGTCCTAATGGTTGGGTTAAGTTTCTTAAATTTCAAAAATGCAAGTCCATCTTTTGTGTCCCTACAAAATATTTTCACAATCCAAATAAAAGCAATATCTTTTTTTTTTTTGGTCGGTCATGGGGCTTGAACTCTGGGCCTGGAGCTATCCCTGTGATCTTCAGCTCAAGGTGAGCCCTCTACCACTTGAGACACAGCTCCACTTCCAGTTTTCTAGTGGTTTATTTGAGATAAGAGTACCACAGACTTTCCTTCCCAGACTGGCTTTGAACCATGATCCTCAGATCTCAGTCTCCTGTTTAGCTAGGATTGTAGGCATGAACCACCAGTGCCCGGCAGCACCAAAATTTTACTGTAAAAATTCATGGATTCCGCAGAATTCTTCCAAGTGAATTGCCTGCCTTGGATGGAAAAATATATTCAATAGTTTTTGTAAACATGTATAATAACTTCTTCAGAGTTTGTGATTTTTTAATAAGAAATAATTTTAATTTACCTGTTGAAATGAGTAGTACAGAAACTAAAATATTTCTGGTGCTTGTCTGAAAAAGTATATTTTAAAATATTCTATATTCTATGTTTGCATAATGTTCATAATTTATTTTCTCCTAGATATACTTTGAATTCTATATTATTTTATAATATATAGGATCATTAATGTGTCCTTTTGGATTGTATTCCATATAGAAACATTTTGAGTCCTTTTTTTCTAGGTCTTAATATTATTTTTCTTTGGGATAAAATGACAATGTTGTCTATTTTGAAAAGTTTTGTAAAGTTTATGCTATGTAAACACCTTTTTGAGGTGATTTAATACACTGATGTCAAACTTAATTTAATTATATGAATTACGGGTATTGTTACACTTGTAATTTTGCCATCAACTTTCTAATCACTTTTTTTCATTTCTTGCATGTGAAGAATGAAAAATATGGAATACTTCTCAAATTTTCATATTGTACTTGTGCAAGTGCCATGTTAATCTCTGTATTGTAATTTGAGTATACTTGCTGCTGAAGCATGTAGTATCCTCTAAATTTAATAGTTAATGATGCAATCTTTATACAGGCTTATATCTATGGGTGCATACTTGTAACAAGGAAACCTTATTGTTCCTAACAATGCTATTGATCTTATTTCCCTAAAATTCTGTGAATAGTGGAAATAATTATATTGATCAGTCGATTGCTCACATTTCCAAACTTTTTTTGCCAATGAGTATCTTAAATATTTTTATTTGGAATTTGATCATACTCTCTATTATTTATAGTTTGGTCCAAATGTGATGGTTTCTCTAGTACTTATTTATCCAGCTTTGTGGACCTAATGGAGTCAAACTAAGCGTTGCTTAAGAGCTACTTCTAAAATTCTTCAGCTGACATTTTCCCAAATGAAGTTTTACTGGAACAAATGTCTACCTGAGCCTTTACCCTTCTTCCATGTGGGAAGAGACCAACCAGAATACCTTACCATGACAGCAAAGATTTTCTTACTAGAACAAAACTAATCTTGGTTATAAGGGATCATAGAGAGATGAACAGTTCAAACAGAACTGTTCAGACGAGAAGGTATTTTATCAAAATATAATTGTTTATTATACATTCCATTTAAAAGTAGCTAAAGCCAAGAAGGTGAAAAAATTGTTCGTATGCATGATTACTTAATGTCCTGACCTGTCTCTAAGTTCCTGGCAGGAACTTACACTACTGCCTTTTTTTCACCAAATATTTTCATAGTTGCAGGAGAAGTGCATATGTTTCTCCTCATTATTAGGCATTAAATTGATAATGTTTTAATCACAGTCTTTTCTCTTGCCTCCATGCTGTAAATCTACAAATGATAAAGCTTTAGTTCTAACTCTATCAAACACTGAAGTAGAGATAATGGAATCATACTTTAAAACAGAGTTGCCTTTGATACAGTAACTACAACAGAACAATACAAAACGTGTGTCTTTTAATCATATTATATATAGTTATATATTTTATATTTTTATGTGCTGATTTTATATTTCACACAATGAAACTTACTAGAATTAGTTGATAATTTGACAAATAAATTGATATTTATTTACTCCAATAAATAGAATTGGAATATAAATATTTAGGTTTCAAATATATATTAGACTAGGAAACGTATCAATGCAATCTTTTTAGTATAAACTTGTGATACATTATAACTGTTCTTGGTCTTCTGAATCCACATGAGAAAAAAACAATGTTTTCCTCTAATCTGTAATGGATTTTACTCTGCTGCTCTGTTTATTGTTTTAACTCGCTTGTCCCAAACTGTTTTTGTCCATATTTCTGAAGCATTCTTACTGATTATGCCCAAATTTTGCTAAGATGTCTAAAAAATATTATTCTTCTGCAGTACCCATGGGTCCTAAGATCCCAAGGCCCAGTTACCTGCATCATCAGATAACAGGGGCAAGAGTTTTCACCAAGGCCCATGAAACATATCAACACAAAGTAATTGAAGATCCATCTCAATTTCGCATTTCCTATATTTCAGGGCCCCAATTCCTTGAGATGCAGGAATTAGCAGTAAGCAATTGTGAAATGCAAGGCAACTTAAAATGAAGGATGAGATCACAAAATTTGAGAGAAAGTACTGTAATTCAAACATTCAACTTACAGATGACCAGCCCATATGAGTGAACAAGTTCACAAAGTGTCATAAGATTATTTTTAATACCCCTCACCTATGATTAACGAAAGATTTTAGTCCAACATAAGTGGGCAAAAAAATAGTTCCTAGAAGGATAGATCTATAATTGTTTTACCAAAGCCCGAAAACTTGACTTAGAGGTCAAATGTAATTCAGAAAAACATTTGAATCACTAAGGACTGCTTCAAAACACTGGCACTTCAGTACAACATGGTTCTGTGGTATAAAAATATCAGTCTCAAACCAATGATAATCTACATTTAATCTCCTGAAAGTATATTCCTTTTCAAATAAACTTTTTAAAATCACTTTCGCCAAAATAACATTTGACAAGTTGATGATACTTAGTGACAATACAAGTTTTTCAAGTGTAGGGAGCAAGTTACAATAGAGTTGAATTATTTACAGAGCACTAATGCCAAACATGTTCAACCATTCATTAAAATGTAGAAATAGTACCAGCCACAATTTGTGTTTTTCAGTATGGGCCTTTCAGAAATGTGTTTAATATGTCAGCCTCCTAAATTTCAAACCCAAATGTTAGCTAATAAATTTCATCATTTAATAAGGTGAATTTTAAACAATCACAAATAGTTGCCTTATCATATGTTATTTTATGTTTTCCCTCTGTCTAACATAGTAAGAAATATGACTTTAAGTCTTGAATATGGGTACTAATCAGAGATATTACAAACATAATATCTGTCTTCTATTTCTATCATATTCCTATTTAGGAATAAATTTTAATTTTCTTCTTTTTTCAAAACTTATAGGTAGTATAAAATATTATTCCATGTAAAATAAAAGAATCACAACATTGTACAAAGCCATTTATAAAAATGCAGTTAGTAATACATTCTAAGCCATTTTTTAACTTTCTTTTTGACTAAATAATCTTTCAAACGGTTGAGAAAAAATCATGTTTAGGTGCTTCCCGTCTCCAGTCTCGCAAATTGTTGCTGCAGATGAATGAATTATGGAAATATAAGCTGACATCATTTCAAGAATATGCAGGATTGAAACTCCATGGAATGTATATAATCCTTTCAAAGTATTAATAGTTTAACAGAATGACTATCAGGAAGTTGAAACCAAAGAGGAATTATAGTAAAGACATAGAATGAATGAAAAATGAACAAGGAGCAAATACAGCTAGAATACTGAATGTACACATATGATGAAGGAAGTGGTAAATTGGAAATAAATCTTGGAGAAAGGGTTGGTTGAGAACGATAGAAGGAGTGACTCTGATCTAGGAGCATTGGACAATTAGATGGATATATTTAATTGTAACACAATTGCACAAACTTTTAAAATTCAGTTAAAAAACACAACTAGAAACAAAAACACACAAAAATCACAACCAAACAGCAATCTCTAGAGAGTATGAATATGACCACTCAAAATTTTAATCAGTTAATGAAGGGCAGTCATGGGAAAAGCAAAGAAAGCTGTTCAAAGAGGGAAGTTTGGGATAGGGGAGAAATTTGAACAGAATTAAATAGATTGTCTAAGGTTATAAATCACCTATATCTGCTGTATACAGTATCTTACTTCTATGAGTTTTCTGTCTGAACTGGATAATCCAGTCCTGAGACACACTTGGTAGCTTGTGAGGTAGAATGGAAGAAACAAGATCAAGAACCCATTACTCCACTGGAGAGAAAACAATCCTCTATATTTTCTCTAATCTCTCTTCACTACTCATTCTTCATACTTTTAAGTCAATTGATTTTGAATTATATTTTTTCTTCTTTCTTCTGTCAAAGTAATTGGTCAAAGTAATTTCATTAAATATTATTTGCCATTTTCTTCTTTCATGCTGTTTAATTGGCCAAGTGAGTCCATAAAACTTCCCTCTTGTATTTGGTTGCCATGAAAGAACATCTATGTTAATAAGGAGAAATCTAATGTAAAACTTTGTCTCCAGAAAACAGTCTAAGAGCCTGTGATCACAAATATTTGGCTATATATTTTTTTCTTTTACCTTGAAAGACTTCTTGTGTCTAAAGTGCCCACAAAAATAAGTACTCCATCACTTGTTGGTTCAATCAGAATTGTCTAACCTCAAAGATATATTTTGCTAAGAAGATGCTTAGAAAAAACCAAAAAATACTGCTCTTTTTATTTTCTCTCTTAAGATTCTCCTTAGATACCATATCAGGAACAGTGAAGTTATTCTATGCAAAATTATTTTAATATATTATTTTTCTCTTGGTCTTGCATTTGTTCACCAAGATGTATGGAGGAGAATAGAGTTAAATCACCCATACCTTGGAAGAAAGTGTCTGTTACAAAAGGAAAATGCTTCTATGTCCTATTTCTATGTCCTACTCTTAGCTCTTGTCAGAGTTCCAATTAATCACAGCTTCTTGGCTTCCAGTCTAGTGAAGCTGAAGGACCAACGGGCTCCACCACTGCTACATCTTCATTATTTCTCTTTTAAAACTCTTCAAGTTGCCTCATTTGGATGTGGAATGTATTTTCATGTCTTCATTCAATCAGTTCTGCATTGTAGTGAGCCAAATGGGCTCTGTAAAATCACTTTAGGGAGTAAAAATACTAACACAATTTACATCAAAAAGTTTTGGCCTCCCTTGACTGCTGAAGTCAATACGCTTAGCTAAGGCTTCTAAGAAAACTTTTATTATTAATTTTTCCATTTGCTCAATTCTTTTCTGAACTTTTTGGCATATGTAATAAAAGAAGTCTTCACTACCTCATATTAATAAGAATATTATTTTTTGTGAGCCACTTAGAAATGTGAAATCATTGGTTTGAAGTATCCAATCAAATTTTTTTCTGTGTTTCACTGCTTCACGTCCAAAGACATTGTGGAAGGTGTTACAAACAGAAATGTGTAATCCCAACACCTTCTTTCATTGTGGAGGGCACTTTCTCCCTAAATATTTGACTCAAATTATCTTTTTCAGAGAATTACTGTTTGGTAATTAAAGGTAAATTCACAAATTTAGATGCCTTATTTTTTTTAAGAACTTTTAATTTAAATTCCAATACAACCTTCTTTCAAACAGTGAGAATATAGTTCCTGGGTAAGGACAATTACAAGGGAACCTACAGGATTTACAGCAAGGTTTCTGAGGTTTGTTTGTTTAGTTTGAAAAAGAGCCATCTTCATCCACATTGCTCCCTCTCTACTATATTTCCTGGGATTCTTTGCATGAAAGCCTATTCTTCCAGGCAATTTTAAATTTTCTTAATAGGCTAAGTTATTAAAATTTTGAAATATTAAATTTTACCTGCCATAAATTTAAAACTGTTGAAAATCCTTTATCAGAACCACAAATTCACCAATCGTAATTCCACCTTTACAATCAAAATGTTAACATGCTGTTTTCATGATATAGTATCCATGCAGCTATTATTTTCCAGTGGCTTTGTTATGCATATATGTAACCATATTAGCTGATGCTAAGCAAAATGAATTCCAAGATATGGAACCAGATTTTTTTTCATTTGTGGTTGTTGTTTTTGATGAACTATGTGATTTCTGTTTTCTTTGGGGTTTTCTCCTATGGTTTATCCCTGCTGTATGGTGAGACAATGGTGAGCATAAAGGTGAGACAAAGGACAAAAGGCAAACCAATGCAATAGCAATACTCACAAGACAATATGTTGGAAATGTACTTTACAACTTGTGAGGGGTGAAGGGGTGAAGGAAAACTGTGAGAAAAATGAGGAAGGGGTAACAAGTTTGAAATGTTTTTTATTCACTACCTTACAATTACTGTAAAGTCACTGTACATCAATTTGATAATAAAATTGAAAAAATAAGCTGCATAAAATGTAATTTTACTGTATTGGTACAGTAAATATAATTCTTTATGTAGTAACATTTTAAAAATCAATACTATTTGGCTTCTAATTTGAATTAATTACCCCTTATTTATCAGAGGTTCATCAACTTGAATGTTATCCAACTAGACACTATTTTCACAATATACTTGCCAAATTTTTCAAAAAAGAATAAATTTAGTACTTTCTCATTCTAAAACAGAAAACAGGGTCTGGGAAGATGGCTCAGTGGTAGAGCGCTTGCCTTGCATGCCTGAGGCCCTGGGTTTGATTTCTCAGCACCACATAAGCAAAAAAAAAAAGCCGGAAGTGGTACTGTGGCTCAAGTGCTAGAGCGCTAGCCTTGAGCTGAAGAGCTGAGGGACAGCGCCCAGGCCCAGAGTTCAGGCCCCACGACCAGACCCAGTTTAATACTATGGAAACCCATAATTTTAAAAGTAAGTTTTTTAGAGGACAGAATATATGTGTTCTTCAAAATTCCTATGACTAACAACTACTCATTTTTAAATTCTCAACATTCCTAACAGATTCAAAACAGTACCTGTTTGCATGTTATGTAATTCTGCAATAGATGCAGTTTCCAATGGGGTGTTACAGAATGAGAAGTAAACAGAAAAATAGCCACATTCTTGTAGAGGATAAAACTGTGAAGCATGTGTAATAATTAATTCTTCAAGAGTAAGCAATTGTTTATAAGAGTAAGCTATTATGTCTATGACCATCAATCCCAAGATTTATGCCATAAAGTCATCCTAGCCCAACAGTTTCCAATTTGTAAGGGACACCTTAAAATTCCTTAATTCACATCATGAATACCTTATCTCCATTTTGAAAAAATACTACACCTCTTCTAATGTGATACACTCTTTGTTCTGAAAAGAACACCACAATAAACTGAGCTGCATCATTTTTCCTCCACTGGTATTCTTGAGATCAGAACACTTGTAAATATTATTTATATTTAGACTTTTTTAACTATCATAGATATTCAGTATGCTAAGATAGGAAAATTATGATTCAAAGCCTTCCCAGGCAGGAAGGTTTCTTAGAATCTTACCTCCAAAAAACTTCTGTGCAAAAGCCAGACTCAAGTGGCACTGAGGTTGAAGTGGTAGGGCTTGAGCCTTGAGCATAAACATCAGAGACCTTGTCCATGCCAAGAGTTCAAGTTCTAGGATGAACCAATAAAAAAAACAAAATTGAAAAAAAAAACCCAAACCTAGCATTTTTCTCCATGTATACAGAGGCGCGTAAATAAGGAAATGGCTTCCTGTGGTACATATAGGTAGAAGAAAGAAGATGTCACACAATTACTCTCTTCATACCATATTAAACCAAACCTTTAAAAATTGGTTTTTCTAAATGTATAAATTAATGTCATCCATTTTTGGCAACTCTGTCTAGATTATTCATATTAACATGGTATACATGAACTCTGCAAATTATCTATTAACTATGTTCTAATTATAACTGTTGTGAAAGAATATCTAGGCAAATAGAATGCCAGAATTATTTGTGAATTTTTCAATTAATCCCTCTACTTTAAAAGAATTTTGTAGTATCCTATAGAATATGAAATTACAAACAAATCCAAAAAATATATTTTAAATCTAAATTCTAATTTAACAAGGTCTACAAAGTCCTACATTAGACGAACTTTGCTATTTCTCCAGACTTAAGCTTTTGTAATCCTTCCACATTTATTTGGAATCCAACAGAATGAGGGATGGGAATCATGAGCTGTTTTGCATCTACGAATGTTCTGTAATGATAAGAGCATTTAAAACACAAGTGAGGATATGTATGGGGTGCATTCAATAGGAAACTTGACTTCTCAAAACATAATGACAAAATTAGGCCAAACTTCCAACTGTGTATTCCTTTCTTGTTGTTTGGTTTGTTTTACTGAGACAAAATTATTCTACCTGGTCCAGGGAAGGTATCGATATGTAATTCCACTCTCTTATCTCTTGTCTGAGTGCTAGAATTCCAGGCTTGTATCACATTGCCCTGCTATAGTTTGTTTATTTAATCTAGAAACAGACTAGAAATTCTGAACTTCTCTTATGATTTTATCCACTAGATTGACTGCTCAGACTGTTTATGTACTATTTTCAAAGGTGTTTTAACATTTGACACAGCATATGAACATTTTCAGATGCACCTGCAGGTTTCCCTGATTCATTCCACTATGTATCCTATCCCGTTAAGAATGATTGCTTGACTCTCTTACTAGCTCTGGTCCCTACATATGTAATATTCTCAACTTCTGGGGGAAAATTCACTTGAGGACTTTCTAATATTAAAAATTATCACTTGATTCTAGTCTTACTCAGGACCTATTTTCTATTGTTTTCTAACTTTACTACATATTCTGAGAGTTGTTTCATTTGTGTATTTTTGTGTGCACATATAAGTGCCTCTATGTGTTTGTGTATGTTTGTATGTATGTATGTATGCAAAAACTTAAAGCTGTAATTCAGCAATCTTGCTCGTGACTGGTATCCCAGCTTTGACTGGTTAATTATAGGTACTGTCTCAAAGCCTATACTGTCCAAGCTGGATGCAAATTGAACTTCCGAGACTCCTTTACATTCTTAGGTTTTATTTTTCCAGGAGCATCAACTTTTAAACTTCAAACACTTTTGTGAGTGTAAAGTCTAACTGTAGCCCAGATTTTTAACTCAAGAATTCATATAAAGATAGATGAACATATACATTACATATCCTGAGTGTACACTGTTAGAAATGTGATCATAAACCAAGTTGTTGTGAGATCTGAGGATTGGGTTTTAAAGTCAGCACGAGTAGGACAGTCCTGGAGACTCTTTTATCCAATAATTACCAGAAAACTGGAAGTGACACTGTACCTCAAGTGGAGGAGCACTAGCCTTGAGCTGCATTTCAGAGGGACAGCGCCCTGTCCCATATTTCAAGTGCCACGAAAAACAACAACAATAAAAAGGAATATAAGAAAAGGAAAGAAAAAGAAATGTGATCTTAGCCACCAGGTTCATTGCTAGTATAATTCCTGTTCCCTCAAGATAGACTCTTTTTTTCCAGTTAAGTCTATTCTCCCATATGTGACTTGCATTGGAAACAGAATCATTCTTCCATTCTCCTTTTTGCACATTTACATGATCAGCAAGCGTGATTTAGAAAGGGAGTGGCCTCATGCTTCATGTTCCAGTTAGGGGTAATGCTTTCTCTATATCACTCCCATAAATCTACATACGGGACTTGGCTTTATTGTTTCAAATTTTTATTTGTAGAGTCTTGTATATTGTATTGAACACTTATACATAAACACAGAACTTCTTTTTCTCCTATAATTGCTATTGTTTCTTTTACTGTTAACTCATGGACAGTTGGGAAATTAATGCATAGCATATAGATTCACAAAAAATTATCTGAGAACCTTCTTACCATTTAAAATTCACCTTAATTTACAGAGCACATGAGAAGTTTGAACAAAATATTCTCATGGATAATGTATTTATAAGCAATTTAAATTGCATTTGTCTTTACTAAGTTGTCTCTGAAACATGTGTTACCTCATGTCCAAAAGTGTCTTTGTGCTATTTCAAAGAAGCCAGAAAACATTCATTTTTTTCTGGAGCAGCACCATAAATTGTTTCTGAAGTAAGTGGAAGTAACTGTTACTGGATGTGGAAACTGATCCCAGGAGAGGAATTTAACATAGAGAAATGACAAAGTTCAAGTTAACTATTGCGTTCCTTTGTACTGTACAAGAAAAGAATCCACGGCTGGAAGGAAACTCTGTCCCTGACTTTTTTGAGTGTGTCCTTTACTCATATAAAACTTCTGGTTGAGAGTATTGCAAAAGGAAACAATTTGCCATTTGAAGGCAGGCATAGAACAAAAGGAAGTAACTTTGTTTTAAAAGTGTTCTACTGCAAAGAAGCAAAGACATGGAGGTTTTAAAGTGTCTTATGGATGGATGTTTCACTCCTGAGATGATTCTCTTGTTGCAGGAATCAGTTTTCAATTCCTTTAGTCTGGTCTTGAGTTTTCCATAGCAATAAGAATTCCAAAAAAGCAGGATCCAGTGAGTATGATCAGCAAAAGCAGCCTCTTCTCGGACCACCACTATTTTAAGGAGAGTCCCAAAGAAATACCCAGGGTTTGTTTTGTTTGCTTGTTTGTTTAGTTTGTGCTGGTTCTGAGGCTTGAACTTAGAGACTGGCCCCTGTCCCTGAACAGTTGTCTTTCTTTCCTACCTGGACCAAACCTAGTACTCCACTGCTTGAGCCAAAACTCCACTTCTGGATTTTTGGTGTTTAATTACAGATAAGTGTTTGACAGACTCTCTTGCCTGGGTTGGCTTTGAACTAAGACAGTAAGAAAGCTACGTGACATCAACTCTATGGAACTCTTTTGAACCAAGAAATATTAGATGAAGTTTATTATAAAGCTAATATTTGACAATTTTTAAAGAAGAGAATATGTTTAGCAAAGAAGCCATAACAAATAATTCAGTAAAAGTAGGTGCACTACTAAATCATTTGGGAAGATTACTATTGACTTCATCATTCCTTTGGGGGAAAATTAAACCTATATTTGCACTTTTTTGTTGGTTGTGGGGATTGAACCTTGATCCTAGGCACTGTCTCTCAGCTCTTCAGCACAACTTGAGCACTCTACCACTTTAGCTACAGCACAACTTCCGGGTTTCTGGGGTTAATTGAAGATAAGTGTTTCATGGACTTTCCTGACCAGGCTGGATTTGAACCACAATCCTCTGGACTCAACCTCCTGAGTAGCTAGGATTACAGGCATGAGCCACCAGCACCCCGCTCATATTTGCATTTATGTGCACTTAATGTCACTATGTAGACAAAGAATGGAAATATGAACCATATGATGTGACATTGCAGCTTTTCAGAATAATTAAGGTAGCAATAAATATGTCCTTTTCCATTTTGTTACATAAATGACTCATGAGCTATGGGACTCTTACATTAGCATCCTCTTTCATCTTTGTAGGTGTATTTAGTATTAGGAAATGTTCATAGATAAATACAGCAAGACAGACTTTTAGAAAGCAAAGGAGATCAGGTATGAAAGATCAGCATAGGAGATACATTCATCACACAGAGATTAAGAACTAGCCTAGGAGATTTTGAATGCCAAAGGCAATGAGGAATTAGCCTAGTTGATAACTAGTTCTTTAATAAGCAAAAATGGTTCCCTAGAACGGTTTCTGCTATACCTTAGTTACTATAATTTATTCTTTCCATCTGGGGTTATTCCTTCTTTTCTGTCAATACTGTTAATTAGCCTCCGCCTTTTTTGTAAGATGACTGGCCAAAATAGTTTCTGAATCTCACTTACACTATCCTTCTCATTGTCATTAGCAGTGACCCCACTCAAAAGCCTGGAATCTTTGAATTTCCAGAATTAATCTTCACCTGACATCTAAGCACATTCCTAGCATTAATTGCCGTGACCTAATGAACAAAACATTTTTTCAACACAGAATCCTAACATAGGTAAAGTACATGTATTAGGAACTATTGTCAGGTATCAGTATGGAAGGAGCATTTATATATTCCAAGTATGGGTTCTTTATTTCGCATTTACTAACTAAATGTCCATTGTTGTTGTTGCTGTAGTTTTGGCAGTCCTGGGGCTGAAACTCGGTGCTTGGGAATTATTCTTCAGCGTTTTTTTTTTCCGCAAGGCTAACCCTCCACCACTTGTGTTTCTTTTTCAATTTATGTGGTACTGAGGAATTGAACCCAGGGTTTCATGCATGCTAGGCAATCACCATACCATGAAGCCACATTCCCAAAACGCTAAATGACTTTCTTAAGATGGCATTACATTTTCATTCTATAACTCTGTATCATAATTTTAGCCAGGAATTTTTGCTAGAAAAGAGCATTGAACACAGTACTGAGTCCAGTAAGGCTAGATGGACAATGGATGACTGTCACAGTGTAGCCAGGGCACAGAGGGACTTACCTCATGGAGCTGGTACAACAGAATGATCGAGACAGCTCCTGACCCACAGCCTACCTCGAGAATGAGAGGACCACCTTGGTTCCAGCCACATGGGGATGCTGGACCACCTCCTCCAGCACCCATTGAATCAGTTCCTGAGAGAGAAAGCGAAAGAAAGAAGGTCAGAATTCCACTTAAGCCAGGTGCTGGTGGCTCAGGCTATAATCCTAAATACAATGGAGGCTGAGATATGAAGATTGTGGTTTATAGCCAGCCCGGGCAGGAACACCTGTGAGACTCTTATCTCCAAAGAACCACCAAAAAACTGGAAGTGGTGCTGTGATTCAAGTGGTAGAGTGGTAGCTTTGAGCTGAGGAGCTCAGGGAGCTGCCCTAGGCCCAAAGTTCAAGCCCCATGACTGAAAAGAAGTGGACTTCCCACCACAAGAAGTGGACTGAATAGCACCCATTGTCCTAGGGAGCATGGCAGAGAAGTCAGGCCGAGCTTCCTGTCAGCTGGGAGTCATTAGTAGGTCACCAGGCTTCTCTGTGCCTCAGTTTCCCCAGCTTCAAAACTGAACAAAGTGAAGGATCCCGTTACTCATGGGGATAGAGTAATAAAGAAAGAGAGCGATGTTTTGTTTCATAATCCCAAAACTGTTGCACCGTTAATAACACACACCATCTGAGATCTTTCCGGGTATCTTCCTATCATATGCTCACAGAATTGCCAAGAACAGTATCAGATGGCCCCTCCCTCTGTGCCTGTCCCTGCTCCAGAGATCCCTCTGTATCAATCCCTTGTTTCCTCACAACTGTCCCATGAGGAGATTGAAGTCCAATGGTTGAGGCCCAACCCAGAGACTCACATCTGGTCAAGAATCGGCTGCCGTGGACTGAGTTTGGGACAATCCATCTAAACCAATGACTGAGCATGTCGCTACATATCTACCATCCCAACTACAGAAGAACGGGCCTCGTGGCTCATGCCTGTCACAGATAGGCGGACCATGATCCAGCCCAGAATGAGCATATATTAATTCTCCATCTCAGAAATGCCCAAGACAGAAAAGCTTGACTCGCATGGTAGAAGACTTGACTGGCAAGCCTAAGGCCTTGACGTCAAACACTAATATACCAAAAAGAACCAGAGTCCCAGTGCCAGAGGTTCATGCTTATAATACTAGGTACTCAGGACGCTGAGATCTGAAGATCACAGCTCAAGATTTAAAATAGGGTTGGCCTCGCCCATCAGACGTCATTATGAGAAGACCCAGAGACTGACCTATGCTGTTGCGCTCCATACTAGCAGAACTCATATCCTTACTAAGAGTTGGCCATGCTCTCTGTCCTCCTGGGAAGCCATCCCCTGCAGGCAACACTCCCAGGTCCTCCCAAGCTCCCACTGCCACCAACCAGGCCCAAGGGAGTACACAGTTCCATTGCACACAGATCCCTTTTCTTGTAATTTAACTGTGCTGTGTCCCCTTCAAGCCTCTCACCCTTCCAGGCCCCCAGACCTCAGCTGTGAAACCCATACATGCCCCAAAGATAACAGGTAGAAGTTACCAAAGCATTCGGCCTCCTTCCAGACAGGTGACAGAAGACTCCTCCATGCAGCACCTGCAATTTGCCAACTGATCACTCACCTGAGCACAGTCAGGCTGTACAAGGAAAAAGGTTATCTCTCTGTCTCTCTGTCTCTGTCTCTGTCTCTGTCTCTCCGTCTCTCTGTCTCTCTGTCTCTGTCTCTTTCTCTCTTTCTCTTTCTCTCTCTCTCTCTTTCAATCTCTCTCTCTTTCTTTCTCTCTCTCTCTCTCTGTCTGTCTCTCTGTCTTCAGGTGAAAGTTTGACTGAGCACAAAAGACAAGGTCTCACACAGTAAGGGTGTCTATCTTCTGCCTCCAACACCTCCCATCCCCAGAAAAAAAGGAAAAAAACCCAGAAGGCAGGTGTAGACATGCTGCTCCCCACCTCTGACTAAAGCCACTGGGTTCCCACCAGGGAGTGGAAGGGCGCAGATATGCTGCTGTGTGGCTCCGACTACTCCAGGCCAGGGGATCTTTGGCGCCCACTCCTCACCCAACCTGCATCTCCCCGTATCCTGGACAATATCCACTGGGGATGGGGGTGGCATCCTTGGGTCAACCCCCACCCCCACCCCTGGGGCACATTTGTGGCAGGTCGTGGGCCAGACTGTGGGGAACATGAGAGGCGTGTCCGGGTTAGAGGGGAGGTAGTGGTGTCAACAAACAGAGTGAATCAAGGTGCTACTGGGCAGCAAGGAATGTGGGCGTGGCCACCATTCTTCTATCCCATTGGTCAGAAAGAACCATGAAACAATAGAAGGGTGGCTGGAATCTTCTGATGCAGGCAGAATGGGTGGAGTCAAAATGAAGGCAGCCCCTTTCCCAGGGAACTCTGTCCAATCCAGTTGGGGACAAGAGAGTGACCCACTTTAGCCGGATGGCTGCACAGATTGTTGTGTATGTCTGTTTGTTCCCAGACCTAGAACTAAGGATCTGGGCACAATCTGTGAGTTGTTTTTGATCAAGGCTAGCTCTCTACCACTGGAGCCACATGGCTTTACTTCTGTCTTTGATGGCACAAGTTGGACAGGAGTCTCAAGGACTTTCCTGCCTAGGGTGACTTTGACCATGATCCTCCTTTCACAGCCTTGTAAGTTTTAAGGAGGACTGCTGAGAGCCACTGATGCCTGGTTTTGCTGATGTTCTTGGAAAGACCTGTGAGTTCTCTATCCTCAGGTTTAAGTGGTAGGAGCTGGAGCCCACAGCTTGAATCCTGGTCCTGCCACCAACAAATGGCAGGACATCCTATGAAATTCATTCCTACTCATATGATTACCAAAGGAATGTGATGTATGTCATGATTAAATGGGCAGTACTTGAATGTTTAGAGGATAAAATTATACACAATTACATAACAGGACACTGATTAATATTAATTAATACTTTATGAAGCATTTAAACAATCACCTTCATTAAATGGAGGCCAAATGAAATACCTACGAATTGGGCATCACATAGCATAGAGATGCCATTTTTTTTCTGACAGGACTGGGATTTGAACTCATGGTCTAGGTAACCCTGCTGTTGCACTGTGTGGGAAGGGGAAGCTTGCCTCCTTGAATTCAAGAAATTCAAGTCTGTTTCTTAGGCCTGAAATCGATGCCCACCACTAGAAAACATACTATTTGTTTACATTTTAAATATATGATTTATATTTTTAAACATATGTTAATTCCATATTGCATTCAGTGTAGTTATTTTATTTTTTGTTTTATTCATGTACTGACTACTCATTTTATTAACTATTATGACACATAGAACAGTGATTACATTGAATACATAGGATATAGTTTTGCATATGTATTGCACGTCCTTCCTGACACCCAGGACTTTCACAGAAAAGGAAAACATGTGTCACCATCAGCTTCTTACTACACGATTCATTTTTTGGGAGTGCTGGCATCTGAACTCACAGCCTTCAAGGCCCAATTCATGAATGGGTGAGTGTCAACCTGCCAGCCTGTGGCAAATTGAGCTGACAGGCAGTCTCGAGTACCTGAGATCAAGCCCCAGCGGTTGACAAAATAAGAACAGATTGAAATACAGATATAGAGTGCTAGAGATGTCTATACATTATTCAGTTATATAGACTACATTCCTACCAATTCCTGGGTATTTATAATGCCTCCATGTAATTAATCTTATTGTTTTCATGGTTAACAAACTATTAAGTAAATCAATCAATATCCTGAAATTATTGCATTCTGTACGTAATGTTTCATAAATATTAAATAAAGTTAGTCTTCTGAAATGATGCTGTCTAATTTCATAGGAGCGTCATTCACCATCAACTCATTCAACTGTGACATTGATAATATTACCTTGTTATTCCCATGGATGGGAACGAGTCTCTTAGTATCTCCTGCCATTGATTGTTGTCATGACTGGGATTTGAAATCAAGGCCAACATTGCAATGTGGACCTATGACTTCCTCAATAGTCTGACAACCTTCAGCAATGAAAGGTGAAGTACCCTTTGCAACAGTGTCATTCAGGCCCAGGAGGGTCACTGTGCAAAAGAAGAAAACATAAAAAGGCCATCTCGCTGCATTTTTTTCTGTACATTTTTGCCACACAAGGCCTGGGGGTCAAGGATCCCAGGATCTACTGTGGGACCAGTGGCTACACCCCAGCATAGGGTGTCAAAGGTGAGGCAGAGTTACCAAAACCTGAGTTCAAGCCCCCTGCTGCAAAAAATAATTAAAAGAGATTAGCTCCCTGGCTTGCAATTCACCCCATTTATTCTGCCAGGCTTTGGATTTGAACTCAGAGTCTAGGTGAATCTACAGCACTGTGGAAGAAGCGGAAGCTCACCGTAATTGAAGATAAGAAAGTCAGGCCTGTAATCTAAGCCAAAATTCAAGCCCCTGCCTTGGAAAACATACTATTTATATACATTGTAAATACAGGATTTGTACTTACCTATGGATGTTCAGTCCATACACGTTTGGTGTGGTTGTTCCTTGTACTTTTGGTTTTATTCACTTATTTACCGTTGATTTTACTATGATGACACTCATTCCCTTTATCACATTGATTACATCCCATCACATGGAATCTAAATTTGTAGACATGTTCTCCGTCATGCCAGACACCCAGGACTCTCAGAGAAAAGGAAAAAAGTTTCACACTTGGCTTCTTACTGCATGATCCAGTTGTTGGTAGCACTGGGATCTGAACTCAGGGACTAGCAGGACCAATTGGTGAATAGTTCAAGGTGACCACACCAGCCTGTGAGCAACAGAGGAGTTAGGCCATTCCCAGGATCTGACATTGATCCCCAGGGTGGGCCATGATAGTCATAAATTAATAATTTAAACATAGGATCTATATTTACATATATGTGTGGACAGTATCGTGCCTTTGGAGTACTTTTTCTCTTATTTTCTGTCTTATGTAAGTATTGTGTATTTTACTGAATAATGTAACAGATATAACAGAACTTACATGGAAGACAACCTATTGCCCTGGCTATAGGGTTTCCTATGCAATCTCCATCCAAGCTGAGACCCAGAACTTTCACAGGACAGGAAAACAGGTGAATCGATGGGCTTCTCACATCAGGATTCATCTTTTGGCAGTGTTGGGATTTGAACTCACACTCTATCAGGCACATTTGGGGAAATGGCCAAGGTGAGGACACCAGCCTGTGAGCAACGAAGGAGATAGGCCATTCCTAGTAACTGACATCGAGTCCCAGGGAGGTCCAGTTAGTCATAAATTCGTAATTCAAATATAGGATATACATTTACATACATGTGTGGACAGCATCTTGCATTCGGTGCACTTCTCCTTAATTTGTGTCTAATTCATGGAGTTATTGTGTATTTTACTGAGTATGGTGACAGGTATACTGTGCTGACATGGATGACAATCTGTTCCCATAGTTATATGGTTGCCTATGCATTCTACATCCTAGTGAAAGCCCGGTTCTTTCACAGGAGAGGAAAACATGTTCAACGACTGGCTTCTGACAACAGAATGAATCTTTTGTCAGTGCTGGATTTGAACTGAGGTCTGGGTAGCTCTGTTGCACTTTGGGGCAAGTGAAATCTCACCATCCTTGAAGACTAGAATGTCAGGCCTCATCAAGGGCCTGATTTGAAGTCCCAGTACTGGACAAAATAACAAGCCTGCCTTTTTTAAACATAGGATCTCTCTTTACCTACAAGTTTGGTATGCATCTTGCATTCAGTGTAGTTATTCTTTTTATTTTGTGTCTTATTCATGGATGTATTGTGTATTTTATTGAGTATGGTGATAGATATAACTATGCTGACATGGATAACAACCTATTCGAATGGCTATAGAGTTGTCTATACAGAATTTCCATCCTAGCTGAGACCCAGGATTTTCACAGGACAGGAAAACAGGTGGATCGATTGGCTTCTCAAATCAAGGTGAATCTTTTGGCAGTGCTGGGATTTGAACTCAAGCCCTAGCAGGCCCAATTGGTGAATGGGTCATGGTGAACACACCAGCCTGTGAGGCACTAAGGAGGTAGGTCGTTCCCAGGACCTGAGATGAAGCCCTGGTGGGGGCCAATATGGTCATAAATTTATCATTTAAACAGAGGATCTATATTTCCATACATGGATGGGCAGCATCTTGCATTTGGTGTAGTCATTCTCTTTATTTTGTGTCTTTTTCAGTGATGTATTGTGTATTTTCTTGAGTATAGGATGACAGATATAACTGTGGTGACCTGGATGACAACATATTCCCATGAGTATAGAGTTGCCTGTGCATTCTCCATCCTAGCTGAGACCCCGGACTTGCACAGCACAGGAAAACTGGTGCAATGACTGGCTTCTCACAACAGGGTAAATTTTGGCAGTGCTGGTATTTGAACTTTGGGCCTAAAAGGCCCAACTGCACAATGGTTCCACGTGATCACACCAGACTGTGAGCCACTAAGGAGCTGGTCGGGTCCCAGGAACAGAGATTGAGCAACAGGGAGGCCACAATTGTCCTGAATGCATCATTTAAACATGGGATGTATATTCAAATCCGTGTGTGGACTGCATTGTGAATTTAGTGTAGTTATTCTATTTTGTATGCTATTCATGGATGTATTGTGTATTTTCTTCAGTATATGATGACAGGTATAATTTGCCTCACATGATAACAACCTATTCCCATGGCCACAGGGTGGCCCATGTATTCTTCATCCTAGCTGAGACCCAGGACTTGCACAGGAAAGGAACACAGGTGCAACAATTGGCTTCCAACATCAGGATGAATCTTTTGGCACTGCTGGGATCTGGACTTGGGGACCAGCAGACCCAACTGACGAATGGGTCCATGTGAGCACACCAGCCTGTGAGCTACTAAGGAGTAAGGCCGTTCCCAGGGCCTGAGATGGACCCCCCAGGTGGGGGGGGGAGGAGGGTACACAGTAGTCATCCATTCATAAGTTGAAGGTAGTATGCAAATGAGTACACAGTTGTATAGAGTAGGAGAGACGAAAACCTGTGATGGAATCCAATCTACCATGTGTCTACTGATTCTTGGATCTTTCCAGATGTCTTCATTTCATGACTGTGATGATTATTGTCAAGCTTAATCAACACTGCTTTACAAATAAGTGATACCCCATGAGTCTTGCCTATCATTTCCTAGTCACATCATGCATGAAGTACTCATTCGATGAGATCGATCACATTCCATGACTTTTCCTGGTCCAGAAACAAGTTTCTCAGGATTTCCTGCCATTGCTTTCTCATGGGGGTGGGATGAATTCAAGCTTCAGGCATGGAAAACATACTCCTTATATACATTTTAAAGATAGGATTTATACTTCCATAGAGATGTTCAGTAGATACTGTGTTTGGTGTGGTAGGATTTATACTTCCATACAGATGTGCAGTCCATATCACATTTAGTGTTGCTATTCATTTTATTTCTTTTTTATCCATTTATTTACAATTTATTTTATTGTCTTTGATGACACCTATATCATTTATCCATTTATTACAATTTTTACATCATATCACATACCATCTGGATTTGTAAATGTGTTCTCTATCATGCCTGACACCCTGGACTCTCCCAGAAAAGGAAAATATGTGTCACACTAGGCTTCTTACTCAAAGATTAAATTTTTGGCAGTGCTGGGATCTGAACTCAGGGACTAGCAGGCCCAATTCATGATTGGGTGAGTTTTAGCACAGAAGCCTCTAGCCAATGAAGCTGTCAGGTGTTTCCCAGGCACTGAGATCAAGCCCAAAGTTTAGCCTAAACTTAAATACATGGCTAGGCAGTGGTGGTATACAAAAAATATATATTGTTAAAGAGTTCAAGAGCTGTCTATCTATGACTGAATGACATCTACTACGTTCCTACCAACTCTTAGGTATTTATTATATCTCCATTGAAACAGTATTATTTTTTTCATGCTTAATAAATTATTAATTAAGATCAATCAGCATCCTAGAATTATTGCATCCAATCTTAGACTAGACAAATGCATGAACTACTCTTTCAATCTGTATTCTTAGCATAGGAACGAGTCTCTTGTGATCTCCTGCCATTGGTAAATGTAAGGATTAGGATTTGAACCGAGGGCCTATGTTGACATGTTGGCTTATGGCTTCCCTGATAGCCTGCCAGCCATCAGTAATGGCAGGCCAGGTCCACATTGAAACCATGTCATTCAGACCCAGGACGGTCACCATGTAAAGAAAAAAATTGTAAAACCCTGAGCCCTCTACAGCTCCCCATTTTTTGTGCTGTTCTGCTTTTTTTCCTTCCTGCAAGCCCTCTGGGCCTAGGGTCCCAGGATCAGCTTTGGGTCTCTAGGCTGCACCCCACCCTAGGGAGAGTGAAGCTGAGTCAGAGTTACCATGACCTGAGTTCAAGCCCCATGGTTGGCAAAATTAATTAATTAATTAACTAACTAACTAACTAAATTGAAATAATAAAGCTACTTGGTTTGGAATTTCTGCCAGTTTTCTTTAATAGCCTGGGATTTGAACTCAGAGTCTTGATGAATCTGTAGCAATGTGACAGAAGGCGCAGAGTTGCCAATATTTGAGTTCAAATCCCATGCCAAGCCAAAAATAAATAAGTCATTGACCTCAGCAGGGAAGTTTTAGTTGTGAAGATGGGAGGGAAGGGATGGCAGGGGAAAAACAAACGAGGAGGCAACAATGCTCAATAGGAAATGTACTCATTACTTTGCTCATGTAACTGTGACCCATCTGTACAACATTTTTAAAATAAAAAACGTACAAAAAATTATGTAGTGCTCAAGAAGCACTTTGGGGTTAAGGGGTGGATGTCTGAGTAGCTGTACAAAATTCTACACTGATTTTTTTCAGTGTTCAGTATGGAACTGAATAAACATAACTGTTTCTGTTACAAATATTAAGTCACTGTCTTGGAACTGGGGCCAGTATTTCTGCCATTGCTGGGATTTGAGCTCACTGTCCATGTAACTCTTTTGCACCTTGGGTGAAGGCTAAGATCCCTGTCCTTGAGGAAAAGATTTTCAAGCTAGAGTTCCCAGGGCCTGAATTAAGACCCTGCAATAGAAAAAATATTTGTGTACATGTGTAATATAAGATATATAGGTAAATATGTATGTTTATTTCATATTACGATTATTATTAATTTTGTATTTAATTTTTATTTTACTCATTTTATTGTTTATTGTATTTAGTATTATTATACACATAATATTTATTATGTTGTGTATATATATTATAAAAGTATACACAATAATTCAGTACATTGACTAATTTTCATTAATACTTTATTAAGTTTTGAAATATAATACTTAATTAAATGGAGGCATTTGTCAACTCATCACATGGTTAGAGTCTGTCCCCAGTACGAGTTTTGTCTTATTTATCTTTGGACAACTTCCTATACGGATTTGTTTAGATGATTTATACTCAGAAGCCTTTTCTTGTGGATAGGCAAGTTGAGGGATAAAATCGTAAGGTTGGGTCTGGAAATGTGGCTTAGTGGTAGAGAGCTTGCTCAGCATGCATGAATGCCAGAGTTTGAATCCTCAGTGCTACATACTCAGAAAAAGCCAGAAGCTGTGGTGTGGCTCAAGTGATAGAGTGCTAGCCTTGAGAAAAAGAAGCTCAAAGACAGTATCCAGGCCCTAATTTCAAGCTCCAGGTCTGGCAAAACAATACTCCAGATTCCAGTGGCTCTGGAAACCTACTTTCTCAGGAGGCTGAGATCTGAAGGTCACAGTTTGAAGACAGCCTTGGAAAGGAAAGCCTGTTAGACTCTTACCTCCAATGAACCATCAAAAATCCCCATGTGGCACTGTGGGTCAAGTGGTAGAGTGTTTGCCTTGAGCTGAAGTGCTCAGAGACAGTGCCCAGGCTTCAGTTTGAGACACACAACTGGAAAAAGATTGAGGGATAATCAAAATAATTTTCCTATTTGCTACTTATGAAAATATTTTTAGGAAAATGAATGCTGATGTACACCACAATTGGAGTCAGACCTCAAGGTTCAAGTGTAGCACATCCATAAGCCCAGCCTCTCAGACTCTAGCATTATAAACTTGTGTCCTACAGGGTTCTGAAAGGCACATTGTTGAAAGGCTTGATATGCTCCCCAAGCACTTTGTGATAAGCAGTTGACTTGTATTGTCAATGTCATTACAGTTCTGACCCTAGCCGAGAACCAATACCTCACGTCCATCACCCTAGCTCAGGAGGCTGAGGTCTCTCATAGGGTGAAACCAGCCAAGGCAGGGAAGTCTAGGACATTCTGACTTCCTGTTCTGAAAGGTCAGATGCTTAAGAAATTCCTGTTTCACTTGGTGATGAGAAGTTACTTGCACTCTAAATGTTCTTGGAGTTCTTGAGCTATAGAAGAAGGAAAGAAATATTATTGACCCAATCAGGGTTCAAATGAAGTTCTCAGGATCCAAGCCCTAACTTTGTTAGCAGGAATAACTCCAGTGTAACACTGTATTTGAAGGACAGAAAACAGTTTCAAAAGCCAGGCTAGGTGCAGAGAACTAGGCCTGCAGGATTAGGAGGCAGAATATACACATTCATCATGGAAGTGAGCTGCAAAACCACTTCATTCATTCCAGGCACAGCCAGCAATGGGGGCAACCTGAAACATTTGTTAGAGTTACTGCAGGATCAGGCTTTTCTCAGTCTCTTCAAACAATGACTAATTAACCTTCCTTCCTCCTGTGAAGGGAGCCTCAGGCTATCTTTAGATTACCAATAGAGAGCCAGTTTAATGCTGGAGAGGGGAGGAACAGAGTAGAAAAACCCTGCTCTCTGGTCTTAGGGAGTGGGTTTTTGACTCCCAATTTGTCAAGTTTGAAGGCCCTTCTATCTCTGCCAGTCCATTCTCCTTACTTCATTCTCTACATCATTAATGCAAATCCCCAGTCCAAGGAGGGGCAGGGCAATTTCTCTTCTGACTCCAAGCACCTGAGTTAGAACCTGGCTCTGCCCTCTTGACTCTGGGGCTCTAGGATGCCTGAGAAATGGGACAGAGACAGTCATCCTGCTCTGCATTTGTGTGTAGGCGATGCTGGTGTCCTGGCACACTGCAGAAAGCCTCATGACTGGGAATGTTGCCTTCTTTCCTTCTGATGTCAAAAACAGATTCATCTATCAACTTTCTTTCTTTCCTTCCTTCCTTCCTTCCTTCCTTCCTTCCTTCCTTCCTTCCTTCCTTCCTTCCTTCCTTCCTTCCTTCCTTCTTTCCTTCCTTCCTTTCTTTCTTTCTTTCTTTCTTTCTTTCTTTCTTTCTTTCTTTCTTTCTTTCTTTCTTTCTTTCTTTCTTTCTTTCTTTCTTTCTTTCTTTCTTTCTTTCGTTCTTTCGTTCTTTCGTTCTATCTTTATTTCTCTCTCTCTCTCTCTCTCTCTCTCTCTCTCTCTCTCTCTCTCTCTCTTCTCTCTCTCTTTATTTCTTTCTATCTATCTACCTACCATCCTACCAAGGTAGCTATCTCTTTGCCAGTTGTTGGGATGAATTCAAGGCCTGGGAATTGTCTCTAGCACTCTGCTACTTGAGCCACAGCACATATTCTGGCTTTGTCTGTGTACAGGTGCCTGAGGAATCGAACCCAGGGCTTCTTGCATGCTAGGCAAGCACTCTCTTATTAATCCATAGTCCCAGCTCCTTCATTTTTTTCTGAATGGTAGTTTTTACATAAGTATGCTACCATTTTATGTTCTCAAATTTAATTTTCTGGTTACTTCTAAGAAACCTGATCTCTTCCCTTGCCAGATTTGTGATTGTTCCTGGATTGCCTTCATAATAAAATGTAAATAAAGGCTGCTGAGAGCTTCAGTGTGCATCATATAAAGACACAGGCCTAGAACCCTGGAAGAGAAAAGCAATGGGCCTGAAATGAAGAGAATAATGCAGTATGTACAACTAGCATATCTGAAAAATAAACCAGTAAATAAAAGCAGAGTTTGCACTATGGGAGGTAATATATATACACACATAAGTAGGTAGGGCACTGATACATAAAGTTGGCCTTCTCTTTTTGAATTTTTTTGTGGCCATCCCAGAACTTAAACTCAGGGCCCAATGTGTTTCTGAGATGTTTTGCTCAAGGCTGAGTCTCTACCAACACCACAGCTCCACTTCCCGCCAGCTGGTAGTAAATTGGACCTAAGCAATTCCAAGGCTTTCCTGCCTGGTCTGGATTGTATCTCCTACTCAGTTTTCTCTCTCAAAGCTGGAGCTCTACCTCTGGGCCATTGCTTCACTTCTGGTTCTCTGGTGGTTTATTGGAGAAAATAGTCTCAGAGACTCTCCTGCTCTGCTGGCTTGAATGGCGTTCTCCTGAGAAGGCTTCAAATGGTTTCCTCAGGAATTCACTGAGGAGCCATTCCACACAAACCCTTAGTCTAAATCTCGAGGAGTACTAGAAAAAAATGGAAACATTGTTCTACCCCAGTCGCAGGACCCCCACCAAAAAGACCACCGAGTGTCAGACTTTACAGCTGTTTTAAGGTTTTATTTAAACGGGCGGCAGCTTGGGTCTCATCCTACATTCCAACACAGCAGCACCTAGGAGGAGAGCCCCAAGGTAAATATTTGCAGGGTTTATAAAGGCACACAACCAACCAGGTGTTTGGATTATCACCACGTGTTGCTCTGCCAGAAACAAGCAACAAGTGGTCACTGCCTCAAAACTTTAACCCTTCATTCCCCGCCTTGACTTATGGTCTTGTGGCTCCAGCCTCAAACTAAACTCCAACAGCTCTTGATCTTGAACGGGTATGGTCCCTAACTGACCTTAGCCATAATATTAAACAACAATACCAATAATAATCAGCTCATTTTTCTTTTCTTGAGTTGTATGCAGAGTGGTTGGGTAGGATGCTTGGAGACTTCCCTTGTTTCCCTACGGTTGTCCAGGGCAAAGGGATCAGCTGATCTGGGGTGGGAGCAGTGGATCCCAGCAGCAATGCCATCCACCTTAAGGGCAGTAGGTGTAGCCATTCGCACCATGTAAGGTCCCTTCCACCTTGGTTCCAGAAATATCAGGTTGTGTCTTCCAACAAACACCCAGTCCCCTGGTTTAAACAAATGGGGTGGGGGTAGGAATAGAAGCAGAATCATATAATGCTCTAAGCTGAGTCCACATCCTCTTTTGCACCATCTGTAAATAGTCAAGCTTACACAGAAATTCAATATCATCCAAATCAGCAAGCAATTCAGTCTGAAGGGTAGGGATAATGAGTGGAGGGTGTCCATACATTATTTCAAAAGGAGTAAAGCCAAGCTGATAGGGTGAATTTCTTACTCTAAACAGGGCAAAAGGAAACAGCGATACCCAGTCTGGGCCAGTCTCCAAAGCCAATGTAGTTAAGGTCTCTTTTAGAGTCTGATTCATTCTTTCTACCTGACCTGAACTCTGGGGTCTATAAGCACAGTGCAATTTCCAATCCATCTCCAGTGCCACGGCTATTCCCTGACTTACTTTTGAGTCGAAGGCTGGTCCATTGTCCTACCCAGTGGTGGATGGGAAGCCATCCCTGGGTAGAATTTCTTCCAGGATCTTCTTAGATATGAAGTTCACAGTCTCATGCTTTGTTGGGGAGGCTTTAACCCATCCTGAAAAGGTGTCTACAAAAACTAGCAAATATTTATATCCAAATTTTCCAGTTTTAATTTCTGTGAAGTCTACGTCCCAATACACATCTGGCCTATCTCCATGGAGATGAGCTCCTTTTGTAACCAGTTGATTAGGGGCATTGGTGAGCTGACAGGCTTTAAAATTTTTTAACAATTTCCTCAATGAGTTGATTTCCTTGCCTGATTTTTACTTCTGAGAGTAGGAGCAAGTTCTCCATTCTTCGGGTTCCCATGTGAGAGACCCGATGGATTCTCATAAGAAACCGCTTGCCCAATCTTTGTGGCAAGATAAGTTTCCCCTCACCAGTTTTCCACCAGTCTTTATCTCTTTCTCTGTTTGGGGGTTTATAGGACATGGAAATTTTCTTTATCCACTCCAAGTCTTCTTGGGAATACTGAGGCTCAGGAGGCAAACCTTGTGGCCCTGGGCTGGAGTTCCACCTCTTTAGCTGCCTGATCGGCCAAGTTATTTCCTTTGGTTATTGAATCAATTACCTTTTGATGGCCAGGAAAGTGCATAATGGCAATATTTGCTGGTTCCCAGAAGGCCCGGATGAGGCTTAAAAGTTCTTTTTCATTTATAATAACCTTTGCCTCAGCTGTCAACAGCCCCCTCTCTTGGTAAATGGCTCCATGGACATGCACAGTGGCAAAAGCATACCGACTGTCCGTGTAAATGTTTAGTCTCTTCCCTTTTCCCATCTGTAGGGCTTTTGTTAGTGTCACTAGTTCTTCTCTTTGTGCAGACGTTCCCTGGGAGAGTGCTTCTGCCCACCCTATCTCAGTGTCCGTGTTGATTGCTGCACCGGTGTACCTTTTTCCCTCTCAAATGAAACTGCTGCCATCTGTGAACCAGGTATGCTCAGCATGCAATAGTGGCAAGTCCAACCAGTCTAGCCTCTTTTCTTTGGCCTGGTCATGCTTTTCACACTCAATTTCATGTTCTTTGTTCTTCCATTCTTGTCTTTGCTACTGTCTCTCTCTTATTGTAAACCCTTTCCACTGCAGCTACTAGATCCCTAATAGACTTTTCACTAAGTCTGTCTAGAGCCTGCAACTTTCGCTTTATGTCTGGTGCAGCTTGATTTATATAGGCAAACATAATCATCTGAGCTGACTCCTGGGTCTCAAGATCATACGGGTATATTGACTAAAAGCTTCCAGGAGCCACTCAAGATATGCTGCCAGACTTTCACTTCCTCCCTGTCTAACATTATAAACTTTGGCCATATCAGTAGGTTGGCAAGCTGCCACCTTGAGACATGCCAACAGAGCCAACTGCTCCCTACTTTCAACTGTATTGTTGTCTCAATTGTTGGTTGGATCTCAGGAAAATAGGCAGTGATCAGAGCAGGATCTGTGATAGGTGCTCCTTTGGGGCCAGGGATATGTTTCTGGGCTGCCTCTTGGATATAATCTCTCTCTTCGGTAGTAAAAAGGACCTGTAAAAGCTAACTAAAATCATCCCAAGTGGGCTGATGAGTAAAGAGAATAATTTCAAGTAAACAAATTAAATCCTGGTGTTTCTCAGAAAAGGGGGCATTTTGGGTGTGCCAATTGTGTAGATCACTGGTAGAAAATGGCCAATATTGGAGTTGCTGTTGACCATCTGCATCCACAGGACCTATGGTGCGTATGGGAAAAACAGCTGCATTAGAAGGGGGGTTTGATCCCACTTTGTTGTGGAGTGACTGGCCACTCAGAAACGTTAAGGGCAGGTGGTGAGTGTTTTATAGCTCCCTCCTCCTCTTGACCATTCTCAGGTTCTGCAAAAGGAACCTGGAAAGGAGAGAATGGGGGAGGAAACATTTCTTCTTCCAAGTTATCTCCCTGAAAAACCGGGGGGTACCTTTTCTTTCCCTCTGTCTCAGTTACTTTTTGTAAGTCTAGGAGGCTAGATGGAATGGTGCCTATGGTTTCCAGTCCCGTCAGACGTACAATCCAAAAATCAATAAACAGTACAAACAAAACACACGCAGGCCTGACATTTACAAAAAAGGGCTTACAAAGTGAAGATCTCCCAAATTGGTCCACTGACTACAGTCACGGTGGGGTTCCACACCCAGGCCACACAGCAGAAAGAGCAGAGCCACAGTGGGCTAGTTGGGCCTCTGTTAGGAGGCCCTCTTGGTCAGTTCTGGCCCAACACTGAACCGACCCCCACCCCACAATTCACACAGCGGGGTTCCAAGGACCCCTGCCCCACAATAGGATCTTGGACATCTCCCAGTTCCTCCAGGGTTGTGGTGCAAGCGCATCTGCCTCAACAACCCTTTACGAATCGGAGTGGCCATCCTCACAAAGGAAAACGAAAGTAAAACAGACAAATGACAGGACAAGACAAATTAACAAAGACAGCTCTATATTACCTTTGGAGGCTGAGATCTCGGGGGTTTTTGGGGGGATCCCGGACAAGCCCTCACTAATATGTTATACCCAGGTCACAGGATCCACTCCAAGAAGACCATCGAGAGTCAGACTTTACAGCTGTTTTAAGGTTTTATTTAAACGGGCTGCAGCTTGGGTCTCATCCTACACTCCAACACAGCAGAGCCTAGGAGGAGAACCCCGAGCTAAAGTTTTGCAGGGTTTATAAAGGCACACAATCAACCAGGTGTTTGGATTACCACCACGTGTTGCTCTGCTAGAAGCAAGCAACAAGTGTTCACTGCCTCAAAACTTTAACCCTTCACATGAAGATGCTACTAGTGTGTTCTAGACACTTAATGTTGGAGACACAAAACACTCATAATTATTAGATCATTTTATAGGCAAAAGGAGCAATGCAGACTGTATGAGGATCACTCCAGCTTTCTGTCCTCATATCCTGAGACAGTAAATTCACAGCAGCTCAATGCTAAGTGACAGAACTGGCATGTACTGTGGATATTTGCTCCCAAATCCTGTGACACTCATTTCTCGCTTTTGGCCTCAAACCTGTGACCAGAGGGGAAGATGAGGAGAGAAAATCCTTCTAAGGGAAAGCAGCTATAAATAACATTGGATAGTTTGCTTATAAATTAAAACCTTTTGAATGACGCTGTTAAGAAGTCAGATTGTCCAGATTAAAAAATGAAGAAGTGAAGAAATAAGGTGCCAGTGGCTGCTGTCTGTAATCCCAGGACCTCAGGAGGCTGAGATGTAGAGAAACTTAGTTTTAATCCAGCCAGTGTGGGAAAGTCCATGACACAGTTATTTCTAAGAGATCACAGAAATACCCAGAAGTGGTGCTGTGACTCAAGCTTAATGCAGTACCCTTGAGCAAAAGGAGCCCAGGGACCATGAATAGGATCATATGTGGAAATATGGGGTAGAACCCAGGACGTGTCCCCTCTAAAAGAGCCTGTACTTCCATGTCTTTGTATTCTTATAGGTGAAATTCCCGAGTAGCTATACTGAATGGCACCAACCTAGGAAATTTGTATTCAGTACAATGAGTTCATAACAGAGAGACTTCTTTCAAGATAGTGCAGGTTCCGGGGCTCCCCTCACTGTTCACAGTGTAACCTGAGGGTTTCTCTGCATCACAGGCCTGCTGGAGGAAGTCTCTCTCATTGTCTAGACAGGCACACAAAAGTCCTCACTCCTGTACAGCTGGGTAACAAACAACTCCATCTGGGCCAGTTAGTGAGAATGAGTGTGAGTGGGCTCTGAAGGTCAGTAATAATGGCCTCTTTGTACCCTTAGCTATCTCTCTCCCCAGTGCTCTGTTTTAACAGGAGACCTTCATTTGTGCCACCTCTCATGGCAGGCCAAGTTCTGTGCACTTATCCTGCCTTTGTGAGACTATATTCTGTTGTTCAGTTACAGTGCTCAATATAATTCAGGAGTCATTCAGGCAGACAACTAAGGCACTGAACATAATGAAATGATTCATTGCAAGCAATGTTGGGCCTATGATGCCTTTCCTATGTTTCCGGAAGCTTGGGAAACCCAAGCACATGTTGGATATCACAAAGCTTCCTGTCATCTAGGACTGGTGAAGCTCATCAGGTTTTGAAACCTTTGACTTCTCCTAGCTGGTCCCTGGGTGGTCAGGTTTTGGGGTTGAACATAAGGCCTGAGTGCTGACCATGAGCTCAGTGCAGAAGCCCAGTGCTTTCCCATTTTGTGTAACAACATCTCTTCTGGTCTGTGAGTGTATGTGTGGGTGTGTATGTGTGTACACCACGGTGTGTGTGTGCGTGGGTGGGTGTGTGCATGCACACATATACATGAGTCCTGAAGCTTGACCTCAGGACGTGAGGACTCTACCTAGTTTCTCTTGTACAATGATATCCCTCTCCCACTTGAGCCACAGAGCCACTTCAGGCTTTGTCCTAGTCATATGGTCCTGAGAAATCAAGCCCACGATTTTATATATGCAAAGTATTCTACCACTAAGGCACATTCCCAGCCCTCTATTTCAGCTTTGTTAGTTTATTTCTGTCTTTTTTATTGTTGTTGTTGTCAATTGAAGGAGTTGAAGTCTTGGTGTGGGTGCTGTCCCTGACCCCTTCAGCTCAAGTCTTGTGCTCTACCACTTGAGCTACAGAGCTACTTCTGGTTTTCTTGTGGTTCATTGGTGCTAAATTTCTCAAGGACTTTCCTGCCTAGGCTAGCTTTGAACCATGATCCTCAGATCTCATCCTCCTGAGTAGGTAGGATAACCAACATGAGCTAAAGCACCCAGCTTCCCCTTCAGGTTCTTAGTAGTGAATTGGAGATAATAGTCTCATAGTACCTTTTCTGTCTGAGATAGTTTGGAACCCAGATCTTTAGAACTCAGCTTCCCGAGAAGGCAGGATGACAAACTTCAGCTACTGACCCCTTGGCCATAGCCTCTGCTGCAAGGGGGTCCATGGCTCCACGTGGTGGAGTGCTAGCCATGAGCCCAAGAGATAAGGGTCAGTGCCTCAGCCCTGAGTTCAAGGTTCATGACCAAGAAAAAACCAAACCAAACCATTGTCTGCTGTAGACAACTCACGAGTCTTCAGTAATACATAATTTTGTCCCTGACATGGGGGCCTATCTGAGCCGCAATATTCTTGTCTGTATAATCCTCTAAGTTGTGGAGCTCTTACATAGACAAGATGTAAGAATGCACCCTGTTAAGGACATAGCACATGGCACTCTTTGCACCACTCAGCACACAACATCCTGGGAAAGACTCAGCACATAGCACCCTGTGCAGGACTCAGAATGGAGCACCCAATGGAGGACTCAGCACATAGCTCCATTCCACAAGCTGTCATTAGAATTAGGGTGCTTTCATCAGTATCACCATTCTTTGAGGAAAATTTACAAACCATAAAAGTTCACATTTAATGGTTTAGTGGGGTGTTTTTCTGGGGAGAGGGTGTTAGCCATGGGGCTTGAACTCAAAGCTCTACCATTTGGAGCCACATTTTGAGGTGTCTCTCAGACTTCCTGCCAGGACTGGGTTTTAAAGCCCCTGAGCAGCTAAGATAACGGGCATAAGCCAGGATGACATGGGTAACCCGTGGAGCAGGGTTGCAGCAGTTTACATGTGACTAAGTCAGGTTAGGTGGCAGCTGTCAGCACCAGACTCCTAGCTTGCTCTGTAATGAGGTATTTGAAGTTCTGTCCTTCTATAGAATATCCTACCTTTTTTTGGTATCATACCTGGGGCTTGAGTAAGAGCTTAGACACTGTCCTTAAACGTTTGTGCTCAAGGCTAGCACTCGATTGAAAGACAGCAGAACTTCTGAGTTTTCTGTTTTGTGGCACTGAGGAATCGAACCCAGGGCTTCGTGCTTACTATGAGAGCACTCAACCACCGAGCCTCAGGAGGGAACGAGGTATAAATAGATAGAGACTGCTGTATATAAATATTATATACACAAAAAGAGATTTCTACATAATATTAAATCATAGATAATATTGCTACCAATACTTAGGTATCAAATTATGTCTCCATTTAATGATGTGTCCCAGTTAACAATTAATAAAGCATTAATTAATAATTACTCAATATCCCATAACTGTTTATCATATATGTACATATATCCATACATATAATTTGATATTTCATAGAATGAGAACAGTCTATATATTATTAAATTATGCATCATATGTTACTCCCAATTATTAGTTGTTTAATTATGTCACCTTGTAATTTTTATTTTGTTAATGCTTAATAAAATATTAATTAAACTTAGTGCACATCCTACACTTATTGCATGTAATATTATCCTAGAATGATTCACTACTAATTCAATCTGTTTATCATTTACTGTAGTGGTAACTTTTCTACCTATGATGTTTTCTACCTTTATTACATCCTATTACATAGCATATAGATTTGCATCCAAATTATACATCCTACCTGACACTGAGCACTTTCAAAGAAAAGGAAAACATGTGTCGTGCTCAGCTTCTCACTCCAAGATTACATTTTTGGGAGTGCTGGGATCTAAAATCAGGGCAAAGAAGGCTCAGTTCATGAATAGGTGACTGCCAGCACAGCAGCCCCTAGGCAATTCAGCTGCCTGGCAGTGCCCAGGCCCTGAGATTGAGCCCTGTATGTTGACTCCAAATTGTGCTTAGAGTAGTTATTCATTTTATTTTTTATTCATTTACCATTTATTTTATTGACTGCTATAACACATGGAATATTTACTACATTTATTACATAGGATATAGAATTGCCTATGCATGAAACTTCACACCTGACAACCAGGACTTTCACAGAAAAAGAAAACATGTTTCACCATGTGTCCTACTGCAAGATTCAATTTTTGTTAGTGCTGGCATCTGAACTCACAGCCTACAAGGCCCAATTCATGAATGGGTGAGTGTCAGTACGCCAGCCTGGGGCATATGGAGCCAACCAGCAGTTCCCAGCACCTGAGATTTAGTCCCAGGGGTTGACAAAACAAGCACAGATAAATATAGATCTTTATAGATCTTTATAGAGTACCAGAGATGTCTACATATTATTTTAGTTATATAGGCTACATTCCTACCAATTCTTGGGTATTTATTATGCCTCCATGTAATTAATATTACTTTTTTCATCCTTAATGAATTATTAATTATATCGACCAATGTCCTGAAATTGTTGTGTCCATGTAATTAATAGTATTCTTTTAATGTGTTAAAAATTTTCATTAAAATCCATCAGCCTCCTAAAATCACTCTGTAATTTTATGCTAGTATCATTCAGGAACAAGTAATACAACCTTGACATTCATAACTTTCCATCGGTATTCCTATGAATAGGAACGAGAATCTTAGGATCTCCCTTCATTGGTTGGAGTCAGGACCCAGCTTCAAACACAGGTCCTATGTTGTCATGTTGGCCCATGGCTTCTCTGGAAGAACGACAGCATTCAGCAATGCCAGGTTACCAACACTTTTCAGCCCTGTCATTTAGACCCAGGATGGTCACCTTGAAAATAAAACAAATGTAAAACCAGCAGCCATCTGCAAGTTACTGGGTTTTTTTTAATGTGTCTTTTCATTTATTTATTTTTCCTGTCAGCCTTTGAGGCCCAGGAACCTAGGTTCAGCTGTGGGTCCAGTGGCTGCAACCCAGGCTAGAGTGATCAAAGCTGAGAAGAGTTGCCATGCCCTGAGTTCAAGCCCTGTGCTTGGCAAAATAAAAATACATAATACATACATGCATACGTACATATATACATTAAAAATATTTAACAATTATTAGGCTACTTGGAGTTGTTTTCACGCCATTTTTTCTTCCGGGCCTGGGATTTGAACTCAGGGTCTGGGTAAATCTGCAGTAATGTGGGGGAAGGGAAAGCTCACAGTGCTGGAAGATAAGAAAGACAGGCCTGTTCCTAGCACTCGCAAAAATAATATTTGTATACATTTTAAATACATGATTTATACTTACATACACATATTTACTGCATATTGCAGTTAGTGTAGTTATTCATTTTATTTTGTTTTTTATTCATTCATTATATATTTTAGAGAGTATGATTACATGTATAACATTTTTTACATCCTATAACACAGAACATAGATTTTGCTCTGTATTATACATCATTCCTGAGACCCAGGACATTCACTGATAAGGAAAGCAAGTGGGACACTTGCCTTCTTCCACCAGGATTAGGTTTTTGGCAGTTCTGTGATTTGAACCCTGGGCCTAGAAGGCCCACTTCATGAATGGGTCAATGTTAGCCCACCAGTCTGACGCAAGTGAAGTTGTTGAGCAAATTTGAGGACCTGAGAATGAAGCCCTAGGAGTGGCCAATATATAAACAGATAGATGTGTAGATTGAAGCATGTGTGTGTGTATTTACATATGTATATGAATCTATAAATAAAGTTATATAGAGAGACAGATAGACATTTATGTAGATTCTAGTGTATAACGCTATACAAAGAATGATGACCTATATCTTATTTTTATATATTCTATTACTATGAATTATTTGGTCTAAAATTATGCCTCCATTAATTAATCACGGTAGGAGACTTAATAAAGTATAAATTAAATTAATCAATGACCTATATTTATTCTGTACAATCTTATACTACAAATGACTAGCTAATTAGTAGTTCAATTGGTATATTACAAAGATTGTTCTTATAGATAGGAACGAGTAGGTGAAAGTCCCAGGATCAAACTGAGGGCCTAGGTGTCTTGGTTGGGCTCAGGCTTCACTGACAGCCCACCAGCCTTCGGCCATGCAAGGACATGTACAATTTTCAAGCCGAGGCATTAAGAGCCAGGGTGGTCACTGTGCAAAGGAAACAAAGGTAAAACTATTGTCTAAAACTTCCTGGTTTTTCCTCCTCCATCTTGGTTGCTTTATTTTTTTTTTTGCCTGAGTTGAACTCAGGTCGTAGGATCCCTGGATCATCTGTAGGTGTAAAAGCTGCACATCAGCCTAGGGTAATCAAGGCTGAGGCAGAGTTGTGGTGACCTGAGTTCAAGCCCCGTGCCTGCCCTCCCAAAAAAGTTAATGTCCTGGCTAGGAGTTAGGGCCATTTTATCTGCCATACCTGGAATTTGAACTCAGGGACTGGGTAACACTATTGTGTTCTGGGTGAAATGAAAGCTAACCTCCTAGAAGAAAAAAAAAATCCGGAGCATTTCCCAGTGTGTGAATTCCAGCCTTAGAAATGGCAAAAAAATATTTATATACATGTATAATATCTATCATATATATGTATTTGCATAGATGTTACATATTGTATCTAGGGCACTATTTCCACAGAAAGGAAATCAGGTCAACATTGGCTTCTTACTCCACCTATTGACTTCAGCACTCCTGGGATTTGAACTCAGGGCCTGGAATGTCTAAATCATCAAGGGGTCAGTTTAAGGACAGCAGCCTCAAATAAATTCAATGCCAGGCAGTTCTCAGGACCTGAGTTCTAGCCACATGAGTGTCCAATATATAAATAGATAGATGTGTAAATTGCTGCAAATACGTGTATATAAGTATATATAGTGAGAGAAAGAGAGTGATGTATATGTATATTCCACTGTACATTTAAATATAAATATATTTATAGAATGTGAGATGTCTATATATTATTAAATTACATGTAATATATTACTAATAATTATTAGGTATTAAAGTATGCCTCCATTTAATGAAGTATCATGGATTAAGGCACAATAAAGTGCTTCCTTGTGTAAATGGAGCTCTGGGACAATTTCTAGGCTCATAGTTTAAGCCTCAGAATCTGCACTAAAAAAAAAGCCAGTAATTGCATGTGTCTGTGTATATATGCATGTATTTCTATCAGTGAACATCCATAGTCGTTATGAACAATAGCACCCAGCTAACAAATTTGCTTTGAATAGAATGATGTCATAGCACAGAGAGTGCTTTCAAGACAGTGCATTTTCCTAGTCAAAAAAATTTAAGACCGTGGCTTGGAATTTGCACCATTTTTCTGACAGGCATGGGATGTCAACTCAGGGTCTGATTATCTCTCTGGCACTGTGGGGGAGGGGAAACCCACCATCGTTGAAGACAAGAATTTCAGACCAGTTTCCAGGGACTGAATTCAAGGCCCAGTACTGGAAAAAATAATATTCATACATGAGATCTATTTACATACATGTGATTACTCCACATGACATTTATTACCCTTATGTATTTTTTATTTATTTTATTTAGTATTATTACATATATAACATTTATTTCATTTATTACATCTTATGAAATGGATTTATTTGCATACAGATTATACATCATACAGAGACCCAGGACTTTCACAGAGAAGGAAAAAAATGGGTCAAAATTGGCTTCTGACTCCACATATAAACTTTTGGCCATGCTGGGATTTGAACACACAGCCCACAATGCACAAATCATGAATGGGCCAGTTGTAAAACAAAAGCCTTTGGCAAACTGGACTGCCAGCCACTTCTGAGATCAAGCAATACTAGTGGCGGATAGATAGATAGATAGATAGATAGATAGATAGATAGATAGATAGATAGATAGATAGATAGATAGATAGATAGATAGATAGATAGATGTGTAGCTTGCTATGTATATGAGAGAGAATATAAGGATATTAAATTATATATATTATGGATTATTAGTTATTAAATTATGCCTCCTTTGAATGTAATGAAGTATCATGGTTGAATACTTATTAAAGCATTAATGTAAAAGTAGTCAGTATTCCTTAATTGGGAGAATCATACCATGGTGCTAGAATGGAAGACAATACTTTTTGTGTGGCATTCTATAAGAGAATCATGAACTAACTGCAAATTTAATTGTTACTTTTATAACATTCCATTAGGCATTCCCATGGATAGGAATGATTTCTCAAGATCTCACTCCATTTGTAGGTGGCAGTCCAGGCACTTCAATTCCAGGCCTGGGTAATTTACTTCAAAATGCAAACCATTGGAATGACACTGTGAAGATTTCAGATTGTCAGGATGAAAGAAAAGAATGAGAAGAAAAGAAAGCAAAGTGTCAGTGAATCCTACCTGTAAGCCTAGCTCTTCAGGAGGCTGAGAGGTAGAGAATGCCAGTTTGAATTCAGCCAGGACAGGAAATCCCACCACACTCTTATTTCTGAGGGATTACAGGAATAAAAAATTCCCATGAATGGGGCTATGACTCAAGGGCAAAGCACTACCTTTGAGCAAATGGAGCTCAGGAACATTGCCTAGGCTCACAGTAAAACCCCCGCACCTTCCAATAAAAAAAAAGCCAGTAACAACTTGTCACCCCCTGTATGTATGCATGTATTTCTATTGGTGAAGGTCGAGTTCCTATGATGAAAGGTATCCAGCTAGGAAATTTACTTTGAATAGAATGATTTCATAGAACAGAGAGAGTTTTCAAGACAGTACATCTTCCAGGGCTCCTCTCACTGTTCCTATTGTAGCCTGAGGTTTTCTCCACATCAGGGACTGCTGGAAGAAGTCTTCCTCGTTGTTGGAATAGGCCTCACTCCTGTACAGCTAAGTGATTTAAAAAAAAAACTCCTTCTAGGCCAATTAGTGTGGAGTGTGGGTGGGCTCTGAAGGCCAGGAGAAAAAGGCCTCTATGTACCTCAATCTATTTCTCTGCCAAGAGCTCTGTTGTGACAGGAAGACTTCATTTGTGCACCTCCCATGGCCAAGTTCCCTGCAATTGTCCTGTCTTTGTTAGACTATGTTCCAGTGTTGAAATAACCTGCTACAATTAATTCAAGGGTCCTTCTGGCAGACAACTAGGGACCTGAGCCTAATGAAATGATTCATTATTGGCAATGATCCTCCCTGCGTTTTCAGAAGCTTGCTAAATCAAAGCACATGTGTAATATCACTATGCTTCCTGTCATCTAGGGCTGGTGAAACTCGTCAGATTTTGAAATTTTGACCTCTCCTAGTTGGGCCCTTCATGGCTGTGTTTCAGGGTTGACCACAGGACCTGGGTACTGACTATAAACTCATTGCAGAAGCTCAGTTCTTTATCATTTGGTGTCACAGCTTTACTTCTGGTATCTGTGTGTGTATGTATGTGTGTTCATATACTTGTCCTGGAGCTTCAACTCAGGACCAGAACACTGTACCTGAGTTTCTCCTGTACAAGGATAGCACTCTACCACTTGAGGCACACAGCCAATTCACGTTTTTCTCTAGTGATGTAGTACTAAGGAATGAAACCCAGGGATTCACACATGCAAAGCACTGTACTCCAAAGACACATTCCCAGCATTCTACTTCAGGTTTCTTTCTTTTGTTGGAAATTGGAGGAATTTAAATCTAGGCCTGGGTGTTATCCTTGAGCTCTTTAGTGAAAGCCAATCGCTCTACCACTTGAGCAACAGCACACCTTCAAGTTTTTGGTGGGTCACTGGAGAGAAGCGTCTCAAGGAATTTTCTGCCCAGGCTGGCTTTGGACCGTGATCCTCAGCTCTCAGCATCCTGAGTACCTAGGATGACAGGCACGAGTCAGCAGCGACTAGCTTCCACTTCAAGTTTCTAAGTGGTGAATAGGAGATAATAGTCTCATGGGACCTTTTGTGTCTGGGATAGTTTTGAACCCAGATCGTCAGATCTCAGTTTCCTGAGTAGGCAGGATGACAGACCTCAGCTACTACATGACTAGACTGTAACACTCTGTTGCAAGGGGGTCCTTGGCTCCACATGGTAGGGCACTACCCATAATCTCCACAGGTAAGTGTCAGTGGCTAGGCCCTGAGTTCAAGGTTCATGATCAAGAAACATAAACCAAAACAATTGTCAGCAGGAGACAACTCACTAGAGTTAGGTACATACATAATTTTGGCCCTAACATGAGGACATATCTGAGCCACAATTCCTCATCTGCACAATCATCTTACTTGTGTAGCTCTTAAAAGAACCAGATGAAAAAATAAAAAATTGCACCCCATGAAGGACTCAGCACACAACTCATGAAAGACTCATCACATAGCTGTAACCCACATAATGTCATTAGAAATAGGGGGCTTTCATCAGTATCACCATTCTTTCAGAAACACGCCACATACAGTCCAAATTTAAATTTTAGAGGGGTGAGATTTTTTGGGGGGGGAGTCAGCCACGGGGATTGCACTGAAATGTTGGGGGTACTGTCCTAAGATCTTTTGATCAGACTAGAACTCTAACACGTTAAGCCACAGCTCAGTGTTTTACAGACTTCCTACCAGGGCTGGGTTTTAAACCCACCAGTGTCAGATCTCAGCCCCCGAGTATCTTGGATGACAGGATGAGCAAGCCAGCAGCATCTAGTTCATGGAACTGGGTTGCAGCGGTTTACCTCTGGCTAATTCAGGTTAGATGGCAAATGTCAGTACTAGACTCCCAGCTTGCTCTTTGATGAGGTATTTGCAGCCCTATCCTTATATAGTTGCAGTCAGAACATTCTCTTTTCCTTTTTTGTTTTTGTTTCGGTGCCAGTCCTCGGGCTTGAGTAAGGTTTTAGAGACAGTCCCTAAGCCTTTATGCTCAAAGCTAGTCCTCGAATGTTTGAGCTACAGCAAAACTTCTGGATTTTTCTATGCACATGGTAGTGAGGAATCGAACCATGGGCTATGTACTTACTAGGTGAGCACTCTACCAATGAGCCCCAGTAGTGACAAGTGTATAAACAGATAAATGTGTAGATTGGTAGATAGACAGACAGACAGACAGACAGACAGACAGACAGACAGACAGACAGACAGACAGACAGATAGATAGATAGATAGATAGATAGATAGATAGATAGATAGATAGATAGATAGATAGATAGATAGATAGATAGATAGATAGATAGATAGATATAGATATATTTAACGAGAGATGTCTGTAAATTATGAAATTGCATATTTGATATTTCTACCAAATATTGTCAATTAAATTATTCCTTCCTTTTTTAAGTATCATGATTAAATGCCTAATAAAGTATTAATTGAAAATTAGTCAATGTAGTATAATGGTTGTGAATAATTTTATAATATAATTGTACACTACTAATGTAATTGTTACTTTTACAACATTCTATTTGTACAGATGCCTATTGGAAAGCGTCTTTTTTTTATTTTAATTTTAATTTGTTTTAATTTTTTGGGGGGTTCCGGTCGTGGGGCCTGAACTCTGGGCCTGGTTGCTGTCTCTCAACTCTTCAGCTCAAGGCTAGCACTCTACCACTTGAGCCACAGCGCCACTTGTGGCTTTTTTCTTTTTGCTTATGTTGTGCTGAGTAATCAAACCCAGGGCCTCTAGCATGCAACACAAGCACTCTACCACTGAGCCACCTTCACAGCCCTGGAAAGCATTTATTAGAATCTCCCGCCAGCCATTCATTATTGGGAGTCCCAGGATTCAACCTTCAGTCCTAAGTTGCTGATTTCGGCTTGGCTTCCCTAATATCCCACCAAACATCAGCAAGGTAAGGTCATGTACATTGTCTGGGCATTGTTATTTAGCCCCAGGATGGTACAATACAAAGGGGAAAAAAAGTAAAAACACCTTATTGAACTTCTCAGTTTTATCCTTTTCCTTTTTATTTTTATTTTTTGCCAGTCCTGAGATTTGAACTAAGGACCTAAGATCCCAGGATCATCTTTGGCAGAGATGCCAAGACTTGAGTTCAAGCCCGGTACTTGGACTACAACCAAATAACAACAACAACAACAACAACAACAACAATAGTAATAATAATAATAAAAAGGCTCAGGCTTGGAATTTGCACCATTTTAATGGCAGGCCTGGAATTTAAACTCAGGGTCTGGGTAACTCTGCGGCACTGTGGGTGAAGGAGAAGATCACCGTCCTAGAAGACAAGAAGTTCAGAAAAGTTCCAAGGCCCTGAATTGAAGTCCCAGTACTGAAAAAAATAATACTCATATATGAGATCTATTTACATACAAGGGTTTATTCCATATGTCATTTTTTACCCTTATGATTTAGTATTATTACACATAAAACATTTATTTTATTACATCTTATCACATATACTGAGACCCAGGACTTTCACAGAGAAGGAAAAAAATGGGACAAAATTGGCTTCTTACTCCATGAATACATTATTGGCCATGCTGGGATTTCAACTCACAGCCTACAATGTCCAATCCATAAATGGGGTCACAGTATTAGCCCACCAGCCTCCAGAAAACTGAGTTGCAGCCAGGAAGTTCTGAGGACCTGTGATCAAGCCACAGTAGTGCCATATATATATATATATATATATATATATATATATATATATGTGTGTGTGTGTGTGTGTGTGTGTGTGTGTGTGTGTGTGTGTGTGTGTGTGTGTGTGTGTGTGTGTGTGTGTGTGTGCTTGTGCACACATGTGCATGAGTGCATCTTGGTTGTAGGGCTTGAATTCAGGGCCTGTGCTCTGTCCCTCCGTTTTTTCATTCAAGGATAGCCCTCTACCACTTGAGCCACAGCTTTTCTTCCAGCTTTCAGGTGGTTCTTGGGAGAGGAGACATTTCTTGTTGGGCTGCATCTTTATGGTTGTCCTCCGATCTTAGCGTGCTGAGGGAGCTAAGAATATGAGAGCATGAGCCATTAGCATCTGGCCAAGCTTTCCTTCTTGGATAAAACAGAATACCTATTTCCTAGCCAAGCACCCATCTACAGCTATCCCTCCTTCCCCTCCCCTAACCCTCCAGGCTTCAGAGGAAACATACTCTCCCCTGAGGACAAAGAAATAGGATGCACTGACAGGTTTGAGCATTAAGTTCTCCACAGAGCCAGGGGCTGCTGGGAGTTGATGTAGAGATCTGAGATCTAGGCCAGGGAAAGTAGACAGCTGTTAGAACAGAAAGTATGAAAAGACATGCCTATAATCCTAGCTATTCAAGGCTGACACTGGAAGATCAATCAAGATTCAAAGCTAGCCTGGGCATACTCTTATCTCCAAAGAATCACCAAAAAGCTGGGAAGAAGAAATATTATAATTCAAATATTAGAGTATCAAACTTATGCAAACAAGCTAAAGGTTCCCACCTAGGCTCTTCAAGCCTTGGTAAACACACACACACACACACACACACACACACACACACACACACACACACACACACACACACACACACACACCATGTTCATGCAAAATTAGAGATTTCTACACTGTAACCTTTGGGTATTCTCTACCTTTTTCCCCACTAAATCTGGTGGTTGTTGGCCTAGGACTTCGATGCATCCAACACCACCTAACATCTATAATTTTGGGGAACAGACTGGCTATAACATCAGCCTTCCCCAATCCGAGCTCCTTAATTGGGTCATGGTCTATCCAGACCCTATGGGATACCTTTTACAGACTTGCCAAGATCCTTTAAAAAGGCATCACATGCTGGGCACTTTTGGCTCACGCCTGTTGTTCTGGCTACTCAGGAAGGTGAGATCTGGCTTCCAAGCTAGCTTGGGTAGAAAAGTTTGTGAGACTCTTATCCTCAAAGAATCATCACAAAAAAAGAAGTGTCCCTGTGGCTCAAGTGGTAGAGTGCAAGCCTTGAGAAAAAGAGCTCAGGGACAATGCTCATGGACAACAACAACAAGGAGAGGCATTGCATGTTGGCTTTGGGATTGACATGGGCCAAATATTGGAAATTTCAAGAGTGCCAAGATAAAGCAGTACCTCCTTTAGTCCCATGCTCTTCTATCTTGTCCAATCCCTGTCCTTGGCTGTGCTTCAGGACAGGATGGCTCTGGCTTGACGGCAAGGCTCCAAGGACGAAGATCCCAGACCAATTGCCCTGGCTCCTTCCTCCCTGCTCACACTGCTGATTCTGCTCTTTGCCATAGACGTTCTTCCTGAAATCCATCCATGAGATCATTGACACCAACACAGTGGTGAATGGTGGGTCCAGCCTAACTCAGGGAAGTCAGAGGTGGAAGCCAGCCTGGGACTAGGCTTCTACTCTGGGTGTGGGCTGAAGCCAGGGCTGACATTTATTTCATTCTGAGCCTTGCTGGGGTAGGGAGACAGTGTAGACACAACATTGAGTCAGGTAAGATGGGAATCTTTAGCACCACTTGTGTGGGGGAGGCTGTGGCAATCAGGGGGGCACTGTTCTTGGTACTCCTCTTTCGGATGTCCCTCTCCCTCTCTCATCCCTCAATAGTAAAAGAGAAACTTTAAATAAGGGTGTCAAAGAAGGGGCAGGGAAATATTTCCGTGTGAACCAGACTTGTGCTTCATATTCATGCTAGCCCCTAATTCCTATTTATCTGAGGATTGGCATGTGGGTTTGGCGGAGGAGGATCATCCTAGCTGAGAATGTAGCTCAGTGATAGACTGGTCGCCAACAAGTCTGAAGCCCTGGGTTTGATTCCACAAAGATAAAGCTGGAAGGGGAGGTGGGGCTCAACTTGTAGACCACCAGTCTTGATCAAATAGAACTCAAGGACAGTGGCCAGGCCCTGAGTTCAAGCCCCATAACTGGAAGAACAAATCCTTGTGGAGGCTTTATTTTCCATTTGGAAACAATTTATGCTTTGTGATAAGCATAACATGGGCCTCTTCCCTGGCCAGCAATGGGCCATTAGATGGCTCTGGAATTTGGGCCTCCTCCCAGCAGCCTCTGCTCTACTTGGCCCACAGGTTACCCTTCCTATCACCAGGTAGATGGAGGCCTAGAGAACCCCACCTGGCCACCTAGTTCTGGTGGCTGCTGAGGATTTGGGAAATCAGTATGTCACATAGGGAGTCATCATCCCCATCAGTCTACAGAGAAAAGGGATTGAGCACTGCAAGCCTGAGTGCACCAGCTGTGGGTAGTTCTGGATGTGGGGATCTGCAGCAGGACACGCTCTGTGGGGGAGTCCTGTATGGGGCAGCAAACCCTGACTTCTCCTCTTGCATTTTCCACACTATCCTGAAGTATCAATTCTTCAAAACCTTTTTGTGCCTTCCTCATTTTGCCCACCCAGGAGCCTGAGGCCTCTGAAGAAGCTGGACTGGTGGAGAGCTCAGCCTGTGTCGGTATCTGGAGCCCCGTGTAGGAGCGACAGAAACTCTTCCAGCTATCTACTCTTCATTTTCTCCTGGGACAGCCGGCACATGCACTCGGCTTTCTCCTGACACAGCTGATCCAGAATGAACATCTGTCCTTTACATGCCAAGAGGGATTCCTGGACGGTGCGGATATGTGCCGACAGCTGGTTGCATCAATGGTGGAGCTCATCTGCAGGAGTCTGGAAGTCCACCTCATCAGGCAGGTTGCGGATGAACCAGATTTTCTTCTTGGATGCCCACATGTCCCACTTCTCATTCTCTCATGTGTTGTGGTGGCAGCTCATGGGCGGGGGACCTGTGGCTCCAGCTCTATCTGGTACTGAGCTGTCCGGCGAAGGGGGAGTGCCTGCAGCAGTCAGGCAGGAGATTCCCCCTGTGGATCTCAGCCTCTGAGAGTGCTAACAGAACCACATCCCTCTCAGTTTGGGGGACATCTCCATTTTCTGCCATGGGCACATCGAGGAGAGTCGCTTCCTCAGCTTTTGCTTCTCCAGGGTTCACAGCTTCCCCTTCCCCAGGGAAAGCCAGGAAGCTCAGCTGGGCCTGCAGGTGCTCCTCCTGTGGACTGGTCACTTCCAGGCACTTGAAACTGTCCTGCCACTTTGGGGGCACCACCTAGTCCCTCCATTTGGTCGGACCCTGCACTTGTTTCAGCTGCTCCAACTGCTGGGTCTGCTTCTGCAGGTTCTACAGAAGGACCTACTACTTGGAGCAAAGCTGCTCATTTGAAGTGATGTGCTGCTCGCAGGTGGCTCTGAGCTCCTGCAGCTAGGCCAGGGACTGCTCCTGCTGCCCCTGCAGCTCACGAGCTGCTTGGCCTTCTCTCTCAGCCACCTCTTTCCATTCCTCTATCTTCTCCTCTGAGCAGTCCAGCTGTTCCCGCAGATGATTCTTCACCTGCTGCACTGAGTCCACGATGCTGGTGAGCTCCTTTTTCTCACTGCTCACCCTGCAGAGAGCATCCCGCAGCAAGGCCAGCTGTTCCTCCAGCTGTGGGTTGCACACACATGCATATCGTGGGGTCTCGGGGATATCCTGCCGATCTTTGGTGTTCTCCTCTAGTCTTCCCAGTTGCTCCTGCTGCTCCGCAATCTGGAGATGGAGACTCTGATTTTCCTGGACCTATATGTGAAGTTGTTTCTCCAGGTTTTTCAACCCCATCTGCGTGCAGTAGGCATGGGCCTGCAATTGCTGTTCCTCCTGAGATGGACCCTGGGGGGGCCATGGCTCTGCCAGCTTTGTTCTCAGTTCCCCCAACTATTCTCTAGGTGCAGCACCTACCTCGATCCTCACTCCTTCTCCTCTGTCAGTTGGTTTACGTGCTCAGTCAGCCACCAGGCCACCTCCTTCGGCATGGAACTCTCAATGCTCAGGTTCTGGGAGAAGGTGTCTGTCTCCAGATTTGCTGTGGTCACCATTCAGCTCAGGTTGTCCTGTAGCCTCTTTAGTACATCACACCTCTGCAGCACTTGTTGGAACTTGCAGATTCTGTTCTTCCTGTTGCTCCTCTATGTCCAGAGTGCTTCCAGCTTCTACGAAAACTCTGTGTTCACTTGCTCCAGGTCATAGAAGCTTCTGGTCTTTTCCTTGAGCTGAAGTGTTACATCCTTCAGCTGTTCAAACAACATTTCAGTATCCTTCTGTAAGTAGTAACCACAGAAGCCACCATCTCCAGCTCCCCCATGCACTGCTCTGCAGCCTGTAGGCAGCTGGTGAGAGCTTCGTGCTTCATTTCTCTGTCATCGGCCGCGAGCTGCATGTGGGCTGGTGCTGATTGTAAATCACTTTCTGCTAAAACCAACCACTGTATGGGTAGCTTGTGGATGTCTAGCTCTGTTCTCGGTGCTTTGTGAACTTGGGCTACCTTCTCCTTCTCTTTCGCTTGTCAATCCTGCAGGTCTTTCTTTTCCTGCTTCAGTGGTTGGATCTCGGCACAGAACACCTGGTTTCTTCTTTTGCTGCAGTCCAGGGAAGGCACCACATGTCGGTAGCACCTCTGCAGATTCTTGGTGGTATCTGGACCCTTGACACTCTGGACCCTGGTGGCTGTGACTGTGTCCAAAGGCAGGGGAGGCCTGTGGTAAGCATCACCTTTGGCCAGACCCTCCGTTGAATCACCCTCCCCAGTGGTGTTTTGTTTGGAATCCTTCCCTTTTTTGTATTCTTTGTTTTCTTGAATGTTGAAGGTCTGACGTGAGGATTCTTCTGCTGGTGTTCTGGCAGTAGTTTGTTGCCCGCAGCTCTGACTCAGAGTCTTATTGTTTCAGACATCTGAGTGCTTTGATGGGAAAGATGGGCTGGCCACATTCCCAGGCTCTGGGAAATCCTCTATTCTCCCACTCACTTAATAGGTTGCCAATTTTCTATTTTACTCCAAATTCGCCTCTAGACTCTTGCTTACCACTCAGTTACCTCTACCTTCCGCAACTTCTGGTAGTGGTGTCAACCAACAGACAGCCGGATGGCTACACAGATTGTTGTGTATGTCTGTTTGTTGCCAGTCCCGGACATTGAACTGAGGACCTAGGCACAGTACGTGAGCTGCTTTTGCTCAAAGATACCCCTCTACCACTGGAGCCACATGGCTCTACTTCTGGATTTGTTGAAACTGAAGTTGGACAGGCGTCTCAAGTACTTTCCAGCCTAGGGTGAATTTTACCATGAATCTCCTTTCACAGCTTTGTAAGTATCATGGAGGACTGCTGAGAGCCACTGGTGCCTACTTAATCATTGGTCTTGCTGATATTCTTGGACAGACCAGTGAATTCCCTACCTTCGGGTTTAAGTGGTGGGAGCTAAAGCCCACAATTCGAATCCTGGTCCTTCCACCTCCAAATGGCAGGAAATGCTAAGAAACTCATTTTTTCCAGAAAAGGTGCCATAAAAATCTTTCTTTTTTAATTTTAATTTTAATTGTTTGTGAACATACTGTAGAGAGGGGTTACAATTACATGGGCAAGATAATGAGTACATTTCTTATAACGAATTGCAGCCTCCTCCTTTGTTTACCCTTCACATCCCTTCCCAGCCTTTCCACCACCCCCACTGCCAATCCTCCCCATCTCCCCCTCATCAAAGTTGTAAAGTTTGTTTTCGACATGAAAACTTGTACTTCTCATTGTTGCAACAAGTCCACCTGTATCCTTAAACAACTTGGTTTTCCCCATCTCCAGAAATTATTCCTACATCAAATATAGTGAAAGCAGGGGTTATAGTGTGGGGGAGGGACATACAAAGAAACAAAGAAATAATCTTATAAATGTGTTAGAAACAAATGCATGAAAGAAAAAAACATTAAAATACAAATCTAAGAGTTCATTTTCCTAACATCACATTATTTAACCTTTTCTGCTTGACTCATACATATACTAGATATTACAAATAAGGTAAACCATGGTAACTATGTTTCTTTGGGCTTGGCTTACTTCACTTAATATAATTTTTTCCAAGTCTTTCCATTTCCTAACTAATGGGGCAATGCCATTCTTTCTGATGGAGGCATAGAATTCCATTGTGTATATATACCACATTTTCTGAATCCATTCATCTACTGAGGAGCATCTGGGTTGGTTCCAGATCTTAGCTATGGTAAATAATGCTGCAATACACATAGTTGTGCTGGTACATTTAGTTTGGTCTTGTTTGTAAACATTTGGGTAAATGCCCAAAAGTGGGATTGCTGGGTCGTATGGGAGCTCTATGTGAAGTCTTTAGAGGAAACCCCATTCTGCTTTCCAAAGTGGTTGAACAAGTTTACACTCCCACCAACAATGCAGTAAGGTTCCCTTCTGTCCACATGCCCTCCAGCATCTGCTGTTGTTAGAGATCTTGATTTTTGCCATTCTAACTGGGGTGAGGTGGTATCTCAACATTGATTTGATTTGCATTTCTTTTATGGCTAGGGAGGTTGAGCATTTCTTCGTGTGTCTATTGGCCAACCTTCTTTCTTCTTCAGAGAAGTTTCTCTTTAAGTCTTTAACCCACTTATTTATTGGGCAGTTGTTTCTTTGAGGATTTGTTGTTGGAGGATTTAATTTTTTGAGTTCCCAGTATATTTTAGATATGAGACCCTTGTCCGTTGTATGGCTAGTGAAGATCTTCTCCCAATCCGTAGGCTTTTTATTGATCTTGCTAGCTATAACCTTTACCATGCAGAAGCTCTGAAACTTCATACAATCCCATTTGTCCAACTTTTCTTTTATTTGTTGTGTTTCCGGGTCTCTATTAAGAAAATTTCGGCCTGGGCCAAGGAGACCTAGGGTTTCTCCTATCCTATCCTGTCGTGTTTTCAGAGTGTCTGCTTTGACTCCGAGGGCTTTGATCCATTTGGAGTTGATTCTGGTGCAAGGTGATGTATAAGGATCTAGCTTTAGTTTTCTACAAGTAGTTAACCAATTTTTACAGCACCATTTACTGAAAAGCCTGTCTTTCTTCCATTCTATTTTTTAATACCCTTATCCAAGATTAGATGGCTATAAGTCTGTAGGTTCATTTCTGGGTTTTCAAATCAATTCCATTGGTCCTGAGGTCTGTTCTTATGCGAGTACCAAGCTGTTTTCATTACCATGGCTTTATAGTAGAGTTTGAAATTTGATATTGCTATTCCTCGAGCAGTGTTCTTGCCGTTGAGTAGCATTTTAGCTATTCGGGGTCTTTTATTGTTCCTTATGAATTTTTGGATTGCCTCTTCTATTTCCTTGAAGAATGAGGTTGGAATTTTTATAGGTATCACATTGAATTTGTACATAGCCTTGGGAAGTATTGCCATTTTCGTGATGTTAATCTTTCCAATCCAGGATCATGGGAGGTTTTGCCATTTTCTAAGTTCTGTTTTGATTTCCTTTTTCAAGATTTTAAAGTTTTCGTCATATAGGTCCTTCACTTCTTTGGTAAAGTTAATTCCTATGTATTTTATTTTTTGTGGGGCTATTACAAATGGAGTTGCTTTCCTAATTTCAGCCCCACTTTTCTCATTGATGGCATACAGAAAAGCCATTGATTTGGGGGGTTAATTTTATACCCTGCTACTTTGCCAAAGTTTTGAATCAGCTTGAGTCATTTGAGAGTGGAGTCTTTGGGATTCTTTAAATACAAGATCAAATCATCTGCAAAGAGGGAGAGTTTTTTTTTTCTTCTTTCCCTATTTGGATCCCCTTTATGTTTGCATCTTGTCTTATTGCTGTAGCTAGGCATTCTAATACTAGATTGAAGAGAAGTGGAGAGAGGGACATCCTTGTCTTGTTCCTGAGTTAAGAGGAAATTGTTTTAATTTTTTAACATTAAGTATAATACTGGCTGTAGGTTTGTCATATACAGCCTTTATTGTATTGAGGAATGTTCCATGGATTCTTAATTTTTCCAAAACCTTCATCATAAAGAGGTGTTAGATCTTGTCTAATGCTTTTTCTACATCTATTAAGATAACCATGTGGTTCTTATTCTTGCTCCTGTTTATGTGATGAAAAATATTAATTGACTTGCATATATTGAACCAGCTTTGCATCCCTGAAATGAATCCTGTTTGATCGTGGTGTATGATTTTTTGGATGAATTGTTGAAGTCGATTGGCCAAAATTTTGTTGAGAATTTTTGCATCAGTGTTCATCAAAGAAATGGGTCTATAATTCTCTTTCTTTGATGAGTCCCTGCCTGGTTTTTGGATGAGGGTTATGATGGCTTCATAGAATGTGTTCGGTAGTGAACTTTCTCTTTCATTTTCATTGAAGACATGGAGGAGTATTGGTGTGAGCTCTGCTTTGAAGGCCTTGTAGAATTCCGCTGTAAAACCATCTGGTCCTGGACTTTTCTTAGCTGGAAGGTCTCTTATTGCAGTTTCTATTGCAATGCTTGATATGGGCCTTTTAAGATGGTTTAACTCATCTTGGTTTAGTTTTGGCATGTCAGTATTTGCTAGAAAAATGTCCATTTCTGTCAAGTTCTCAAACTTATTAGCATAAAGTTTTGAGAAGTATTCCCTTATAATGTTCTGAATCTTGGTTGTCTTCATGGTCCTGTTTCCATTCTCATCTCTGAGTTTATTTATTTGGGTGCATTCTCTTCTTTATCTGATAAGATTTTCTAAGTTTCTGTAAATTTGTTGATTTTTTCGAAGAAACAACTCTTTGGTTTTGATTCTCTCTATAGTTTTTTTTGGATTCTAATTCATTTAATTCTGATAAGTCAGAATTAATTAATTAATTAATTTCCATCTACTGGATTGGGTTTTATCTTGCTGCTCTTTTTCAAGGAGGTTTAGATGTGTCATTAAATTGTTGGTTTCAGATCTCCCCAATTTGTTGATGTAGGAGCTCAGAGCTATAAACTTGGCTCTGAGTACTGCCTTTGCTGTGTCCCAGAGGGGCTGGAAAATTTTGTGCTCATTTTTGTTGAATAGCATGAACATTTGAATTGCCTTTCTAATCTCTTCCACTCATGATTCACCAGTGTGTTGTTCACCCTCCATGTGTTACTGGACTTTTTTGGTGGCTTTTGGTGTTGAGTTCTAATTTTATTCCCTTGTGGTCCGAGAGAATGCAAGGTATAACTTCAATGTTTCTGAATTTAGACAAGTTTGCTTTGTGGCCTAAAATGTCGTCTAATTTAGAAAATGTTCTATGTGCTGCTGAGAAAAACGTGTATTCTAATGCTGCTGGGTAAAATATTCGGTAGATGTCTGTTAAATCTATTTGATCTATGTAGATGTTTAGATCTGCGGTTTCTCTGTTGAGTTTTTGCTGATTTGATCTCTCTAGTGGGAAGAGTGGTGTGCTAAAATCCCCAACAATTAATGTCTTTGGATCTATGTGGGATTTGAGGGAAAGTAGTGTTTCTTGGATAAATGTGAGTGCTTCATTGTTTGGGGAACAGATATTTAGAATGGTAATATCCTGCTGTAGGAGAGATCCCTTAATTAGTATGCTCCTGAAGGCAGCAGACAGAAGGATCTTGTTTTTTTATTCCACTAGACAGTTTATGTGGCTTAATTGGAGAGTTAATTCCATTAATGTTGATAGGATTGAGTGGTATTTGGGAGTTCCTGCCATGTTATCCACCTTCTTGGGGGTTTCAAAAACTGGGTTCTTCCTATGGTTCTTGTATTCTCAGTTTGGGTGCAGTTTCTTGGTGTTTATTGTGGTCTTGTTGGTTTTCTATATGCAGGACATCTTTAAGAATCTTTTGTAGGGCTGGTTTGGTGGCGATGGATTGTTTCAATGTTTCTTTGTTATGGAAGTTTTTTATTTGGCCTTCAGTTATGAAGGAGAGTTTAGCTGGGGACAGTATTCTTGCTTGATAGTTGTTTGATTTTTAGGGCATGGCATACATCATATCAGACTCTTGTTGGATTGTCTCTGCTGAGAAATGTGAGGTGATTTTAATTGCTTTCCCTTTATTGGTGATTAATCTTTTCTCCTTGATAGCTTTAATGATCTTTTCCTTGGTCTGAATTGATCCTGTGTGGATTATAATGTGATGGTGGGATGTCGTATTCTAGTCTGGTCTATTTGGAATTCTAAAAGCTTCTTGTATCTGAATAGGTCTATCTTTTTGCGTGTTTGGGAAGTTCTCTTCTAGGATCCTGTTAAACAAATTTCCTAGACCATTAACTTCTGTTTCTAGGTTCTCCTCTGCAACCATTTTCCTTAGATTAGGCCTTCAGATGGTGTCTTCCAAGTTTTGGATAGATCTATCATATTTCTTGGACTTGTCTTGGATGGTTTTATGTTCTTTCTCTATAATACCTAGTATTTCTTCAATGCCCGAGATTCGTTCTTCTGCATGGTCTAACCTGCTGTCAAAACTTTCTACTTTGTATTTTATTTCTTTTCCTTCTAATTGGGCAGCTTTGATGGCTTTAAATTCTTTGTTGAAGCATTGTTTTAGATCTTGTATGAATTTCTTCACTTCCTTAATTTGGTGTTCACTTACTTGATGGGCTATGGTTTCCTTGTGCTCCCATTCCTTCTGTTGGGTCCATTCAGCATTCCCTTTGTGGTTTTCCTGACTTCCTTCAACTCTTTGTTAATGGATCCCATGAATGCCTTTAGTGATCTTTGTGTATTCTCATCCTGTACTCTCAATTCCTGTATTACTCTTTCCTTAGGTTCCTCCCACTCCCATTCATGCCATTCCTGTAGTTCTCTTTGAGTGTTCTCAGCCTGTTAACGCCATTCCTGCCTTTCTGTTTGAGTATTCTCAAGCTGCTCATGCAAATCCTTTATCAGTTTTTGAGTAGCTTCCTCACGCTCATGATATTCTTGTATAAACCTTTGGATTGCCTTCTCTCTCTCCCTATCACGCTCATACAGAGTCCTTTGTAGGTTTTCAAACTTTTCCTGCATTGACCTTTTGTTTGCTTTCTCTCTCTCCCTATCACGCTCATACAGGATCCTTTGTATGTTTTCAAACTTTTCATTTATCATGTTTGCCAGCAGTGTTTGTAGAGCTATTTGGGAACTCTCCTCTGGATTATTCATTATCTGTTCTGTCCCCTGCTTATCATGAGTGGGAGTTGAGATACCCGGACTTGACATTTTTCTTCTGTTTTTCCGGCTTACTCTGCAGATTTGGGATAAAAATAGCACCAGTTTTGCGCTAGAACACTAACTTAAGGCAAGCATCAACCAAAATCTGTGTTTGCACAGTCAATAGTCTGCAGATAAAATCTAGTTCAACAGATACATTTATTCAACATCAGACAACTATATATTAATGGGCTATGAACCGCAAAGATGAATTTGGAAAACCAGAAATTATTAGGGTTAGGGAGAAATGTGTGTTAAAAATAGGAATAGAGTGATGTGGGAAGGCACAGGTAGAGTTAACTAAGTCCTAATCTCAAAGCAGGAAATAGGTTGGATAAGATGAAAGGAGAGAGAGAGAGAAAAAGAAGAAAGAGAAAGAAAAAAGAAAAGAGACCAGAAAAATAGAAAATAATAATTAATAATACTATGCATATCGAAAACAAACTATTCAGAGGAGAACATGAACATAATGGGAGAAGGGAAGGGATATAAAGGACATGTGAAAAAATTAAAAATAAAAATACTTAAAATATTATATAGGTATAAAAAGTTAGTACTGCTATTAGGCAATTTAAGTCTCAGAGGTTTTGAATTGAGTAATAAATTTGTGGATTAAGTGTGTACTCAATGGGGGATAAGGTCTAATAATCAACTACTAGTTTATCTGAGCATGTGCAGGACAACAATTAAGTCACATAAAGAAGAACGAAAGAGAAGAAAAGGTGAAAAGAATAAGAAAGGAAGAAAAAAACAGAAGTCCAGTAGAGCTAAACAAAAAACAAAAAGAAAATTAAAAAAAGAAAGAAAACAAAGAAAGAAAAACACAAACACATATGTATCCCTGAAATAAAAATTATAAGAGGAAAATAAAGTTACTAGAAAACAATATTTTTCAAAAAAAGTAAAAATTATAGATTAAAAATTTTTAGAAAAGAAAAAAAATTTATAAAAAGTACCAAAAAGAAGAAGAAGAAGAAGAAGAAGAAGAAGAAGAAGAAGAAGAAGAAGAAGAAGAAGAAGAAGAAGAAGAAGAAGAAGAAGAAATAGTTCTTTAATTTTTTGGGGGAGGGGTGGGAAAAATCTTGTATCTCCCTTGTGTCCTTAATCAGCCTCTTGTTGTAGTCTCTGGTCTGCTTTTGGTCCTGTGGCTTGGTTGGTTTCTTAAGTCAGTTTGTTCGAACAGGCAGAAAAATGCTCTGCTTTAACCAGTGTTTTGCGATCGTCCTCCCAGGGTAGTTCAATGGGAGTAGGATCTGCTTTGAATATTACAAAAGAGGGAAATAGCTTTTTCCTCAAGTTTGGACATACTGTGATGAGGGTAGGTTCTGAGTAGAGTTGAGGCACTTCAACAAACAGTAGCTTTTCCGGGGGATAGTTTGTGAGAAACTTACAGAGCCCAGCATAGAGCCATTCTCAGGGTTTCGGTTTACTTAATTTCAATTGATTGTCGAGGCTGCTAAAGGGAGGGACAGCTTCTGGATCTGATAACCCAGAGAAGAAAGCCACTCCTAGCTCTGCCACCCGAGCTGAGTGACTTTTGCCTGGGTGTAGCTGAGTCTGGCAGGTCAGGTTAAGTTCTTGTGACCTGCTAAATGACTCTAGTTTTATTCAAAGGCCTGAGTTGGAGCTAGCAGCTCCGTTGAGCTTTGTCGGTATCCAATATGGAGATCTCCGGTACTGGGGGGTGGGAGGGGTAGCCTTCCCTCCTCTGCTCCCTGAGAAGGAGTGAGGACGTCAGGCTTCTACTTACGCCGAGTCTTGGTTCCTGGGTTGTCTCTGGTCCGCAAACTGCAGGATGAAGATATCCCAAGGAACTCATTTTTATCCATATGAATACCAATGGAATGTGATGTATGTCATGATTGAATGGGCAATTCTTGAATGATTCTACGATAAAATTATATACAATTATATTCTAGGATACTGATTGATATTAATCAATACTTTATGAAGTGTTAAAAAAATACTTTCATTAAAAGGAGAAATAATGAAATACCTAAGAATTGGTTGTCACATAGCATAGAGATGCCATTTTTTTCTGCCAGGACTGGGATTGCAACTCATGGTCTGGGTAACTCTGTTGCACTGTGTAGGAAGGGGAAGCTTGCTTTCTTGAAGTCAAGAAATTTAAGTCTGTTCTTTACGCCTGAAATCGATCCCCACCACTAGCAAACATCCTATTTGTGTACATTTTAAATATTTGATTTATATTTACATACATATATTGACTCCATATTGCATTCAGTGTAGTTATTCATTTTACCTTTTATTTTGTTCATGTAGTAACCAGTTATTTTATTTAATAGTATGGCACATAGAATATTGATTACATTGATTACATAGGATATAGGTCTGCATATGTATTCCACTTCATACCTGACACGCAGGATGTTCACAGAAAGGAAAACATGTGTCACCATCTGTTTTTTACTCCACGATTCATTGTTTGGGAGTGCAGGCATATGAACTCATGGCCTACAGGGCCAAATTCATGAATGATTGAGTGTCAACATGCCATCCTGGGACAAACTGAGCAGACAGGCATTTACCAGGACCTGAGATTGAGCCCCTTGGTTTGACAAAATAAGAACACATTGGCACGCACATTGTAGTATGCTAATAAAAATATATATATTTATAGTGTGCCAGAGGTGTCTATCCATTATTCAGTAATATAGACCACATTCCTAACAATTCTTGGGTATTTATTATGCTTCCATATAATTAATATTATTGTTTTCATCCTTAATAAACTGTTAATTAAATCAATGTCCTGAAATTATTGCGTCCCTGTAAGAAATACAAACAAGACCACACTAAAGCTCCCAGCACGCCTTTGTTTATTGCATCATTATTTACCATAGCTAAGATATGGAACCAACCCAGATGCCCCTCAGTAGATGAATAGATCAAGAAAATGTGGTATATATACATAATGGAATTCTATTCCTCCATCAGAAAGAATGACATTGCCCCATTTGTTCGGAAATGGAAAGACTTGGAAAAAATATAGTAAGTGAAATAAGCCATACCCAAAGAAACCTAGCTCCCATGGTCTTTATTTGCAGTAACTAGAATATGTCTGAGTCAAGCAGAATAGGTCAGATAAGTTGATATTAGGGAAATGAACCCTAAGATATGTATTCAAATGTTTTTTTTCTTTCATGGGCTTGTTTCTAATACATTTATAAGATTATTTTTTTGTTGCTTTGTATGTCCCTCCCCCATGGTATAACCTCTGCTTTAACTGTATTGATGTCGGTATAATTTCTGGAGGGGAAGGGCAAAAACAAATCGTTTAAATAGGGATACAGGTGGACTCATTGCAACAATAAGATGTACAAGTCATTATGTCGAAATCGAACTTTTCAACTTTGGTGGGGTGAGGAGGATTGGGTGGAGGCGTTGGGGGAGGATGGGAAGGGATGGATAGGAGAAACAAAGTAGGAGGCTAAAATGCTTGACAAGAAATGTACTCATTGTCTTGCACAGGTAATTTTAAGCCCTCTGTACAGTATTTTCACAAGAAAAAATAATAAATTTTAAAAAAGAAAAAAACAGAAGAAAAAAATCATGAAGATGTCATGATCTTGTATTTAATGGACTCCATGGACTCCACTCCCAAGTTACTTGAGCTGATATAAAACTTTGGCTAAGTAGCAGAATATAATTTTGTCTCAATAAAACCAACCAAGAAAGGAATAAAAAATAAACAAGAAAGAAAGACACAGTTGGAAATTTGGGCTAATTTTGTCATTATGTTTTGAGAATTCAAGTTTCCTATAGAAATGCAACTCAAATATAATCCTCAGTTGTGTTTTAAATGTTGTCTTAATTACATAACATTTCTAGTTGCAAAAGAGCTCATGATTCCCAATCAAAAATTTGAAAATGTAAGCATCATTCTGTTAGATTCCAAAGAAATGATGAAGAATTACAAAAGTCAAAGCCTGGAGAAATAGGAAAGTTCATTTAATATAGGACTTTGTAGACTTGCCTAAATTAGAATTAGATTTAAAATAGATAATTTTTGTTTGTAATTTAATATTCTATAGGATACTTCAAAATTCTTTTCAAATAAAAGATTTAATTTACAAATTCACAAATGATTCTGGCATTCTAATTGACTAGAGTAGTCTTTCAAGTGAGGTATAATAAGAACTTAGTTAATAGATAATTCCAACAGTTCATTTGTAAAATGATAATGTGAATAATCTAGACAAATTGTCAACAAATTGATGATATTAATTCATAAATATAGGAAAAGAGCAATCTTTTGAGACTTTGGTGTAACATGGTATGAAGAGAGTAATTGTGTGACATTTTTTTCTACCTTTACATAGCACAGGAAGTAATTTCTTAATTATGTACCTCTGTATACAATGAGAAAAGTGCTGTGTTTGAGGGGTTTTTAAATTTTGTTTTTGTTGTTTGGTTTGTCCTAGGGCTTAACCCCTGGCTTGGGCACTGTCCCTGAGCCTGTTTTTGCTCAAGGCTACTGCTCTACCACTTGAACCTCAGTGCCACTTTGGTCTGGCTTTTCCTTATGAGTTTGTTGGAGATAAGAATCCAAGGAACTTTCCTGCCTGGGTGGGCTTTCAACCATAATCTTCAAATCTTAATATTAAGATATACAGATCTCCTGAATATCTATGATAGATAATATATATATATATAGTAAAATAAATATAAAATAAAAATAAAAATAAATTCTATTTGCAAGTGTTCTGATCTCAAGAATACCACTGTTGGGAAAATGATGTAGCAAAGTTAAGTGTATTATTCTTTCCACAATAGGAAGGGCATCACATTAGCAAAAGTGTAGTATTTTTTCACAATATTGATAAACTAGTCATGATGTGAATTTAGGGAATTTTAATGTGCACCTTACAAGTTGGAAACTGTTGGGCTAGGATGACTTTATGGCATAAAAACTTGGGATTGATTGTCATAGAAATAATAGTTAATCTGATGAACAAAAGTTTACCCTTACAGAATTTTTATTGGAAGTGGCACTGTGGCTCAAGTGGTAGAGAGTTCACCTTGAGCTGCAGAGTGCAGGGACAGTGCCCAAGCCCAGATTTCAAGCCCCATGACTTACCAAAAAAAAAAAGAAATTAATTATTATAGTTACTTCATAGTTTTATCCTCTACAAGAATGTGTCTATTTTTTCTGTTGACTTTTAAATATGTAATGCCTCATTGAAAACTGCATCTATTGCAGAATTAAATAAAGTACAAACAGGTACTCTTTTGAATGTCTCTGGTATGGCATGTTCAGAATTTGAAAATGAGTAGTTAGTAGTCATAGGAATGTTGAGGAACAGATATATTCTCTCCTCTTAACAATTAGTAAGTTTTCAAAGTTAGGAGTTTCCATAGAATTGAACGGTTTTCTGTTTTAGTATGAGACAAAACTAAAAATAATGTTTTATTCCAAATAATGCCAAGTATATTCTGAAAATATTGTATAGTTTGATAACATTCCAATTGATGTCTGATAAAGAAAGAGGTAATTCAAATTAGCAACCAAAATGTTCATTTTTAAAGGTAATAAACATAAAATAATATTTACTATACCAATACAGTGAACTTATATTTTATGTAGCTCATTTTTTAGCTTAATTTTATTGTCAAGGTGATATATAGACGGGGTTGCAGTAATTGTAAGCTATTGAATACATAACATGTCGAAATTTTTACCCCCTCCCTCATTTTTCTCACACTTTTCCTTCATCCCAATACCACTCACAAATTGTAATGTAAATTTCCAACATATTGTCCTGTGACTATTGCTATTGCATTGGTTTGCCTTTTGTCCTTAGTCTCGCCATTTTATTGTTCTGCTTCCCTTGCCAAATGAAGATAAATATATATACAATACAATTGTATTGTATTTGGATATTGAATCCAAATACAATGGACAAACCATAGGGGAAAACACAAAAGAAAAAAGAAATCACATAGTACATTAAAAACAACAACCACAAAGAAAAACCTCTCAGCATCATTTTATATGATCATTTATACATAGCTATTGATTCATTCTGCTCATCTGCTAAGACTATCAGATATTTCCTAGTTATTACAAATGAGGGAAACCATCAAATCTGTTTCTTTGTTTCTTGCTTATTTTTTTAGTAGGATTTTTCCATGTCTTTCCATTTCCTTATGAGTAGAAAGCATAGAAGTACACCGTACATATATAACCATATTTTGTCAATTTATTCATCTACTGAGTAGCATATTGTTTTAAAACATGATTGCATGTAAGTATCACTTAAGGCCATTCAAAAATGACAGATGCTGCCTCAACAGATATACTAATATCATGATTTCTAGGTAAGATAGTATTTTATGGTGGTACAAATGTTGAGATATAGGATGAGTCTGATGTATATCTTGCATGAATTAGCCAGGAAGATATCCAATATCATGTAGGATAAAAATGGTAGTGACAAAATGTTTCCCTTGAGAAAGATATAGGAGGCTGTCAGAAGTATGAAGTAGTTCAGATAAATTTGAAGAATTTAGAAATGCAAGCTCAATTATGTCTCTTGAAATAATAATTATGTAAATTGAAGGGCAAAAAAATGGTAAGAGAATAAAATAACTGACAGCAGATCATTATCCCAAGTTAGAGTACAAAAAGACATAATCTATAACTTCCAAGTTAAAGAGATACCAATATAATATGTCCCACTTAATTTAGGTACATGCAAAATATTTACTTGGCTTTTCCCTACTTAAATGCTCCAAAATAAATGAACACTTACAAGAAAAGTTATGTTATTGCCATTGTTTCAACACTAACTGTGATCAGCCCTCTTTTTCTCACTTTGCACTTGGTAAATTGATGATGTTGTGGCTGATTAGAGTCAGAATTAGGGGCTTCTACTTGTACAATTATCCCAGAACAGTTTAAAGCAGTTTTCCGCCCAAGATATCCAACTACATTGTCTGAACCTGTACTTTGAACAGACCCTCACACCTGAGCACATTATTTGAAATTATACTTTAGCTTTTCTTGGCAAATTCTACTTTGTGCCTTTGTCTTCTTTGCACATTCCTTTTGAGTTCATAGTTGATCTATTTCCATTTCATCTGTACAAACTGCTAAGAACATTGTTCAACTACCACTTCTTGTTTGTACACGCCCAGTCTAGAAGGTACTTTGTCCATGTTAAGCAATACGGTAATATTCACTCTCTGAGGAGAAAAGTTCCACAAAATAACCCTATGCCCACATTAAAGAATGTAGAATTTAAAGAATTTTGAGACAGTGATATTAGAATTGAAAGGCTCCTTAGGGACATTTTCATGGAGTTCATTAGTTTACCCAGGAGAAATTTAAATATCCACAAAATTTGGAGCTAATTAGTAAGCATCCAAATTAACATTAGATCCTAGATGTTGTGTTAATACAAGTCACGATTGTCTTATTGTTAAATCAGAATTCTTCACTACTTGACAATGTGTATGAGAAAGTGAAAGAAAAGCATTAAAGCAAAAGGTCTTATCTTGTTAGGCATTTAATCATAGTGGTGAGAGTAATGTCTGAATTTTTCCATTCAATAAAAGCTTGAAGTTTATAAGAACATTTTCCTACATATAAGAATTTGTGTCAGGTTGGTTGACAGTGTTATTTCAGCATGGAGATATACCTAACAAGATTTAGATTTCGATAGTGTATATGGCAATTATGATGTGTCAATTGCTATTGAGGCATTTTCTATTCTAAAGAGAAATCAATTCCAGGAGTCTTCAGTCACATCATTAAAGCTGTATGTTCAACCTAATATTTGGTGTTATTTGTCCTACATTTATAATGAGTAGGCTGATAAGATATCCAAACATATCTAAATATATTTCAATAAAATCCCAAACTGATATGCATAGATGGGTCACTAATTGGAACTGTAGGAGAAATTAGGCTTTTTTGTGCTGTAGTTCAATCTATAATCTCCTAGCTAAATAAAGTTTTCAAAAATATTCACATAATACCACTAAGAAAAGTTCATGACAGTTATATCTGTATAATATTTCTAAGGTCAGGATTAAAGCATTTGTTCCCAACATTTAGAATCAACAGGATCTGTTGAATTAATCTATCCAGAATTTTGTCCTCATATTCACATCTCAACATTTTATCAATATAACTTTCACCAAAACACTGTTCTTATTGAACTTGTCTATGCCCTTTTACTTTTCAAATCCAAATAGTAGGTTTCCTTCAATATCTTCCTGAAAATTCTTTCCTTCCTTTTCTTCTGTAAATCTGTGTTTATTCCTTTTTTGTTTCCTTATTTATCACTTTCCTCCAATCTTTTCCACTCTGGTACTCACATTCTTCACACTTTCCTCAGAACATTCCTTTTCCTCTTCCCTTTAATAATGTCCCTGATTTTATTATTTTTCATATTCATTGTTATGAATATTTTGATGATGTCCAAACAGACCTATCTTTGCATCTGTTTAACATAAATCTTAGAACTATCAGAGAGTTTTTTCCTCTAAATCCATCTTTATCACCAAGATAAATCCATCTAAATCCATCCTTATCACCAAGAATGTAACTAACAGAGTTAGGAGACAGAGATGTGGAAAAACTTTAGATTTCCTCTTACTCTACCTCCATCCATTAGATAAGATGAATGATCAAGATTTTCTCAGTTTCTGTCACTAATGTAATTTCTATGTACTTCTTTTTATGACCCTGACACACCAGCCTATTGCAAATACTCATCACCAGTCACTCAGTCCTAAAACAACTGTTTACTAAGTATGCATTTCTCCCTAGTCTTTTCATATTGGTCCTCTCCATCACCCAATGAGTCTCCTTGTAAGCACACAGAGCGAAGAACTCAGACAAAAATTCTAGTACCATTAATTACTCACAACATTGAATGTTGGTCTTACATTTAATGGATGTAATCTGCCAGAAATATTGAAGAATATATTTGTTGACTTCTAGAGCAAGGAAAGAGAAAGTAAACAGTCCTTACATTTTCAACCTTAGCTTACAAATAAGGAAAGAGTCAAATTCAGTTTGTTGGTATAAAGTCAGAAATTGTTTCATGCAGAAATAAAAATAAATTTTAACTCCTGGCTCTGCAACTTGTGTCCTTTTATGGTAACTGCAGATATGTAAGTAGTATTATGTAAATTGTGTCATGTATTTACAACTGTAATGAAGAACATACTCTTAATATATCATTTGAAAACATTGGTTATTGAATGGTATCTATATGAGAATGTTATTTGAACTAATCACACTAAGTTGAAACCTACATCTTAGTCCATCAAAATGTGGAAATAAATGATTTTATTTATAAGAAAATAATACCACCAAGAACAGTGAGTGTATATACATTAGAAAGACTGCTGGAATAACATTAGTGTTTTTACTGTCTGTACCTGTTTATGTGATTGTAATTCTTGATATTCAAACTCTCCTTTTGTTATTCTGTTTTGTTTTGTTTGGTTTGGTTCGTCATGGGGCCTGGACTCTTGGCCTGGCCTTGTCCCTCAGCTCTTCAGCTCAATGCACTCTACCACTTGAGCCACAGTGCCACTTCCTGCTTTTTCTGCTTATGTGGTGCTGAGGAATCAAACCCAGAGCCTCATGTAGACAAGGCCAGCACACTGCCACTGAGCCACCTTCCCAGCCCTCCTCCTCTTATTCTTATTGTATGTAATCCCACGCTGTTTATAACTATGCATTCAATGTGGGAAATCCAGCTTCAAAGATATCTACGTATTTTTTTTTTCCTTTTCAATCACAACATCGTCATTATCAGGCTACACTATGGTCATCATCCTCCCCATCAAAATTATTATTAGCAACATAAGTGCTAATTATTGAATGTTGGATATGTGTCTATGATTTTATTATTTGTCTTTTGATTAATAATTTTAATGTTACCACTGTGCATGAATCCATATTGAAATTTTGAACAAATAAAAAAAACCCTAAACCATATCAGGTAGTTTGACTATGTGCTTATAACAAATTATGGAATAGATTTTTTGAAGCATTGCAATTTCCTAATCAGTATGAATTAACTTCTTCTCTTCCCCTAACTACAGAACCTTTTCAAGTAATATACTGTAAATGTTACTATAATATCATGTGTATATCTAAAATTCCCTTGAAAGTAATAAACTCTACTTTCTATTGAAATATTAGTTATTTTATTCTAGGAAACTTTTAGAAAAATAGACTGTATATCTTTGAAATGAAAAAGGTCAAAAATAGTAGCATAAAATTTTTAGAGCGAATCTGTCTTCTCTCTCTTTCTCTCTGTCTATATCTGTCTTCTCTCTCTATATATAAATGTTATGTGTAGAATAGTATATTTTTAGAGATTATTTGTCCTCAGAAATATATACATATATCTAAATTTATGTGTAGAATGATATACATTATAGTGAAACAAGTATCTCAAAATATAATTAAAATAATAAAAAAAAAAAAAACTTCATGAAATCAAGTGCCGGTAACTCACCCTTATAATAAGAGCTATTCTGGGTGCTGAGATCTTAGAATTGTTTCCGAAACTAGCCCAGACAGAAAATTACTTGTTAGATTCTTATCTTCAATTAACCACTAAAAACAACACCCACAACAAAAAATGTAGCACATTAATTTCACAAAAGCATCTTTTAACCGCTGTGAACATTTCTTAGAAACATGAATACATACCCCTGGAAAATGTTAAGTAAAAAAGTATAGAAAATTTACGTCCATGTTAAAGACATGATTATTTAGATTGTTTAAAATATTTAGGTAATGATTAGAAGTTAAGAATAATGATAGATACGTCATATATTGGGACTGATTTTTTATTCTATTTTACAATAGTAATAAAATGATATTTATAATGATTATATAAAATTACTCTTGCTTGGTATTTGAATTATCATAAGTGATAAATATTGTTAAATGATTTCCAAAGCAAAGGAGTATCAATACTTTTTTTAAATTTAATTTAATTTTATTTGTGAACATACTGTTCAGAGGGGTTACAATTACATGGGCAGGATAATGCGTACATTTCTTACCAAGCATTGCAGCCTCCTCCTTTGGTTTACCCTTCACATCCCTTCCCAGCCTCCCCCCTCCCCGCCAATCCCAATCCTTCTCCTTCCCCCCCTCCCCCTCCTGCACCAACGTTGTAAAGCTCGTTTTGTACATGACAATTTGTACTTCTCATTGTTGCAACAGGTCCACTTGTATCCTTAAACAACTGGTTTTCCCCCATCTCCTCCATAAGTTATACTGACATCAAATATAGTGAAAGCAGGGGTTATACTGTGGGGGAGGGACATACAAAGCAATTGAGAAAATGATTTCAAGGCTGGTTCACTCTAAGTCTATATTTGTTTTCTTGTTCTAGTTTTCCTATATTAGTAGAAATTAAAATTCCAAAAATTTAATGGATATTGGCATTTAGGAATATCTTCACATACACTAATATTGGAGTCCCTTCAGTGGAATTATTTTATTTCATTTGTTACTTTCACAAATAAATCAAGATGATTGTGTATTTTGTTATTTTCACTGCTTTTGGCTCTTATCTTGAGAATACGTTTTTCCTAGAAAACTAGAGATAAGTAATAGGATTGAGCATGTAACATATGACTTTCATAAAATGCAGATGCATAGATTTGTGTCTTTTGTCATTTGCTAAAAGTTTCTTCCAGAAAAGTTTCTCAATTACTTAGAAGTTTTACCCCTTCCCCTCCACAATTATACTGACATCAAATACAGTGAAAGCAGGGGTTATACTGTGGGGGAGGGACATACAAAGCAACAAAAAAATAATCATAAATGTGTTAGAAACAATCGCATGAAAGAAAAGAAAACATTTGAATACCTACCATCGGGTTCATTTCCCTAACATCAACTTATCTGACCTTTTCTGTTTGAATCAGACATATACTAGATATTGCAAATAAGGGAAACCATGGGAAAACAATAGGGATACAGGTGGACTCATTTCAACAATGAGATGTACAAGTCGTTATGTCGAAAAATGAACTTTACAACTTTGGCGGGGGAGCAGGGAGGATTGGGTGGGGGACAGGGGGAGGATGGGAAGGGATGGGAAGGGGAAACAAAGGGGGAGGCTACAATGCTTGATAAGAAATGTACTCATTATCTTGCCCATGTAATTGTAACCCATCTGTACAGTATTTTCACAATAAAAAATAATAAAAAATTACTTAGAATTGATGCATAATTCCTAGGTATTCCAGTTATCACATATACTTTTGGATTGAGTTATCTCTGTATAAACCCAAACGGACAAAATACCCTCAAAATAAACAGAAATCACATCTTGGTTTTAAATGCAGTAGTTTACAATGAGTTTTTAGCCAACACCAAAACATCTTTTTAGCTATTCTGCATTTTGTGTGAAGAAGTTTAACAATAGTTTTTTTTTCCTGACTTGCAATTCACTTACAATATATTATCTCCTTTTATTGTATACATTTTAGTGCTTTGGAAGTGAATTGTGCCTTCATAGGTTTTCAAAGCCCGATTTTCACAAACTTGCATTCCTTCAAATAGAAATGCTGTATATTTTAGAACAGACATTAAAAATAGATATAAAATTCATTTACAGGAATTTGCCCAGCATACATCCTCTGTAGTGTGTCTTTTCAAAAACTTTTTTTGCGGATCATTTCCAGGGTCTCACACATACTATTCAAGTTCACTGTCAATTAACTACATTCTCTATCCAAAAAAGTTTTTTTACTTCTGTTTAATACATTCATAGAAGTGTAATGCCTGGACCCTATAAAATTCTCTTTCACCTTTTGAAGACTTGAAATCTTATTTGCTAAAATGATTGTAGTATTATACAAATCGATCACTATCAGAAGTATATCAATTTCTCCACAAATGCATTACTATATTTTGTGTCCTCTTTTAATATTATGGACTTATTAGTGAGTTTTTATTATTTCTTAGACACTAAAAAGGAGCTTATTTCATATGCTCCTCCTACTGACTATTAATCTGCATGTTATTTAATAAAATATACTATTCAGGAAAAAATTTTTATAGAATTAGAAGATATAAAAATAATTAAGTTTCAGGGGCTGGGAAGGTGGCTCAGTGGTAGAGCGATGCCTTGCATGCCTGAGGCCCTGGGTTCGATTCCTTAGCATCACATAAGCAAAAAAAAAAGCAGGAAGTTGCTCTGTAGCTCAAGTGGTAGATTGCTAGCCTTGAGCTGAAGAGCTGAAGGACAGCGCCCAGGCCCAGAGTTCAGGCCCCACAACTGGACCCCTCCCAAAAAACACTTAAGTTTCAGAATCACTGTAGCATTAATAATGTAGCATTAACAAATATATGCCCTCTATCTGTTGGATATGGTTTCGTTTCTGTTATAGTGTCCTTGGAATTATGAAAGGTTATCACTTGATATAATCCAGTTCTTGCTTCTCTTTAGCTACTGTTTTCCATGTCAAATTTTTAGAAACCTTTACTAATCCGATGTCATGAATTTTTACATTTATGTTTTACAAGTTTTTACATCTCACATTTAGTTTGATAATCATTCTTTGTAAGGTTTGAGGTAGGCCAGGTGCTGGTGGCTCAAGCCTGTAATCCTAGCTACTGAGGAGGCTGAGATCTGAGGATGGTGGTTTAAAGCTATCCTGGGCAGGAAAGTCCATGAGACTCTTATCTCCAATAAACCACTAGAAAACTGGCAGTTTTGCTGTTGCTCAAGCGGTAGAGTGCTCACCTTGAGTTGAAGAGCACATGGACAACTCCCAAGCCCAGAGTTCAAACCCCATGACCGACATACATACACACAAAAAAAGGATTGAGGTAATATTCTAAGATCATTCTTTAAATCTAGAGAGGCAATAGTACCAATACAACCATTTAAGATTCTGTTTTTATTTCATAAAGTCTCATGGCATCCTTTTCAAAATCTGTGGAACATAAAACTAAGAATTAATTTTTGAAAAATCTGTTACCTTCTTCTATGCGTCTGTTCTTATAATAGAACTAGGTTATCTTCACTAAACATGGTAATACAATTCAAAGCTTGTATGAAGGCTCAAGCTACACCATTTTACAAGATTGTTATGAATTCCTTGAATTTACATACGGGATTATTGAGCAGGTGGACCAATATTCTCCAGAGATATCTGGATGTTTGATAGTCACTCATATTTTGCACCTTGTGGAAACACAAACCCCTGATATTATATATAGATAAATGTCTTTAGAGATTGCTCAAACAACTAAAATTAATTTAGGAATGAGTTAAGATTTAGATAACATTATAGCATAATAAAGCTGAATGATAACGACTTGAGCTGTACTGCAGAAGAGAGAGAGATAGGGAAGAATGGTGGATCACATAGGAGCTGTATGTCATTGGTATTGTTTCAAAAAACAGAAAGATTTCAGAGAAGAGAAGGAGAAAAATAAAGTGTCCTGAATCAAGTTTCTTTTTAATCCACCTGATAGTTTGGACTGAAAGTCAGATAACATGGAAAAAATAAAATAGAAAACAAAGCATTGTATAGAGCTGTTACAATGTAAAAATGTTGTAATAGGAATATAATTCATTTCCAAAGAAATAAGAGAAAGAATAAAACTAACAATTGCTAATGTGGATAGAAGATGGATCACATTTTATCATATATAATTTTGGAAAAGCATACTAGGAATGAAAATTTTAAAAAGTCATATCTTAAAAAACAATTTGTATTATAACTAGACAGTATAGTTCAGTAATAAAACTTTGGCCTAACATATGTGAAGCAATTGTGTGATCTCCCAAGCATTACAAAGTACACACAAAGCACACACACACAAAACCCACATAAACACACACACACACATAACACATACACACATTTGGAATATTGTTATTATCATATTAAACAGGGAAAATTATCACAAACAGTAAAAGTGTTTTAATATATGAAATCATAATATTGCTCATACTATTAATAGTTTAGTAGAAATAAAACAGTCACAAGATACTTGGATTCTTATAGATTAAGTAAATTTAAAATTAAGAAATAAAAGACATGAGAAATTTGCAAACAAGTTTTAAATAATAAACATTTTGAAACATGTATACTTTTATTTTGATAAAAGATTGATGTTACTGGTGTTTTAACTCAAGATTTAGTATATGATAACCAGGTGCTCTATATCTTGCTAGGCATGGCTATATCTCTAATCATTTCACTCTGGAAATTTTATAAGGTCTCAAAGTTTCCCAGTCTTTCCCAAATTACAAACCCTATTTACACTTCCCACCATAGTTAGAAAAAGGATACCACAAATCACTATGCCCAGCTCAGGTTTTTTTTTTTTTTTTTTTTTTGGTCGGCCGTGGGGCTTGAACTCTGGGCCTGGGCGCTGTCCCTCAGCTCTTCAGCTCAAGGCGAGCGCTCTACCATTTGAGCTACAGCACCACTTCCGGTTTTCTGGTGGTTTTTATTGGAGATAGGAGTCTCACGGTCTCTTCGTGCCCGGGCTGGCTTTGAACCGAGATCCTCAGATCTCAGCCTCCTGCGTAGCTAGGATTACAGGCGTGAGCCACCAGCGCCCGGCTTCCAGCTCAGTTTTTTTTTTAATTCAAGTATAAATATTTCCAAAAGTGACCATGTAATGCAGCCTTTTTAAATAAAGTATGTGCTTCTTGAAAATACAGTATTCATTACCTGAACAAATATGTTTAGAACTTTAAGAAATTAAATTTATTTAAATTCATCAACCATATAAAATTTAAGAAAATATTTTTTAAATATTCACATGTTAACTGTTTTGAAAGCAAAAAATATATCTCTGAATAATTTACATATGTTAAAATTATGCAAAACTAAATTAACTAATCCTATAACTCTGAAAAAAGAATAACCCTAAAGAAACAAAAGAAAATAATTAAATTCAAAATTTAGAAAATAAAATGAAGTGTACTCTTTAGTTGACTTAAATAACTGTAAGCCCTCTGTATATCAAGTTTATAATAAAAAATGCATGAAGAAAGAAAAGTACCCATTGGTCAATATCGACAGGAAAAGCATCAGTAGTTTTTTTTTGAGTGTGCAAAAAAATCAATGGAAGCGATAAATATGTTCCTTCCATAATAAATGTACTCATTACTTTATTTAGATAACTGTATCCCCTCTGTAAATTACCTTTACAATAAAATTAAATTGAAATTAAAAATAAACTAAATAATATACCAATTAAGAATTCATAGAGAGCTAAGAAGGTGGCTCAGTGGTAGAACTTTTGCTTTGCATGTTTGAGGCCCTGGGTTCAATTCCTCAGCATCACATAAACAGAAAAAAAAACTGGAAGTGGCACTGTGGATCAAGTGGTCGAGTGCTAGCCTTGAACTAGCCTTGAGGAACAGCGCCCAGGCCCAGAATTCAGGTCCCATGATCTGACACCGCCCCCCAAAAAAACAGAATTACTAGAAACCATTGGTTTAATACTTTTTAAAAAACTGCCCTAAGTACCCAAGTAATATAATTTGATGATACTATTTAAATACTTCAACTTCAGCAGAGAAGCCAAAAGTTTAAAAACTGTTACATAGTAAATTAATAAATCTGAATATATTACTATTAATAATAATCATAAGATGAACTTATAGTAGTAGCCAAATAGGTAAGAAATGAGGCAATTTGCCATTCGTTGGATTTAATATGTGAGAAAGAATTTTCTAGGTTTCTTAAAATATATAATCAGTTTAATGAAGAAACTATTCTGTCACATCGTATGATAATTAGATGAAGCTGATATTAGAGCAAAGAGCAGATTGTACTAAGTTTTTGCATGTTAAAGTATATGCTTATTTTGGTTGTGGGAAATTGTGTTCAATTTGGGTATTGTTTTTGTAGAGTGGTGTCATATCATTGGTTAATTTTAGGATATGGGTTCCCTTTCAAAAGAACATGCATCTGATCTGAATTTTTAGCCTTCCCATTATCAAGGGTATAAGGGGTGCACACCAAATTGTCTTGCTTCCTAACTTGGCTGGCCTGGATTCGGCAGCCCTTCCAATCTTAACATGTAGATAGTGCAGGATGGTGGAAATGATCCAATGCACCCAACTATATATTGAGAAGGAAGTCCACTAAACTTTTGGCCTGGGTTCTGTTCTCAAGCCTCCTCAGTAGTTAAGAGTTCAGATGGGAGCCCCTGGTGCCAAGCAATAAGAGTATTTCTTAAAGCAACTAGACATATATATGACTTAGGCATGTGAACACCTCAGGACAAGAATAAAAAAGCAGTGAAGTATAGAGGACAGGCCCAATTTTAACTAGCTACTTGGAGGCTGAGTAAGATTAGCTAGCTACTCTGGAGGCTGAGATATGAAGACCACTATTCAAAGCCAGTCCAATCATGAAAATACATGCGATTATCTCCAAAAAACCAGAAGTGGAACAATGCCTCAAGTGGTAAACCACTATCCTTGGACACAGAATCTTAGGGATGATGAATGAATAAATTAGCACTTGCACATGAGCATGCGTGTATACACGTGCATGTACACACACACACACACACACACACACACACACACACATGAGTATTTCAATGCGAAGTTCTTTTTTTACCTTGCTGTACCCTATTTCCCTGTATTAGTTTACAAATTAACAAAATCAGCTAAGCACCTATTTACATAGAACTCATCACGTTTCTCTAAAGTCAACTCTCTTTTTAGAAGCATGCTTTTATTTGACCCATATGTAAACTATTCAGGAGTTTGATTCTTCTCCCTCAATTCTGTAGAATTAGATGGTTGTTTAGCTTCCCCCTAGAAATACAATTTTGTGAAATCTTGCATCAAGCAACGTATTTCTTTCACTAGAACGCAAGCCTCTGTCAAACAATTAATAATAGGTTTTTCTTCTCTTTGCTTGCATCTGTAGTTTTATTATCTTCATAGATTTTATGATGATCTGTCTGTGCATGGCAAAGACTGCTGTGAAAATAAAAAAAACCCATCACAGCACTTATCATTTATGTACCATCCATAGATATGAAGATGTTTAAATATTACTGAAATTGCTTTGTAATAAATCATGTTCACCTTGACTATCATGAAAAAGAAGAATTGGTTTCTCAGCACTTTAGGTAAGAACTTGATTGAAAGAAACAAAAGGACAAGTGAGGAACAACTCAACACATACATTCAAATGAAACAACACAACCCAAGAAAACAAATTAATTTAGTAGTCAAGAACCTGCAGGAAATGCAAAGACTTAAAACAACATCAGCTATCACAAACTTATGAAAATCCTGACTACATGGGAGTCTACTCTTGAGGATAGAGGTTAAAGCCCAGACTGGACAGAAAAATCAGTACACAATGCCATGCACCTGTTATTCTAAATTCCAGGAAGAATAACATAACATGGACTGAGCCCAAGGTCATACACAAGGATCTGAAAAATAATCAGGATAATTTAGAGCTGGGGACATGACAAAGTGGTAAGAACACCCATTTAGGGGGCACAAGACACTCAATTCAAACTCTAATATTTGGGTATGAAAGTAAAAAGCTATGATTTTAAATAATTGGAATAATTGTAAGATTTGAATATTTGAGTAGAAAAATGCATGAGAGAGATAGAATGAACCCACATTCCAATGCTTTCAACTTAAGTGAAAATATTTTATGGTACTTCACACAAAACAGAGTGACCTTGCAAATGAGCATGGTTGTGCATTTGGGTGATGGAAATACTTTAATTACACAGGTGTAAATTAAATAGATTTTGTTTGGGTAGATTGTTCTTCTTAAACTAAGAACCTGGATGATGTCCCTGAGATTTTTCTCTCAAGGCTACCGCTATACTATTTGAACCACAGTTCCAATTCTGATTTTCTGTTGGTTGTTTGGTGATAAGAGGCTCCTGGACATTCTTGCCCAGGATGGCTTCAAACTATGATTGTCAGATCTCAGCCTCCCGAGTAACCCGGATGCCAGGCATGAGCTGTCGATAGTTTTAATAATTTAGTAAATTGTACAGTTACTGAAATTATACATTATCATTATAACCTGCATAATATATGTGAGTATGTATATATCAATGCATATGGATAGAAATATTTTAACATATTTTTGTATCTACAGTACATTTATGAAATCATCCATTATAAAATAAAATGGAAAAAATTTAATAAGGAGCAAAACAAAGGAAATTATCACATGTTTCTTGTTGTTGAATGGAATACGAATTCAAGAATCAGGTTGGGAAAATCATCTCTATGTTAACAAAATGGATAAGAGCTATTAATTCCAATCCATCTATTTGCCCATGTTGTGCAACCTCACACATGAGTGTCAAAATAAAACCACACTTTTTGCCTTTGCTTTTAACTCACCTGATATAATTTACGGGTTAGATGAAGTAATCAAATAAAGATTAAAATAATATTATGTGAGGCTATGAATTAGAGCTGAACATGATTTTAAATATGATAATAGCTAATTAAGTTGCATATTTCTTACGTTTACTCTGTCATGTCCCTCATTCCCACATTAGGAAAGTACATAGAAGGTTCTCACTAAATTATATGTACAATTATGAGAAAAATGTTTTGAAAGAATATGGGCACAGTGGTGTTTTAGCTTATTGAGACCTGTAGGGGTAAGTGTGTTTTTGAGGACTTGCAATTCAATGTGATGAAGATGAAGGGAAGGATGTTCTTATTCTGGGTAACTGGATAGAGTATTGCTCCCACAAAGGAAGTGATGAATTATTCCAAAATGTAACAGTAAAATCACTTTCACAATCATGTTCACTGCTGCACTATTCACCGTAGCCAAGTTACGGAAACAGCCCAGATGCCCTTTGGCAGAGTGATGATTAGAGAAAGTGTGGCACATATACACAATTGGATTGAACCCATCCATTTTGAAGACTCTTACATTATTTGCAACGAAAAGGATAGATTTAAAAATATATTAATGGAACTAAGTCAGAGCCATATTTGGAAGCTAGAAATTTATACAAGTTTACACAAAAATATTAACCAAAGCATGCTATTTGCAGAGGAGTATTTCAAAGGTGTAATTTCTTATAAAATTGAACTGTACTCCAACAAAATGAAAACCAGGAAACTATCACTTGGAATATGTGAGTGGAAGTCAAAAGGAAGGAATAAAGAGAGATATGGAGGAAGAGAGTGAAGGTATAATATTCAATGCAGATAGTATGAAACTAGAAAAAATTAAAGTGGGGTGAGGTTTGGAAGGGTGTGGAAAAGTTATATAAAGATCCATTTTACTTAAAAAACTGATATGTTGAATGAAAATTCCCTTATACAAGTATTTAAGATAATAAGAATATAATTAAAAACAATGGAGATATCTGATCTTAAATTCTATTTCCATCTCTTTTAAAAAATGAATTTATTTGCTCTATAATTTGATGAGAGGGATGGATTTTGTGGCTAGCTAGACCATTGCACATCTGTCTCTCCCTCTCTCCCTTTCATGGTTCTCATGATTGCTCCACAATTATCCTAATTTATTTTGCTTTTATATTTTTGGTTGCATCATTTCACTTTCTGCTCTGCCATATCCCAATTCATTTACATAGAATACATTATTTCCTGTTTTCTCATTCTTAGAATAAGCTGCACAAGAAGAAAACACTGGTCCTCATTTTCAGTCTGTACCTTTAAATACGGAGGAAAATCTTTCCTCTGCTCTCTACCAATTCCCTACTCTCCAGTTAGAATAATTTAGAATAGTAAAAATGAAAAAAGAGAAAATAAATAATAATGAAAAAAACAGATGCAGAAAATTCACCAGATTTTTCTGACCATTTCATCCAATGTGAACTATTGGGGAAATACATGGAGAGCTCATTCTCATTGGCACTCAAAGTCTCTGGTTAGGCAATTCTGATGAAGTTGAGGAACAAGATGAAAAAGTGAGAAATGGTATCAATTGCAAGAAAAAAATGAAATAGTATCCAAGCAAATTTCTTCTTTGTTCTGCTGAAAATAATCGCCTTACTACAGTGCAGAGACTACTTTCCAAAAAGGCCACTCATGTGATTACTAGGGATGACGATGAGTATACCCCTCTTCATCGAGAAGCCTACAGTGGACACTTAGATATTGTCCATGAGTTGGTGGCTCAAGGCAGATATTCATGTAATAACTGCGAATGGCTGGACATCCCTGCACAGTACTTATACATGGAATAATAACAGAGTGGCTTCTTATTTCATCATGATGCAGATACCAATGGCCAAGTTAAAGGCCTCTTGACCCCCTGCATCTTGCTGCTGGGAATAGATATAGCAAAGATACGCTGGATCTCCTTCTGTTGAACCATTATATCAAGCCAGGTCTGAAGCACAACTTGGAAGAAACTGCATTTGATATTGCCAAAAGGATAAGTATGTATCACTACCTCTTTGAAGTTGTGGAAAGCTGTACAAATTGTTCTCCTAAGTCCTAATGGATCAGTTAAGTTTCTTAAATTTCAAAATTGCCAGTCCATCCTATGTTTCCATAGAAAATATTTTCACAATACAAAGCAACAGCAATACCTTACTTTAAAAATTCATGTATTCCATGGTATTCTTCCAAGTGAATTGCCTGACATTGATGTCAAAATATATTCGAGTTGTTTGTATACATCTATAATGATTTCTATAGAGTTTGTGATTTTTTAAATCAGAAATAATTTTAACTTATCTGTTGAAATGAGTAGTACAGAAACTAAAGATATTTCTGGTGCTTGTCTGAAAAAGTATATTTTAAAATATTTAGTATTCTGTTTGTATAATGTCCATAATCTATTTCATTCGCTCCTAGATATAATACTTTGAATTCGACATTGTTTTATAATCCATACGTTCATTAATACATGTGTTCTTTCAGATTGCATTTCATATAGAAACATTTTAAGATTCTTTTAATTCCTAGGTCCTTATAGAATTTTATTTCTTTGGGATAAAATGACAATGTTATCTTATTTCAAAAGTTTTATAAAGGTTATGCTATGTAAAGGCCTTTCTAAAACGGTGAAGATTGAATACACTGATGTCAAATTAACTTTTATTTCTATGAATTACACATATTATTACTCTTGTATATTTGTAATCAACTTTTGAATAACTGTTTTTCATTTCTTGCATCTGAATAATGAAAAATATGGAATACTTCACAAATTTTCATATCATCCTTGTGCAAGAGCCATATAAATCTCTGTATTGTAATTCGGGTAGACGTGCTGCTGAAGCATGTAGTATCCTATAAACTTAAGTAATTAATGATGCAATCTTAAGACAGGCATATATCCTTGGTTGCCTATTTGTAACAAGGAAACCTTATTGTTCCCAAAATTGCTATTCATCTTATTTCTGTAAAATTCTGTGTATGGTGGAAAAAACTTATGTTGTTTGTTCGATTGTTCACATTTGCAAGTTTTTGTAAATGACTACTTTAAGTCTTTTTCATTTGAAATTTGATCATACTTTGAAGCCTTTATAGATAGGTGCAAAGGTGATGGATTTTCAAGTACTTGTTTATTAACTGATTTAGCTTTGTTGAGCTAATGGATTCAAAGTAAGCCTTGCTTAGAGCTACTTCTAAACTTCTGCAGCTTAAAATTTCCCAAATGAGGTCTTGCTGGCACAAATGTCTCCTTGACCTTTTACCCTTGCTTCATGTAGGAACAGCCCAACCAGAATGTCTTACCCTGACAGCATATATTGTCTTACTGGAGCAAAACTAATCTTAGTTACGAGGGATTATAGAGAGACGAACAGTTCAGACAGAACTGTTCGGACTAGAAGGTATTTTTTCAAAATATAACTGCTTATTACACCCTACCATTTCAAAAGTAACTAAAGCCAAGAAGGTGAAAATATTGTTCATATGCATGATTACCTAATGTCCTGGCCTGACTACCATCCAACCAAGCAGGAAGTTACACCACTGATTTTCTATCACCAAATATATTCCATAGCTCCAGGAGAAGTCCATATGTTTCTCCTCGTTATTAGGCCTTAAATTGGTAGTTTTTTAATCACAGTGTTTCCTCTCGCCTCTAAGCTGTACATCCCCGAATGGTAAAGCTTTAGTTCTAATTCTACCAAACAATGAGGTAGAGGTAATGGAATAATACTTTAAAACAGTTGCCTTTGATTCCCTAACCACAACAGAACAATGCAAAACTTTTTCTTATAGATAATTATATATTTTATACGTATATGTGTTGATTTTATATTTCACACAGTGGATCTTACTAGAATTAATTGATAATTTGATAAATTAATTCATATTATTCCAATAAATAGATTGGAATATAAATAATCAGGATTAGAATATATATTAGAATATAAAAAGTATCAATGCAAGGTTTTCGGTATAAACTTGTGATACTTTCTAAGTGTTCTTGGTCTTCTGAATTCACATGGTAAAAAAAAAATGTTGTTTTCCTCTAATCTATAAGGGATTTTACTCTGCTGCTCTGTTTATTGTTTTAACTCGCTGGTCCCAAATTGTTTTTCTCCATATTTCTGAAGCATTCCTACTGATTATACTCAAATTTTGCTGATATGGTGTCTAAAAGGTACTATTCTTCTACAGGATCCATGGGTCCTAGGATCCCAGGTCCCAGTTATCCGCCTCATCAGATAACTAGGGCAGAAGTTCCCACCTATGCCCATGCAACATGCCAAGAGAAAGTAATTGAAGACCCATCTCAATTTCTCATTTCTTATATTTCAGGGCCCCAATTCCTTGAAATGCAGGAATTAGCAGTGAGCAATTGGGAAATGCAAGGCAACTTAAAATGCAAGATGAAATCACAAAATGTGAAAGTACAGTAATTCAAACTTTCACTTTTCAGATGACCATGCCATATGAGTGAAAAAGACCACAAGTGTCACAAGATTATTTGTAATACCCTTCTCATAATGATTAATGAATGATTTCAGTCCAGTATCAGCAGGCAAAAAAATAGTTCCTGAATGATAGATCCATAATTGGTCTACCAATGCTAGGAATACTTGAAATAGAGGTCAAATATAATTCAAAAAACATTAATTGAGAAGATCCTTAGTGCTTCAAAACACTGGTACTTCAGTAAACTTGGTTCTGTAGTATAAAATGTTGTCATTCTCAAACAAATGATAACCTACATTTAATCTGCTGAAAGTATATTCTTTTTCAAATAAACTTTTAAAAATCACATTTGCCAAAATAACACTATACAAGTGATGATATTTAGTGAGGTTACTAGTCTTTCAAGTGTAGGGAGCAAGTTTCAATAGAGTTGATTTATTCACCCAGCACTAATGCCAAACAGGTTCAACCATTCATTAAAGTGTAGAAATAGTACCCCCCACCATTTGTGTTTTTCAGTAGGTGCCTTTGAAAATTTGTTAAATAGATCAGCCTCCAATATTTCAAACCAAAACATTAGCTAATAAATAAATTTCATCACATAAGTACATTTTAAAAAGTCATGAATAGTTGCCTTATCATATGGTGTTTTATGTTTTCCCTATATGTCTAACATAGTAAGAAATATGACTTTAAGTCTTGAATATGGGTACTCATCAGAGATTTGACAAACATACAATCTGTCTTCTAATTCTATCATTTTCCTCTACAGTAGTAAATTTTAGATTTCTTCTTTTGCCAATACTTATAGGTAGTTGAAAATATTATCCCATGTAAAATAAAATAATCACACACCACTCTACAAAGCCATTTATAAAAACTGGTATTTAGGAATATATTCTAAGCCATTTTTAAACTTTCTTGTTGACTACAGATTAATCTTCCAAATGGAGGGTAATGAAATCATGTCTAGGTGCTTCATGTCTCCAGTTTTGCAAATTGTTACTTCAGATGAATGAATTATGGAAATATGAGCTGACATCAGTTCAAGTATATGCAGAATTGAAACTCCATGGAATGTATATAAACCTTTCAAAGTACCAACAGACAGTTTAACAGAATGACTATCAGGAAATTGAATTAATATTAATAATATTAAAGGAATAATAATAAAGCTATAGAATGAATGAAGAATGGAACAAGGGGCAAGTACAGCTAGAATATTTAATATACACATGTGAGAAAGGAAGTGGTAAATCGGAAATAAATCTTGTAGAAGGGGTTGGTTGAGAATGATAGAAGGAATGACTCTGATCCCGGAACATTGGACAATTAGATGGACATTTTTGTAACACACTTTCACAACTTTTTGAAATTCAGTGAAAAAACACAACAAAAAACAAAAACACACAAAAAGCACAACCAAACAGCAGTCTCTATAGAGTACGATTATGACCTCTCAAAATTTTAAATAGTTAATGAAGGACAATCTTGGGAAAAGCATACAAAGCTGTTCGAAGTGAGCAATTTGGGGTAGAGGAGAATTTTTTTTTGTTTTTCTTTTTGCTTATGTGGTGCTGAGGAACCAAACCCAGGGCCTCAGGCATGCAAGGCAAGCGCTCTACCACTGAGCCACCTTCCCAGCCCATAGAGGAGAATTTTTAACAGATTTAAATAGATTGTTTAAGGTTATAAATCACCTACATATGCTGCAAATATTTTCTTCTGCGAGTTCTCTTGGTCTGAACTGGATATTCCAGTCCTGAGCCACACTTGATAGCTTGTGAAGATAGAATGGAAGAAACAAGATCAATAACCCATTACTCCATTGGAGAGGAAACAGTCTTCTACGTTTTCTCTAATTTCTATTGACTACTTTTATTCATAAGTTTAATTCAAGTGATTTGAATTAAATATTTCCTTCTTTGTTCTGGCAAAGTAATTGGTCAAAATAATTCACTAAATATTATAAGCCATTTTTTTATCATGCTGTTTTCTTGTCCAAGCGAGTCCATTAAACTTCCTCCTTGCATTTGGTTGCCACAGAAACCCAGCATCAATGTTAATGAGGACAATCTCTAATGTAAAACTTTGTCTCCAAAATACCAGTCCAAGAATCTGTGATCACAAATATTTACCTATACATTTTTCTTTTTTCTTTTACCTTGAAAGTCTTCTTGTGCCCAAAGTGCCCTCAAAAATAAGTACTCTGCCAATTTTTGGATCAATCACTTATAACCTCAAAGATATTTTGATAACAAGATGCTTAGAGGAAACAGAAGAATACTGCACTTTTATCTTCTCTCTTAAGACTATCCTTAGATACCATATCAGGAACAGTGAAGTTATTCTTTGCAAAATTATTTCAATAGATTATTTTTTTCTCTTCATCTTGCATTTGTTCAACAAGATGTATGGAGAAGAATAGAGTTGAATCACCCATACCATGGATGACAGTGTCTTTTACAAAAGGACAATGCTCCTATGTCCTATTTCTCTGTCCTCCTCTTAGCTCTTGCCTGATTTCCAACTAATCACAGATTCTTAGCTTCAAGTCTAATGAAGGTGAAGGACTATAAGGCCTCCCCCATTGCTACATTGTAGGGCTAGATCTCCGGCAGGAGGTAAGTGTGAACGACGCACTCAAGGAACACACGTTGGGAGAACAGGCTTAAGCAGGTCTGGTTTATTTCTGCACAAGGGTTGGGATTTTATAGCCCCAGCTTTCCCAACCTCCTGAGTCCTTCCAAGCCAATTACTTAGCGGGGAGTTGATCATGGGCATTGCTTGGTGACAGGCACTGATTGGTCCCCAGGGGGCATGTAGGGAGCATGGACAGCTCATGGCTGTAAAGCTAGGCAGACGTGCCTGTGGGTCCCGTCTCTATGAGCAGGAAGTGTGCTTCAACTGCTATTCTAGCTGACTCAACCAGTTCTGACCGGCTCTACCCACAAATTTTCCCTTTTCTTTTAAAAGGACCGTCATTATGGTGACCCGTCATTGGAGGCATTTTTGCCGGGAGTGCAAGCATTTAATAATTCCTAGCAGAGTAAGCCCTACAAGTGCACGGCCTCCCCAGATGACCAGAGAGGATGGCGAAAACCATTGTTGTAACTTTTTAAGCACATCTTCTAAAAAGGAGACAGCGGGAATAAGCTGAATGGTGGTCTGGTTTAGGTGGGTAACATCATGCAGCAGGTTTTGGTTGAAGTTTAACTACTTAAGGGACTTAGGGACTTTGATGTAGTTACTAAGTTCAGTGAAATTGGGTGCGGGAGTGGAAAGCTGACAGACAGAAGTAGTCATAGCATTACATAGTCCTCCTTGTTGTAATCAAAGAAACGTAATCTGTTCTTGGAGCAAGTCTATTTGTTGTTGGAGCACAAGGAGGCCTCCCTTAAGATGATTGGCAACTTGTAAATGTTATAATTCTATGGATGACAGTTGAGGGATCAGCTGGTTTATCTGTTGCAAGGTGGACACGCTTTGGGACAGCAATATAGCGGCGGTGGTAGCTGAAGCCACTGTAGCGATGATTGCGCACCGATTGCAAGGATCAATCCTACTGCTCTTTTAGTGCACGGATGAATCAATTGAACCTGGGAAAACTGAGAGTCATTAGTAGCCAGAACAATAAATGGAGGAACACGTACAAAACCTGCAAACGGATATGAGTCATTGGGTTGCCAGTGATTGCTGAGAGTGCAAGTAGCAGAGGAGTTGTCTCCTAGACAAAAAAAGAACGGGGCTCTAACCACTACCATTCCTGACACCTGGTCATATCCAGATCAGTTACAGCGACGAATATTGGCCAATAGGAAAGGGGACAAACCGAGGCAGGAATGTGATGATCAAACGATTGGCATGGGGGGTTCTAGGTCTCCCAATCGTCCTCCTGAAGAGTCATAAAACTCCTTTAGATTTTGAGGTTTGGGATCTTTTTCAGATTGGTTGTATATAGCTGGGTCTCTACCCTTAAAAGAGTTTTAAAAGAGAAACTATGAAGATGAAGCAGTGGGTGAGGCTTCATTAGCCAAGAAGCTGTGTTTAATTGGAAATCAGGAAATTGCTGAGAGGAGGACATAGAAGTAGGACACAGAAGCATTGTCCTTTTGTAACAGACCTGTCTTCTAAGGTATGGGTGATTTACCTCTATTCTTCTCCATACATCTTGGTGAGCAAATGCAAGAACAAGAGAAAAATAATATATTGAAATAATTTTGCAAAGAAAATCTTCACTGTTCCTGATATGGTATCTAAGGAGAGTCTTAAGTGAGAATATAAAAATGGAGTATATTTTGGCTTCCTCTAAGCATCTTGTTAGCAAAATATATCCTTGAGTTTAGAATTGATTGAAAGAAAAAGTGATGGAGTACCTATTTTTCTGGGCAATTTAGACACAAGAAGACTTTCAAGGTAAAGGAAAAAGAAAAAAGTTAGCCAAGTATTTGTAATCACAGTTTCTTGGACTGGTTTTCTGGAGACAATTTTTACATTAGATTTGTCCTCATTAACATAGATGTTGATTCATGGCAACAAAATGCAAGAGGAAAATTTAATGGACTTGCTTAGTCAATTAAACAGCATAATCAAAAAAAGTGGCAAATAACTTTTAGTGAATTATTTGACCAATTACTTTGCCAGAATAAAGAAGGAAAATGTAATTCAAAATGAATTGACCTAAAAGTATGAATAAAATGTAGTGAAGAGAGATGAGAGAAAAAATAGAGGATTGCTTTCTCTACAGTGGAGTAATGGGTTCTTCATCTTGTTTCTTCCATTACATATTTCCAAGCTCTCAATTGTGGCTCAGGACTGGAGTATCAAGTTCAGAAAGATAATATTTGCAGCAGATATAGGTGATTTATAACCTTAGATAAGCTATTTAAATCTGTTCAGAATCCTCCCCTACGCCAAACTATCCTCTTTGAACATTTTTGTTTGCTTTTACTAAGACTTTCCTCCATTAACTGCTTAAATTTTTTGAGAGGTCATATTCATACTCCCTACAGATTGCTGTTTGGTTGTGATTTTTATGTGTTTTTGTGTTTTTTAACTGAATTTCCAAAGGTTGTGCAAGTGTCTTACAATTAAATTTGTCCACCTAATTATCCATTGCTCCTGGATCACAGTGACACCTTCTATCATTCTCAACCACCCCCTTCTCCAAGATTTATTTCCGATTTACCACTTCCTTTCTCAAATGTGTACATTGAGTATTCTAGCTGTACTTGCCCCTTGTTCCATTTTTCATTCATTCTATGTCTTTACTATTATGGCTCTCTGGTTTCAACTTCCTGATAGTCATTCTGTTAAACTGTCTGTTAATATTTGAAAGGTTTATATACATTCCATGGAGTTTCAGTCCTGCACATACTTGAACTAATGTCAGCTTATATTTCCATAATTCATTCATCTGCAATAACAATTTGCAAGACTGGAGACTTGAAACACCTATACATGATTATATTCTCATCCATTTCAAGATTAATCATTAGTCAACAAGAAAGTTTAAAAATGGCTTTGAATGTATTCTTAACTACCAGTTTTTATAAATGGTTTTGTACAATATGTGTGATTATTTTATTTTACATGGAATAAAACTTTCTACTACATATAAGTTTTGGAAAAAGAAGAAAAGTAACATATACTACTATAGAAGTATATGATAGAAATAGAAGATATATTTTGTCACATCTCAAATGAGTACCCATATTCAAGACTTAAAGACATATTTCTTACTGTGTTAGACAGAGGGAAAACAAAACAGCATATGATAAGGCAAGTATTTGTGACTTTTTAAAATGCCCCTTATTAAGTGATGAAATTTACTTTATTAGCTAATGTTTAGGGTTGAAATATGGGAGGCTGACCTATTTAACAAATTTCTGGAAGGCACCTACTGAGCAACACAAATGGTGCGTGGTACTATTTCTAGACTTTAATGAATGGTTGAACCTGTCTGACATTAGTGCTGGGTAAATGAATCAACTGTATTGTAACTTGCTCCCTACACTTGAAAAACTTGTAATGTCACTAAGTGTCATCTACTTATCAAATGTTATTTTGGTAAGTGCGATTTCAAAAAGTTTATTTGAAAAGGAATACACTTTCAGGAGATTAAATGTAGGTTGGTTTGAGAATGACAACATTTTTATACAAGAGAACGAAGTTGTACTAAAGTACCAGTGTTTTGAAGCACAAACGATCTTCTCAATTAATGTTTTGCTGAATTACATTTAACCTCTAAGTCGTTTTCCTGACCATGGTAGATCAATCACGGATCTATTCTTCCAGGAACTATTTTTTGGGCCGACTAATGCTGGACTGAAATATTACGTTAGTCATTAGGGGAGGGGTATTAAAAATAATCTTGTGACACTTTCTGATCTTGTTCACTCATATGGGCTGGTCATCTGTAAATTCAGTTTGAAATACAGTAATTTCTCTCCATTTTGAGACTTCATCTTTCATTTTAAGTTGCCTTACATTACACAATTGCTTGCTGCTAATTCTTTTTTCTCAAGGAATTGGAGCCCTGAAATATAAGAAATGAGAAATTGAGATGGATTTTCAGTTACTGTCTGCTGGCAGGTTGCATAAGCCTAGTTGAGAAGTCTTGCCCCTGTTATCTGATGATTCAGGTAACTAAGCCATAAGATATTAGGACCCATGGGTCTATAGAAGAATGTCTTTTAGATATCGTATTAGGACAATTGGAGTATAATATGTAGGAATGCATCAGAAATATGTAGAAAAACAGTTTGGGACCAGTGAGTTAAAACAATAAACAGAGCATCAGAGTAAAATCTCTTATAGATTAGAGGAAAACACATTGATTTTTAACAATGTGAATTCAGAAGACCATGAGCAATTAGAAGGTATTGCAAGTGTATACCGAAGACATTGCATTGATACTTTTTATATTCTAATATATATTCTAAACCTAATTATTTATATTCCAATTATATTTATAGGAATAAATAAATATCACTTTATTTGTCAAATTATCAATTGATTCTAGTAAGTTTCACTGTGTGAAATATAAAATCAGCACATATAAATATAAAATATATAACTATATATAATATAATAAAATGGCACATGTTTTGCATTGTTCTGTTTTGGTTAGGGTATCAAAAGCAACTCTGATTTAAAGAATTTTTCCATTATCTCTACCTCAGTGTTTGATAGAGTTAGACTTAAACCTTTACCTTTTGTAGATTTACAGACTGGAGGCAAGGGGAAACATTACCAATTTAAGGCCTAATAACAAGGAGAAACATATGGACTTCTCCTGGAGCTATGAAAATATTTGGTGAAAGAAAGGCAGTAGTCTAAGTTCCTGCCTGGTTGGAAGGTAGATAGGCCAGGACATTAGGTAATCATGCATATGAACCATTTTTTCACCTTCTTGGCTTTAGCTACTTTTGAAATGGTAGGTATGATAAACAATTATTTTTTGATAAAAACCTTCCAATCTGAAAAGTTCTGTCTGAAATATTCATTTTTCTATGATCCCTTGGAACTAAGATTTATTTTGTTCAAGTAAGACAATTTACGCGATCAGGGTAAGATATTCTGGTTGGTCTGATCCTACATGGAAGAAGGGTAAAGTGTCAGGTAGACGTTTGTGCCAATGAGACCGCATTTGGGAAAATTTCAGCTGCAGAAGTTTAGAAGTAGCTCTTACGCAAGGCTTACTTTGAATCCGTTAGCTACACAGAGCAAACTCAGTTGAATAAATAAGTACTTGAAAAAGCCATCCCCTTTGGACCTAGCTAAAAATGCTTCAATGTATGATTAAACTAAAATGAAAAAGATTTAAAATAGTCATTGACAAAAAAATTACAAACTGAACAATATAATTATTTTCCATTATACACAGAATTTTAGGGAAATAAGATCAGTAGCATTGTTAGGAACAATAAGGTTTCCTTGTTACAAACAGGCACCCAAGGATATAATCCTGTATAAATATTGCATCATTAACTACCTAAATTTAGAGGACATTACATGCTTCAGCAGCACATGTACCCAAATTACACCAATACAGAGATTAACATGGCAATTGCAAAGGATGATATGAAAATCTGTGAATTATTCCAGATTTTTCATTCTTCAGACGCAAGAAATGAAAAACAATTATTAAAAAGTTGATTACAAAATTACAAGTGTAACAATATATGTAATTCATATAAATAAAAGTTTGACATCAGTGTATTAAATCTTCACCTTAGAAAGGCCTTTATATAGCATAATCATTATAAAACTTTAAAATTAGACAACATTGTCATTTTATTCCAAAGAAATATACTATAAGGACCTAGTAAAAAAGGAATCTTAAACTGTTTTGGTATGGAATGCAATCTGAAAGGACACATTTATTAATGAACCTATATATTATAAAACAATGTAGAATTCAAAGTCTTATATCTAGGAAAGAATAAAATAGATTATGAGCATTATACAAACAGAATACAGAATATTTTAAAGTATAATTTTTCACATAAGCACCAGAAATATCTTTAGTTTCTTTAGTACTCATTTCAACAGATAAATTAAAATTATTTCTGAATAAAAAAAGCAAAAACTCGAGGGGGTACAAGACGGTGACGGGGAAGTAGGGGAATGCCACAGCTCTCCCCAACCAAAAAGATAGTTTGAGTTCCAACGTTTAATCTCCCCAAGAGACCGACAACAACAACAAAAATCAACATCCAGAGAAAAACAAATTGAAAAGAAGAATTTCATAACAGAGAAACTTGAAGACGCCTCCCCCAATGTCTATTGGCCACAAAGCAGCGTGCCAAGCCATGGCCAGCCCAGCCTGGTGGGAGCTGCCGGTGGCCCAGAGACACAGGGAGTTGTCTGCAGATCACCCGCACCAAAGACCCCTGAGGTAACAGTGTCAGACTGGCTGATCTTGACGAATGAAGAATCCTCTGAGCAGGGAACTTACACAAAGATCCCACCCCTTCCCCTCACTCTCCATTGGAGCAGAGAGGCTCCATCCCACCAAAGCCACTCAGCCCCATGGCAGGAACCTCAGAGATACATGAGATGCCCACAGAACACCAGAGCAGAACTGAAAGGAACTGGTGCTGATCCAGAGAGCGCAAACAGAGACAAACCCTAGCAATCAGTACCTGCACAGAGGCCCTCCCCACCCCTCGGGTGGAGGCCGGAGGCCCATCCCGTGGAGCGGACCCAAACAGTGTCAATGGAGGCACTGACAGAAAAGAAACACACAGAGCCACCACCTCTCAGCCTATCCCACAACCACCTCAATTGAACTGTGACTGCAATGGCAACCAACAACCTACATCACACAGAAACAACTAGCTCCAGGGTGAGTACCCTGAAGGGGACAGTGTATTCCTCAAGGGAGACAGTGTATTCCTCAAAAGCTTGTGGGAATCCGCAGAACCCCTACCCCAAAACCTGCACCACAGGACCCACTAAAACTAGAAACTTTTCAAGAGCTCCACCAGCCCATGGATCACACTCAGCTGGCCAGGCTAGAACAAGAGAGACCCTGGAAGGAAGCGTTAACGCCCAAGCCTTGAACAGCGCCACTGGGTCAAGACACCCAACGGTGGAAGAAATTTGAACTGTGTACTCCAAGCTGCGTAATCTAGGTGGGATACACAGCAGCACAGGTCCAACAGGTGTGCCCAGGCTGGGGTCTGGGACCAGGCCTGGGGATCTGGTGCCTGAGCAACATAACCAACTCCTCCCAACTGAAATCAGAAGCTGAGCATACGCCTCAGCAGAGGGGAGAAAAACAGGGAACTGCACTCCTGGTAATCATGCCTGTGACAGCAAAAGATGCAGGGGGTTCAAGACAAGAGAAGCTCAAACCCCACAAGAACCTGACCCATGTATTCTAGGCTAGGAATTGAACAACACAGGCCTCCAGCACCCGATAATAGGAGCTCAGGCTGGTAATGTGCTCAGCAGTACAGTGATTGCAAGAGGCCCTGGATCTGATTCCTCAGCAAAACATAAGCAGAAAGGGCCAGTTGTGGTGCTATGGGTCAAATGGTAGGGTTCCAGCCCTGAGCTGAAGAGCTGAGGGACAGCACCCAAGACCAGAGTTCAAGCCCACAAATAGCCAAAAATGTAAAACAAAACAAAACATCAGGAGACCATAGCAGACTCCAGCATTTGGGAGAGTACATCCAGCACATCCGAACTTGCCAAGAACACCTGTAGGAATAAACAGGAGCAGTCTAGGCTGCTCATCACTTGTAAAGGCGGGAACTGCCAGTGATCTACAGCAGAGAGCTGAGAATCCTGTGTGGGTCAGACCAGCAGCTGGAGGTCGGCCACCAACAGAACCGAGATCAGGTACAGACTCTCTCTACCAGCACAGAAACAGTAACCAAGCAAAGACAGACACCTATTGACCAAAACAAAATTTCAGATTAGTCTGCAATAATCCCGAATAACCATGAGAAAATCACAGAGAAATATTACAAGGTTTATCAACACCTAGGATAGCAAGCTATCTCTAAAAGCCAGCAGCAACCCAGGGGAGAGCCCCACTGGGAGCAAAGCAGGAATGGAAGACAAACACTACATCCAAGACATGCTGGAGGCAATGACTCAAGAAATAAAGTGAGAAATAGACCAGAATTTGAAAGAACACCAGGTCGAAATACCAAAAGAGTTGCAGGACATCAAACAGGAGATGCATGCAAAAATAGAGGTAGCACACACATTGCCCTCCTTGCCCACATCAAGAAAATGAAGACAGACCAAGTAAATAATCTCATGTTGCAATTAAAACAGCTAGAAATACATTAAAAAATGGAACCTAACGTTACTAGACGGAGCCAGATAACCAAATTAAGAGCAGAGATTAACCAATTAGAAAATAAAAAAAAAATTACAGCCAAAATTAACCAAACAAAAAGCTGGTTCTTTGAAAAAATAAACAAAATTGTTGGACCGTTTGCAAGAATAATTAAAAAAGGAAGAGAGGAAATCCATTTTAACAGGATTAGGGATGCCACGGAAAAAATCATAACACGTACCCAAGATATCCAAATAATCCTAATGGACAATTTTCAAAAATTAATCTCTAAAGGAAGAAAACCTGGCAGATATTAATGCATTTTTAGTGACAAAATAGAGGCAGTACACACCTCATTAAGAGGTGAGATTAGTATTTTGAAAACCAACATTGAATCCATTGAAATCAACAATGAGTCCATTTCCTCCATGCAAACCACAATGGAAGCCACAGTTAACAGAGTGAACAAAATGGAATACAGAAGACACAATACATCAACTGGAACAAAAAAATGACAGATATGGAAAAATCACTTAAATTATACCAAAGGGAAATTCAAGGGCAAGCAGATAGTGTCACGAAATTCAACCTTCATCTAAGAAGGTGAGGAATATCAAAGCAAGGGAATGCAACAACTATTCCACAAGATAATCGGTGAAAATTTTCCCCATCTCAAAAAAGAACATCTTACCCACATAACAGAAGCGTATAGAACACCTAACATGCAGGATCCCAGGAGAAACACTTCTAGACACATTATAGAATAAATGATAGATCTGAATGAGAAGGAATTGAAGAAGGAGCTATACTACTATAGGAAAAATATTAGAATCACTACAGATCTCTCCACACAAACACTGAATGCAAGAAAGGTCTGGGAAAGTACCACATGAGCCCTGAGAGCCAATAACTGCCAACCCAGACTGATATACTCAGAAAAGTTAGCATTCACATTCGATGGAGAACTGAAAATTTTTAATAGCAAAGAAAAACTAAATTAATACATAAACATTAAGCCAGCATTACAAAGACTACTAAGAGGTGGAACACAACCTGAGAAAAGCAACCAGGAACAGGGACCTGCACCCAGACAGGCATTAATAGAAGTCTATCTGAGCAAGGACAGAGGAAAGGAAAGAAGAAAAACAGTGACTATAATGCATCTCTCTATACTATCTCTTAAGATTAACGGGCTTACTTCACCAACCAAAATAAAAAGAACTGCAGTTTGGATCCTAAAACATGACCCATCCATCTGTTGCCTTCAGGAGACCCACCTCTAAGCCAAACATGCAAACAAACTCAGAGTGAAGGGTTGGAAAAGGATCTACCAATCAAATGCCCCTAGTAAGAAAGCAGGCGTAGCAATCCTTATATCTGACAAAATAAACTTGTCATTAAAATCATTACAATGTCAAACCATCCCTGCATCTCTGGGATGAAGCCTAACTGCTCATAGTGTATGATTTTTTTAATGTGTTTCTGGATTCTTTTAGCTAGAATCTTGTTAAGGATCTTTGCACCTGTGTTCATCAAGGAAATTGGCCTGTAATTCTCCTTTTTGGTTGGGTCTTTGCCTGGTTTGGGGATGAGTATGATGTTGGCTTCGTAGAATGAGTTTGGGTTAGCTCCCTCCTTCTCTGTTTCTCTGAAGAGCTTGAGGAGTGTGGGTATTAGTTCTTCTTTAAAGGTCTTATAGAATTCTGCTATGAATCCATCTGGTCCTGGGCTTTTTTGGTTGGAAGACTTTTGATAGCATCCTGTATCTCATAGGATATTGGCTTATTCAATAGGTTTCTTCTTTGCTCAGTTTGGACAACTTGGATTTCTCTAAAAATGCATTAATATCTGCCAGGTTTTCTTCCTTTAGAGATTAATTTTTGAAAATTGTCCATTAGGATTATTTGGATATCTTGGGTACGTGTTATGATTTTTTCCGTGGCATCCCTAATCCTGTTAAAATGGATTTCCTCTCTTCCTTTTTTAATTATTCTTGCAAACGGTCCAACAATTTTGTTTATTTTTTCAAAGAACCAGCTTTTTGTTTGGTTAATTTTGGCTGTAATTTTTTTTTATTTTCTAATTGGTTAATCTCTGCTCTTAATTTGGTTATCTGGCTCCGTCTAGTAACTTTAGGTTCCATTTTTTTAATGTATTTCTAGCTGTTTTAATTGCAACATGAGATTATTTACTTGGTCTGTCTCCATTTTCTTGATGTGGGCAAGGAGGGCAATAAATTTGCCCCTCAGGACTGCTTTTGCTGTGTCCCACAAGTTTCTTTGTGAGGTTTTTTTCATTTTCATTGAGTTATAGGAAATGTATTTCTTCTCTGATCTCTTCCATTACCCAGGCATTGCTAAGGAGTGTGCTGTTCAATTTGCATGTATTAGAGAAATTTCTGCGGTATGCTTTGTTACTGAGAACTGGCTTGATTCCACTATGGTCAGATAGGATACAGGGGATTATGTTATCCATTTGTATTTGCTTAAGTTTCTTGCATGAACTATGATATGGTCTATTTTGGAGAACGTTCCATGAGCTGCTGAGAAGAATGTGTACTGTGTTGTTTTATGGTGAAATACTTGGTATATGTCAGTTAATTCCGCTTGAAGTATGGCCTCACTTAATTTGGTAGCTTCTTTGCCTGTCCTTTGGTGAGAGCGGTGTGTTGAAGTCTCCTAGTATTATCATATTGGGACCTATTTTATTCTGTAAGTCAATAAATGTAATCCAACACCATCAACAGAGCCAAGGTCAATAATCACATGATTTTCACCACAGATGCAGAAAAGGCCTTTGATAAAATTCAACATTCATTCATGCTAAAGGCTCTGGAGAAAACAGAAATAGAAGGATCATTAAAACAATAAAACCATTTGTGACAGTCCAATAGCCAATATTATACTTAATGGGGAAAAGCTACAACCAATTCTCCTAAAATAAGGAAGAATGCAAGGATCCTGGAACCCTTAGCCAGGTCAATAAGGTAAGAAAAATACAAGAAAGGGATCCGCATAGGGAAAGAAGAGGTTAAACTATTCCTTTTTGCAGACAACATGATATTATACTTTAATGATCCCAAAAACTCCATCCCTAAACTCTTAGAAATCATAAATCACTTCGGCAAAGTAGCAGGATACAAAATAAACCCACAAAAATCAGCTGCCTTCCTGTACACTGCCAATGTACAAGAAGAGAGGGAAATAAAGTGAGTAACCCTATTCACAATAACCTCCCCCAAAATAAAATATTTAGGTATTAACCTAACCAAAGATGTAAAAGAACTATTTAATGAAAACTATAAAAGGATAAAAAAGAAATTTCAGAAGACACTAGGAAGTGGAAAGACCTTCCATGCTCTTGGATAGGCCAACTTAATATAGTGAAGATGGCAATACTGCTAAAATTAATATACAAATTCAATGCAATTCCTATTAAAATTCTAATGACTTACATCACTAAAAAACAGAAAACAGTCCAAAAATTCATATGGAACAACAAAAGACCTAGAATAGCCAAACCAATTCTAGGGAATAAAGACAAAATGGGAGGGATATCCATGCTGCACTTCAAACTATGCTACAGAGCTATAATAACAAAGATAGCATGGTACTGGCACAAAAACAGACCAGAAGACCAATGGAACAGAATAGAAGATCCAGAAATAAATCCACAGGCCTACAACCAGCTGATATTAGACAAAGGAGCCCAAGATATACAATGGAAGAAACACAGCCTCTTCAACCACTAGTGCTGGGAAAACTGTGCTGCTACATGCAGAAAACTAAAAGTGGACCCCAGCCTATCACCATGTACCAACATCAACTCAAAGTAGATTAAAGATCTTAACATTAAAACTGAATCTCTGAAACTACTGCAGGACAGAGTAGGAGAGACACTTGAACTAATAGGCACAGGAAGGAACTTCCTGAACAGAGTCCCAGGATCACAACAAATTGGAGAGAGACTCAACAAATGGGACTACTTTAAAATAAAAAGCTTCTGCACAGCTAAATCTATTGAAACCAAGCTAGAAAGACAAATAACTAATTGGGAAAAAATATTTACCAGCAATATATCGGACAAGGGGTTAACATCCAATATATACAGGGAACTCAAGAAACTAATCCCTCCTAAACCTACCAAATCAATTACTAAATGGGCAAGGGAAGTAAAGAGGGACTTCTCAGAGGAAGAAATAAAAATGGCAAAGAAACACATGAGACAATGTTCATCATCCCTGGTGGTGAAGGAAATGCAAATAAAGACAACCATGAGATACCACCTTACCCCAGTCAGAATGTCCGACATCCTCAAGTCAGCCAACGACAATTGCTGGAGGGGATGTGGAGAAAGAGGAACCCTGTTACACTGCTGGTGGGAATGTACACTTATACAACCACTTTGGAAAGCATTCTGGAGGGTCCTTAGAAAGATAAAGATTGATCTCCCTTATAACCCAGTCATACCACTTTTAGGCATCTACCCTGAACAACAGGAACCAATATACAATGACACATGCACCTCAATGTTTATTGCAGCACTGTTCACAATATCTAGGATATGGAAACAACCCAGATGCAGCACCACAGATGAATGTATCCAAAAATTGTGGTATCTACAAACAATGGAATATTATGCAGCCATTAGAAATGACAAAATAATGGCATTTGCAGGGAAATGGATGGAGCTAGAAGGTGATCATGTTGAGCAAGGTAAGCCAAGAGCAAAGAGACAAACAGTACATGGTCGCCCTGATAAGTGGATGCTAAATCCAAAATGTTAGGTGATACGACAAAATTAACAGGACTTAAGAAACAAAGAACTCCCACTCATCTGGTCGAAACACTACTAAATATCCCCATACTGCTGATCACATGTAAGTTGTATTCTGTACACCGTTATATGTTATAAACTGTGATAGACAATTTGCTCCAGGAAAGTTAGAATGAACTTATGACTTTAAATGAGCATCATTATTTCACAATACTGTGAAATTTGGGAAGTTATGTAATCACTTAATCAAAATTAAAATGAAAGAACCTCAAGGAAGTAAGGAAGGAAGGGATGGTAGGGGGAAAATAATAGAGGGGGTAACAATGCTCAATAGGAAGTGTACTCATTACCTTGCTCATGTAACTGTAACCCTCTGTATAGTATCTTTATAATAAAAAATTAAAAAAGATCCAATCAACAGTAAAAAAAAAATAAACTAAAATCAATACAAAACGACAAGGATGGACACTACATATTAATACAGGGAACAATACAAGAGGAGGATATTACCATCATCTACCTATCATTCCCCAAACATCGGTGCACCAAATATGTTAAGCAAATACTCTCAAACTTACAGAAAAAAATAGATCCAATATGATAATACTAGGAAACTTTTAACACCCCAATCTCACCAAAGGACAGGTCTACCAACCAGAGTATTGGCAAAGAAGCTATCGAATTAATGAGGCCATACTTCAAGCAGAACTGACATTTACCAAGTATTTCACCCTAAAACAACACAGTACACATTCTTCTCAGCAGCTCATGGTACTTTCTTCAAAATAAACCATGCAAGAAACTTAAGCAAATTCAAGGAGATTGACATAATCTCCTGTATCCTATCTGACCATAGTGGAATCAAGTTAGTTCTCAATAACAAAACATACTGCAGAAATTACTCAAATACATGGAAATTGAACAGCTCACTTCAAAGCAATGCCTGGGTAATGGAAGTGATTAAAGAAGAAATTAAAAAATTCCTACAACTCAATGAAAATGAAAATACCTCGCAAAAACCTTTTGGGACACAGCAAAAGCAGTCCTGATGGACAAATTTATTGCCATCAGAGCCCACATCAAGAAAATAGAGACAGACCAAGAAAATAATCTCATGTTGCAATTAAAACAGCTAGAAAAACATGAAAAAATGGAACCTAAAGTTACTAAACAGGGCCAGATAACCAAACTAAGAGAGGAGATTATTGAAATAGAGAATTGGAGAATCATAGCCAAAATTAACTAAACAAAAACTGGTTGAAAAAATAAATAAAATTGATAGATATTTGGCAAGATTAATTTACAAAAGAAGAGAGGAAATCCATTTTAACAGGATTAGGGATGCCACGGGAAAAATCACAACACGTACCCAAGATGCCCAAACAATTTTAACAGACTACTTTGAAAAGTTATATCCTCTAAAAAAAGAAAACCTGGCAGAAATGGATGCATTTTCAGAGAAATACAAGTTTCCCAAATTGAGCAAAGAAGAAGTAAATCAATTAAATAAGCCAATATCCTACAAGGAGATACAGGAAGCAATCAGAGGTCTTCCAACAACAAAAAAAGCCCAGGACCATATGGATTCGCAACAGAATTCTATACGACCATTAAAGAAGAACTAACACCTATACTCTTCAAGCTCTTCAGAGAAACAGAGAAGGAGGGAGCTATCCCAAACACATTCTATGAAGCCAATATCACATTCATCCCCAAACCAGGCAAAGACCCAACCAAAAAGGAGAATTACAGGCCAATTTCCTTGAGGAACACAGGTGCAAAGGTCATTAACAAGATTCTAGCTAACAGAATCCAGAAACGCATAAAAAAAAACCATACACTAAAACCAAGTAGCCATTATCCCAGAGATTCAGGGATGGTTTAACATACGTAAGTCAATAAATATAATCCAACACATCAACAGAGCCAAGGTCAAGAATCACATGATTATCTCCACAAATGCAGAAAAGGTTTTTGATAAAATTCAACATTCATTCATGCTAAAAGCTCTGGAGGCAAAAGAATAGAAGGAATATTTCTTAAAACATTAAAAGCCATTTACGACAGATCAATAGCTAATACTATACTTAATGGGGAAAAGCTACAACCAATTCTCTTAAAATCAGGAACGGGGCAAGGATGCCCACTGTCTCTACTCCTGTTCAATATAGCCCTGGAACTCTTAGCCAGGTCAATAAGGCAAGAAAAAGACATTAAAAGATCTGTTTATGGAAAAAAGAAATTAAACTATCCCTTTTTGCAGATGACATCATACTATACCTTCACAATTCCAAAAATTCCATCCCCAAACTCTTAGAAATCATAAATCACTTCGGCAAAGTAGCAGGATACAAAATAAACCCACAAAAATCAGTTGCATTCCTGTATACTGACAATGTACAAGCAGAGAGGGAAATAAAGGAAAGCAAGCTCATTCACAATAACATCCCCCAAAATAAAATATTCAGAAATTAACCTAACCAAAGATGTAAAAGAACTATTTAATGAAAACTATAAAAAGTTAAAGAAAAAAATTACAGAAGATACTAGGAAATGGAAAGACCTCCCATGCTCTTGTATAGGCAGACATAGTGAAAATGGCAATTCTGCCCAAATTAATATACAAATTCAGTGCAATTCCTATTAAAATCCCAATGATGTATTTCTCTGACAGAAAACAGTCCAAAAATTCAAATGGAACCACAAAAACCTAGAATATCCAAAACTATTCTAGCAAATAAAGACAACATGGGAGTTATATCCATGTCGCACTTCAAACTCTACTATAGAGCCATAATAACAAAGACAGCATGGTACTGGCACAAACACAGACCCGAAGACCAATAGAATAGAATAGAAGATCCAGAAATAAATCCACATGCCTACAGTCAGCTGATATTTGACAAAGGAACCAAAGACAGACCATGGAAGAAACACAGCCTCTTCAACCACTAGTGCTGGGAAAACTGGGTGGCCATATGCAGAAGAATAAAAGTGGACCCAGCATATCACCATACACCAACATCAGCTCAAAATGGATTAAAGACCTTAGTATTAAACCTGAAACTCTGAAACCTCTCCAGGCAGAGTAGGAGAGACACTTGAACTTATAGGCCCAGGAAAGAATTTCATGAACAGCGTCCCAGGGTCACAACAAATTGGAGTGAGACACGACAACATGGGACTGCCTTAAAATAAAAAGCTTCTGCAAAGCTAAAACTATCGCAACCAAGCTAGAAAGACAACCAATTAATTGGGAAAAAATATTTACCAGCAATATATCCAACAAGGGGTTAACATCCAGTATATACAGGTAACTCAAGAAACTAATCCCTCCCAAAGCTAACAAACCAATTACTAAATGGACAAGGGAACTAAAGAGAGACTTCTCAGAAGAAGAGATAAAAATGGCAAAGAAACACATTAGGAAATGTTCACCATCCCTGGTTTTGAAGGAAATGTAAATAAAGACAACCATGAGATACCACCTTACCCCAGTCAGGATGTCCGACATCCTCAAGCCAGCCAATGACAAATTCTGGTGGGTATGCGGAGAAAAAGGAACCCTACTACACTGCTGTTGGGAATGTACACTCATACAACCACTTTGGAAAACAGTCTGGAGGGTCCTAAGAAAACTAAATATTGACCTCCCTTATGACCCAGGCATAGCACTACTAGGCATCCATCCTGAACAACAGTAACCAGTATACAAGGACACATGCACCTCCATGTTTATTGCCATACTTTTCGTAATAAGCAGGATATGGAAACGACCCAGATGTCCCACCACAGATGAATGGATCCCAAAATTGTGGTATCTGTACACAATGGAATACTATGCAGCCATTAGAAATGACAAAATAATGGCATTTGCAGGGAAATGGATGGAGCTAGAAGGTGATCATGTTGAGCAAGGTAGGCCAAGAGCAAAGAGACAAACAGTACATGGTCTCCCTGATAAGTGGATGTTAAAACCAAAATGTTAGGTAATACGATAAACATAACAGGACTTAAGAAACAATCTGATCGAATCTCTACTAAATAACCCCATGCTGCTGATCACATGTATGTTGTATATGTGTACAATGGAGGGGAACCAGGAAGATGACATAGAACTAGAGGGAATCAGGGAAAAATCCATCAGCTGCACTGGACATTGACCAAAATGAACTAAGCAAGTTAATGGCAGGGATGGGAGGGAGGAAACCCGTGGGAAAACAGGAACAGCTGATGTTATACAAAACAAAAAAATGTACATACCAACCAATTTGGAAGGAATAACTGTATCGCAAAGCTCATAGAACTCATAAATGTTATAGACTGTGATAGACAATTTGCTCCAGAAATGTTAGAATGTGTTTGTGACTTTAACTGAGCATCACTATTCCACAATACTGTGAAATTAGGGAAATTATGTAACCACTTAATTACAATAAAAATAGCAAAACTCTCCAGAAATCATTATAGATGTATACAACTAACTCTTGAATACATTTTGACATCAAAGTCAGGCAATTCACTTGGAAGACTTCCATGGAATCCATTAATTGTTACAATAAGCTATTGTTGTTATTTGGATTGTGAAAATATTTTATATGGAAATAAAGAATGCAATGGCATTTTTGAAATTTAATAAACTTAACCGAACCATTATGACTTAGGAGAGCAATTTTTGCAGCCTTGCAAAACTTCAAAGAGATAGTGATACATACTTATCCTTTTGGCAATATCAAATACAGTTTCTTCCAAGTTGTTTTTCAGACCTGATTTGACATAATGGTTCAACAGAAGCAGATCCAACATGTCTTTGCTATCTCTATTCCCAGCAGCAAGATGCAAGGGGGCCATTGGTATCTGCATCATGATGAAGTAAGAAAAAAGCCACTCTAGTATTATTCCACATATAAGCACTGCCCAGGGTTGTCCAACCATCTACAGTTATTGCATGAATATCTGCCGCTTGAGCCAACAACTAATGGACAGTGTCTATGTGTCCACTGTAGGCTTCCTGATGAATATGGGTATACTCATCGTCATCCCTAGTATTCACATGAGTGGCCTTTTTGGAAAGTAGTCTCCACAATGTAATAACCTGATTCTTTTCAGCAGTCCAAAGAAGAAGTTTGCATGGATCCTACTATATTTTTTTTGCAATTGATACCATTCCTCACTTTTTCATCAAGTTTCTCATATTCCTTAGAATTGCCTAACTAGAGATTTTGAGTGACAGTGGGAATGAGGCGTCCATGTATTTCCCTAATAGTTCACATTAGTTGAACTGTTCAGAAAAATCCTGTGACTTTTCTGCATCTGTTTTTTCACCATGATTTATTTTTCCTTTTTACATTTTTACTACTCGAAATTATTCTAACTGGAGAGTAGGGAATTGATGGATAGCAGAGGAAAGATTTTCCTCCGTATTCAAAGATACAGACTGAAAATAAGGACCAGTAGTGTCTTCATGTGCAGATTATTCTATGAATGAGAAAAGATGAAATAATGCCTTCTATATAAATCATTTGGGAAATGGCAGAGCAGAAAGTAAAATGATGCAACCAAAAATATAAAAGCAAAATAAATTACAATCATTATAGAGCAATCCTATTATCTATGAGAAACATTAAAGAGAGAGGAAGAGAGACAGATGTGCAATGACCTAGATAGCCACAAATGCATGCCTCTGATCAATTTATAGAGCAAACAGAATTTTATGTTTTGAAAAAGATGGAAACAGAATTTATATATTTACTTGAATTTGGTAAATACATTTTTTACAGCCTACATGAAGAGATGTAGGTTTAATCTTATTGCAGACAAGAATCTAAATCCTTGATAATTCTAGGAACAGATCTGACTGAAATCAGTTGAATCACACTTTTCCTGCACAATGAAAGAAAAGGTCCAGGCTAGGAAAGCAGCTAGAGAAGGCAGGCCGATTGTATCTGTGACAAAACTTTGTGGAAAATGGTATTGAGCATTACTTACTGTTGATCCACTTGCACTGGAAGCATGAATCTGAACAATTGCTTGCTGATTCTCAACTATTGCTTTGATCATTATATTCTCCAAAAAGACAAAGTGAGATTTAATTGATAGCAAACAACTACTAATGCATTTTTATTTCTCATTAAGCACCTTAAATCATTGAAACCACATGAAGAAAATAGACAGGCCTATTTTTTTTAGATGAAAACAAGTGCCTTTAAAAAAACATGGAATGTAACTAGTCATTCATGTAAAGGACTTCTATTTTAGTACTACATTATACATTTTTTTTCTAATGTTGGGTACCAATAAATAATGGATCTATTAGAAAGCTCTTAAAGCTCATTTGTCCAATTGTGAGGTCTCTTATACGATATCATGGTATTTTTGAGTATGTTCTTAAGAAGAAATTTACATTACTAACTTGAATTTCTGACAGGACAAAATCATCATGTACATCTTGCTTCTATACTCTCATTTTTAAATTACTATCTATGTATGTGCATTAGATAACTATAGAGAAAAAAGCAGAAGCCACACTGGTGGCTCATATCATTAATCCTAGCTAATCAGAAAGATGAAGTCTGAGGATTGTGGTTTGAAACCAGACCAAAAAAAAAAGTCCATTAGATTCTGCTTTGAAAGAAACCAACAAATGCTAGAACTGGAGCTGTGGTACAAGCATTAAAATGATATCTATGAGAAAACTAAAACAAAAAAATAACAAATTCTGGGACAGAGACAGGCCCTGAATTCCAGCCTTAGTATTAGCACCAAACAAATAATTGAATTAATTCGTTAATTAAGTAATTAAATATAAATTAAGTGGTCACATGTGGATAGGCATGTAAAATGTAACATCTGTGGTGACTGGATTGTGTATTTTTTGTAGTAAGGCAAATTATTATTTGTAGCAATCATAAATTTTTTATTTGAACTTTTTTTGTACAATAAATCCTGATTTTAGCATGTATGTATAGGGGTATGTACATGTGTGCATATGTGTGTATGTGTTTATGTGTGCATGTGCTGTTGCAATGTTGCTTGCCAATGTGGACAGGGTGAGGCTGAAAAGAGTTAACTTTGTTGCAATGTTTTTCTTTATCAGTATTCTGTCATGTCATTTCAGTTGGACCACTCTTTTGTACATTTTATTTGTCAAATAATATCATCAGAATCAAAGGATTTACCATATTAAGTTAGATAAAAGAGACTGCTTTCAGCTCTTATTATATGTTAGGTGAGAAGAATCAGACATATTTAGGTAGTAAATTAGTGCTGTATGATGACTGTCGGTACAAAATATGTATTTGACTTCTTAATTTTGTTATACTTTTAACATATGTTCATAGAGTGAGTTTGTCCAACTGGACCAAATAGGTATTGCTCTCTGGTTATACCCATGAAACACAAAGTAGATAAAATCTTTCTGGCTTTCTGTTGAAAATAACTATCTTTGTAAGATCATATCTATTCACACTAACAGGTAATCAACCCAATATTTATCAAGTTTGAATATCCCATCATAGTGACTGAAAATCGGTATTGTTGATATGCTTGTTAGATATTTCTTTCAAAAACAAACGAACAAAAAGCATGAGTCATCTCCAGATAGTGGATGTATCTGAAGTTGTTTTGTACATGCAAAGGGCAAATGGCTCTTTTGTGGGAGTAACTATCGCAACTTAACAAATAAGGCTTTTTGAATATCTTTTCCAATATAAATAACATCCCAGAGCGAGTCTTGCAATTTCGGAAATTGAATATTTTTGAATATTTTAGTATTATTTCATTTCATTGACTATAGAGCTAAAGACATTTCTGAAATAAATATAAAGATCTGAAAATGTAAGTGGGTATATTGGCTTTTTATGCATAATCTTATAAAAATCCAGTTTTTATGAAACTAAATGAAATAGAATAAAAGAATGTAAGTGAATTTGGTAAGCTAATTATTAGTTTAACTTTGTTTTCTATTAACAGAGTCCTTTGAATGTAGATGATGCAGTTAAATTATTTCCTTTGTGTTTCTGTACTTCATTTATTTTTCATATCATTGTAGTTATGGGAGTGAATTTGTAGTATAAATAAAGGTCCTTTAAAATGATTCGGATTAATCTTGTGCTTTGTGTCCTACTCCCAAGAAAATGAGTTATTTTCAAGTGTTAATAGTTTATAATTGAATCTTCATTTCATAAGAAAATTTTAAAAATGCAGTAGTATTGATGACTTTTTAAACCAATTGTATTGACAAGGTTGAGAGTCTTTAATTCATGCTTAGGTCTTAGGTCTATGATTTTTAACCTCTTGTTCCTGACATTAATGATAGTTCAGACTGCATTTTTGGGGTATATGAAAGGTAAAATATTTATCTGGGGTCAAAGATGATTTTTATATCAGTCTTGCTTTAATAACATTTTATTTTATTTTATTTTTTGGTTGTGAGGCCTAAACTCCACTTCCAGCTTTTCTGTTTATGTGTTGCTGAGGAATCGAACCCAGGGCCTCATGTATGCAAGGCAAGCATTCTACCAATGAGCCACCTTCCCAGCCCTTAATAACATTTTAATGTAGTACATTTTCCTCAGAATGTTGTGTATAAAAAGCAATCAAAATATTTATAATGGTAAACAACCTAGGTGAGCTACAATGTGGAAATTATTGGTCCATAACTCCTGCAATCTGTTTCCATCGAGAATTGGGAAGGACACTCTTTCGGTATGAGGGTGTTAAACAGAGATGGGGTCCCCAGGCAGTGCAGTGTTGAGTGAAGGGACAGAATATGATTTCTACTATTTTGAGCTATAAATCAAGAATGTTATACTTTAGCAGTTCCTTTCACCAGGGATGTTTAAATTGATTATGAGCTTGGAGTTTTCATATTACAGCTACCTATTTTCTAACAAAGATAAAGTCAAATATTATTAGAGTGTACACAATAATTCTGGGAAATTTTCCTAGAATTAGTAGACTAAGTGCTGGTATTTTAGTCATAAAATAAAATGAGGTTATTTGATAGAGTGGGAGATGGGCCTCAGGCTAACACTTACCATGTGTGCAACGCTGTACTAGTAATTCCAATTCTGAAGATTTCAATAACATCATCTGAGAATTAAAAATGGAAGTAGTTCCACTTTATGGGATTATTGTGAGGATTAAGTTAGATACCATAGGTAAAGTACTTGGAAAAACTATCATTCAGCATTTGATACTTTCTACCTGTTATTTTATCATGTGATGAATTTTAACATTTTTACTGTGATTTTTATATTGTGTCTATTTACAATTTGCAATGTGATATATTGATATTCATTGCATTGGTCAGTTTTTTGACATTATGAGGAAAATGCCTGCAAAGAAAATTTCTGAGGAGGAAACTATTATATTGATTCATGGTTTAAGAGAATGCAGTTAAAGATCAGATGTCTCCATTGTTTTCAATTATATTTTCATTAAATAGTTGTTCAAAAGAATTTCCATTCCACAAATCAGTTTATAAGTACAATGGATCTTTACATAACCTTCTCATACTCATCCAAACCTCACCCCACTTTCATGTTTTCTAGTTTCATACTATCTGCATTGAATATTATGTCTTCACTCTCTTCCTCCATAACTCTCTTTATTCCTTCCCTTTGACTTCCCCTTACATCTTCCAAGTGATAGATTCCTGGTATTCATTTTGTTGGATTAAAAGTTCAATTTTATAAGAAATTACACCTTTTAAATTCTCCTCGGCAAATAGTATGCTTTGGTTAATACTGTTGTGTAATTTTAACCCCTCTATATGGTATTTTCACAATAAAAATCACTGATTTATGGTCAATAGATTTTGAAAAGGATGCCATGACTTTATGAAATAAAAATAGAATTTTAAATGGGTGTAGTGGCACTATTGACTCCCTAGATTTAAAAAAAAATTCTTATACTACTACCTCAATCCTCATACAAAAATTTAAAAATTTTAAATAAAAATGATTAGCAAACTAAATGTGAGATATAAAAACATATAAAACCTAAACATAAAAATTCATGGCATAGGATCAGTAAAAGTTTCTAAAATATGACATGGAAAACATTAGTGTGTAAAGAAAAACAAGAATGAACTGGATAATATCAACTTATAATCTTTCACAATTCAAAGGACAATATAACAGAAGTGAAACATATCTAACAGATAGAGGACACATATTTGTTAATGCTACAATGTTAATGCTACAATGATTCTGAGTCCAAGTATTTTTATATCTCCTAATTCCATATAACTTTACCCCAAATAGGATATTTCTTTAAAGAACATATGTAAATAGTAGGAGCATATGAAATAAGTTCCTCTTTAGTATCCAAGAATAAATAAAGAGAAAGCTCACTAGTAGGACCGTACTATAAAAAGATGACACAAATATAGTAATACACTTGTGGAGAAATTGATATACTCCACATAGCAAATGAATTTGTAAAATACTTCAATCATTAAAGCAAGCAAGTTTTCAAAAGGTCAAAGAGAATTGAATGGGTTCTATCCATTACACGTCTATGTATGTATTAAAGAGAAGTAAAAAACTTATTTGGACAGGGAATGTGGTTCATTGAGAATGCACTTGAATACTTTGTGTGAGACCCTGGAATTAATCCCAAAAAACAAATTTTGAAAAGGCTCACTATATAGGATGTATGCCTAACAAATTCCTGTAAATGAATTTTATATCTACTTTAATTTCTGTTCTAAAATTTGGAGCATTTCTATTTGAAGAATAGCAAATTTGTGAAAATTAGGCTTGGAAAACCTGTGATTGTACAATTCACTTCCAAAGCACTAAAATTCATACAATAAAAGGAGATTATATATTTCAAGTGAATTACATGTCAGCAAAAAAAAACTTTTGTTAATATACTTCACACAAAATGCAGAATACCTAAAAAGATATTTTCTGTGTTTGCTTAAAAACTTTGTAAACTGCAACATTTAAAACAATAATATGATTTCCGTTCATTTTGAGTATTTTTTGTGTTTATTTTGAGTTTATTCAGAGATAACTCAGTCAAAAAGTGTATGTGATAACTGGAATACCTAGGAATTAAGCAACACTTATAAATAATTGATAACCTTTTCTGGAAGAAACTTTTGGCAAATGACAGAAGACACAAATCTATGCATCTGCATCTTATGAAAGCCATATGTTACTTGGTCAATCCAATTGTTTTTCTCTACTTTGCTAGGAAAAAAGTATTCTCAAGATAAGAGCCAATAGCAGTGAAAAGAAACAAAATACACTATCATCTTGATTTATTTGTGAAAGTAACAAATGAAATAAACTATTCCACTTAAGGGATTCCAATATTAGTATCTATGAAGATGTTCCTCAATGCCAAAATCCATTGAATTTTGGGAATTTTAATTTCTATGAATATATGAAAACTAGAACAAGAAAAGAAATACAGTCTTTGAGCAAACCAGCCTTGGAATAATTTTCTCAGTTGCTTTGAAATTACATAAGAATTGATATTCCTTTCCATTGGAAACATTTAAAAATGTTTATCATTTATTATAATTCAAATATAAACAAGAGTAATTTTATATAACCATTATAAATATCATTCTATTCCTATCATAAAATAGAATGACAAACCACTCCCAATATATTACCTACCCATCATTATTCTTAATTCCTTATCATTTCCTAAATATCTTAAACAATCTAAATAGTCATGTCTTTAACATAGACGTAAATATTCTATACGTTTTATTTAACATTTTCCAGGGGCATGTACTCATGTTTCTAAGAAATGTTCACAGCAGTTAAAAGATGCTTTTGTGAAATTAATGTGATACATTTTGTTGTTGTTGTTGTTATTGTTGTTGTTTGAAAGGCCTGGACATTATCCTTAAGACTTTTTATGCTCAAGGACAGCAATCTCCAACTTGAGGCACAGAGCTAATTCATGTTTTTAGTGGTTAATTATAGATAAGAATCTAACAAGAACTTTTCTGTCTTGGCCACTTTCAAACACATTTCTAAGATCTCATTACCCAGAATAGGTCGAATTATAACAGTGAGTCATTTGCACTTGGTGTGATGTATTTTTTTTATTTTAATTATATTTTAAGATTTTTGTTTCGCTATAGTGTACATCATTCGACACATAAATTTAGATATATGTATATATTTCTGATGACAATCTCTAAAAATATATGTCATTCTACCCATAACATTAATATTTATATATACAAATATTTCTGAAGACAGACTCTCTATAAAAATTTTTGCTACTATTTTTGAACTTTTATATTTCAAATATATACAGTCTATTTTTGTAAAAGTTTCCTAGAATAAAATGACTAATATTTCAATAGAAAGTAGAGCTTTTACTTTCAACGGAATTTTATATCTACTTATGACATTGTAATAATATTTACAGTGTATTACTTGAAAAAGTTCGGTCCAAACTCTTAAATATTTGTGTGTAATGAGGGGGAGAGAGGAAGTTAATTCATACTGGTTAAGAATTACCAATGCTTCAAAAATCTATTCCATAATTTATTATAAACTCATAGTCAAGCCACTTGATATGGTTTAGTTTTCTTGTTTCTTTATTTGTTCAAAATTTTAATATGGACGCATGCACAGTTTTAACATTAAAAATACTAATCAAAAGAAAATAATAGCAAAATCATAGGGACATATAAGACTTTCACTAATTAGCACTTATGATGCTAATAATAATTGTGATAAAGATGATGATGATGACCACAATGTAGCCTGACAATGATAAGGTTATTGAAAAGGAAAAAAACTTTAGAATTCTTTGAAGCTAGAGTTCCCACATTGAATACAGTTATAAACTGAATTGGATTATATACAATATTAACAAGAGGAGAGTTTCAATACCAAGAAATAAAATTACATTAATAGGTAGAGACAGTAAAAACCCTAATGTTATTTTTGCAGTCTCTCTAATGTATACTCATTTTTTTTATTGTGAAAATACTGTACAGAGGGGTTACAATTACATGGGCAAGATAGTGAGTACTGTACTTATCAAGCATTGTAGCCTTCTCCTTTGTTTACCCTTCACATCCCTTTCCATCCTCCCTTCCCCTTCACCCAGTCCTCCCCCCACCCAAGTTGTAAAGTTCATTTTTGACATGACAGCTTGTACTTCTCATTGTTACAACAGGTCCACCTGTATTCTTAATTAAACGACTTGTTTTTCTCCTTCCCCTCCACCAATTATACCTATATCAAATACAGTGAAAGCAGGGGTTATACTGTGGGTGAGGGGCTTACAAAGCAACAAAGAAATAATTTTATCATTGCCTTAGAAAGAAATGCATGAAAGAAAAAAACATTTTAAATACATATCTTAAATTTCATTTTCCTAACATCACCTTACCTGACCTTTTCTGCTTGACTCATACATATACTAGATATTGCAAATAAGGGAAATCATGGGACCTATCTTTCTTTGCGCTTGGCTTACTTCACTTAATATAATTTTTTCCAAGTCTTTCCATTTCCTAACTAATGGGGCAATGCCATTCTTTCTGATGGAGGCATAGAATTCCATTGTGTATATATACCACATTTTCTTGATCCATTCATGTACTGCGGGGCATCTGGGTTGGTTCCAGATCTTAGCTATGGTAAATAATGCTGCAATAAACATAGTTGTGCTGGTAGCTTTAGTGTGGTCTTGTTTGTAAACATTTGGGTAAATGCCCAAAAGTGGGACTGCTTGGTCATAGGGGAACTCTATGTGGAGTCTTTTGAGGAACATCCATACTACTTTCCAAAGTGGTTGAACAAGTTTACACTCCCACCAACAATGAAGTAATATTCCCTTCTGTCCACATCCACTCCAGCATCAATTGTTATTAGAGTTCTTGATTTTTGGCATTCTAACTGGAGTGAGGTGGTATCTCAATGTTGTTTTGATTTGCATTTCTTTTATGGCTAGGGAGGTTGAGCATTTCTTCATGAGTCTATTGGCCATCCTTCTTTCTTCTTCAAAGAATTTTCTCTTTAAGTCTTTAGCCCACTTATTTAATGGGCAATTTTTTCTTTGAGGATTTGTTGTTGGGGGATTTAATTTTTTGAGTTCCCAGTATATTTTAGATATGAGACCCTTGTCTGTTGTATGGCTAGTGAAGATATTCTCCCAATCCGTTGGCTTTCTATTGATCTTGCTAGCTATGTCCTTTGCCATGCAGAAACTCTGCAACTTCATGCAATCCCATAAGCCCAACCTTCCTGTGATTTGTTGTGTTTCCCGGGTCTCTATTCAGAAAATTTCGGCCTAGGCCAAGGAGACCTAGGGTTTCTCCTATTCCAACCTGTAATGTTTTCAGAGTGTCTTCATGACTCTGAGGTCTTTGATCAATTTGGACTTGATTCTGGTGCATGGTGATATATAAGGATCTAGCTTTAGTTTTCTACGAGTAGTTAAGCAATTTTGCTTAATTTTGCAATTTTACTGAAGAGGCTGTCTTTCTTCCATTCTATTTTTTTAGCACCCTTATCAAAGATTAGATGGCTATAGGTCTGTAGGTTCATTTCGGGATTTTCAATTCTATTCCATTGGTCCTGAGGTCTGTTCTTATGCCAATACCAAGCTGTTTTGATTACTATGGCTTTATAGTAGAGTTTGAAATTTGGTATTGCTATTTCTCCAGCAGTGTTCTTTCCATTGAGGATCGTTTTGGCTATTCGGGGTCTTTTATTGTTCCATATGACTTTTTGGATTCACTCTTCTATTTCCTTGAAAAATGAGGTTGGAATTTTGATAGGTATCGCATTGAATTTGTAGATAGCCTTGGGAAGTATTGCCAGTTTCACGATGTTAATCTTTCCAATCCAGGAGCATGGGAGTTTTTGCCATTTTCTAAGTTCTGTTTTGATTTCCTTTTCGAAATTTTTAAAGTTTTCATCATAGCGGTCCTTCACTTCTTTGGTTAAGTTAATTCCTAAGTATTTTATTTTTTGGGAGGCTATTACAAATGGAGTTGCTTTCCTAATTTCAGCCCCACTTTTCTCATTGATGGCATACAGAAAAGCCATTGATTTTTGAGGGTTAATTTTATACCGTGCTACTTTGCCAAAGTTTTGAATCAGTTTGAGTAATTTGGGAGTGGAGTCTATGGGATTCGTTACATACAAGATCATGTCATCTGCAAAGAGGGAGAGTTTTATTTCTTCTTTCCCTATTTGGATCCCTTTTGTGTTTCCATCTTGTCTTATTGCTGTAGCTAGACATTCTAATACTATGTTGAAGAGAGGTGGAGAGAGTGGACATCCTTGTCTTGTTCCTGATTTAAGAGGAAATGGCTTTAGTTTTGCACCATTAAGTATAATGCTGGGTGTCGGTTTGTCATATACAGTCTTTATTGTATTGATGAATGTTTCATGGATTCCTAATTTTTCCAAAACCTTCATCATAAAGGGGTGTTGGATCTTGTCGAAAGTATTTGTGCATCTATTGAGATAACCATGTAGTACTTATTCTTGCTCCTATTGATGTGATGAATAATATTAATTGATTTGCCTATATTGGACCAGCTTTGCATCACTGAAATGAATCATGTTTGATAGTGGTGTGTATTTTTTGATGAATTGTTGAAGTCGATTAGCCATAATTTTATTGAGAAGATTTGCATCAATATTCATCAAAGAAATGAGTCTATAGTTCTCTTTCTTTGATGAGTCCCTGACTGGTTTGGGGTGAGGGTTATGATGGCTTCATTTTCATTGAAGACATGGAGGATTACTGGTGTGAGCTCTGCTTTGAAGGCCTTGTAGAATTCCGCTGAAAAACCATCTGGTCCTGGACTTTACTTAGCTGGGAGGCCTCTTATTGTTGTTTCTATTTCAATGCTTGATATGGGCCTGTAAAAATGGTTTAACCCTCATCTCTGAATTTGTTTATTTGGGTGTGTTCTCTTCTTTTTCTGATAAGATTTGCTAAGTGTCTGTCAATTTTGTTAATTTTTTCGAAGAACCAACTCTTTGTTTTGTTGATTCTTTCTACAGTATTTTTTGGATTCTAATTCTTTTAATCTAATTTAATTTTAAATATTTCATTCCATCTACTGGATTGGCATTTATCTTGCTGCTCTTTTGCAAGGGGGTTTAGAGGTGTCATTAAATTTTTGTTTTCAGATCTCCCCAATTTGTTGATGTAGGAGTTCAGTGCTATAAACTTGCCTCTGAGTACTGCCTTAGCTGTGTCCCAGAGGAGCTGGAAATTTGTGTGCTCACTTTTGTTGAATAGCATTGAACATTTGAATTTCCTTTCCAATCTCTTCCATGACCCACTCGTGATTCAGCAGTGTGTTGTTCACCCTCCATGTATTACTAGACTTTCTTTGGTGGCTTTTGGTGTTGAGTTCTAATTTTATTCCCTTGTTGTCAGAGAGAATGCACGGGATAACTTCAATGTTTCTGAATCTGGACAAGTTTGCTTTGTGGTCCAAAATGTGGTCTATTTTAGAAAATGTTCCATGTGCTGCTGAGAAAAACATGTATTCTGTTGCTGCTGGATAAAATATTCGGTAGATGTCTGTTAAATCTAGTTGATCTATGCAGCTGTTTAGATCTGCGGTTTCTCTGTTGAGTTTTTGCCGAGTTGATCTCTCTAGTGGGGAGAGTGGTCTGTTAAAATCTCCAAATATTAATATCTTTGGATCTATGTGGGATTTGAGGGAAAGTAGTGTTTCTTGGATAAATTTGGGTCCTCCATTGTTTGGCGAATAGATATTTGGAATGGTAATATCCTCCTGAAGGAGAGATCCCTTAATTAGTTTGTAGAGACCATTTTTATCTCTTTTCAAAAATTTTAATTTGAAGTCTATTTTAGCTGATATTAGGATAGGCACTCCCGCCTGTTTATGGGGGCCGTTTGCTTGATAGATTTTGCTCCAGCCTTTTACATTGAAAATGTGTTTGTTTTTATGGGCAAGATGTGACTCCTGAAGGCAGCAGACAGAAGGATCTTGTTTTTTAATCCAACTAGACAGTCTATGTCGCTTAATTGGAGAGTTAAATCCTTAATGTTAAGACATGGGACTGAGAGTTATACCGGAGCTCCTGCCATGTTATCCACCTTCTTGGGGGCTGCGAAATATGGGTTCTTCATATGGTTGTTGGATTCTCAATTTGGGTGCAGTTTCTTGGTCTTTATTGTGGTCTTGTTGGTTTTCTATGTGTAGGACATCTTTAAGAATCTTTTGTAGGACTGGTTTGGTGGTCATGTGTTGTTTCAATTTTTCTTTGCTATGGAAGATTTTTATTTGGCCTTCAGTTATGAAGGAGAATTTAGCTGGGTACAGTATTCTTGGTTGATAGTTGTTTGTTTTTAAGGCATGGCATACATCATTCCAGGCTCTTCTTGATTTGATTTTCTCTGCTAAGAAATTTGAGGTGATTCTAATTGGTTTCCCTTTATAGGTGGTTAATCTTTTCTCCTTGACAGATTTAAGGATCTTTTCCTTGGTCTGAGTTGATCCTGTGTGGATTATAATGTGAAGATGGGATGTCCTATTCTGGTCTGGTCAATTTGGAGTTCTAAAAGCCTCATGTATTTGAATAGGCCTGTCTTTTTGTATGTTTGGAAAGTTCTCTGCTAGGATCCTGTTAAACAAATTTCCTAGACCATTAACTTCTATTTCTATATGCTCCTCTACACCCATTGTCCTTAGATTAGGCCTTTTGATGGTGTATTTCAAGTTTTGGATAGTTCTGTCATATTTCCTGTACTTGTCTTGGATTTTTGTATGTTCTTTCTCTATATTATCTAGGCTGACTTCAATCCCCGAAATTCGATCTTCTACACAGCCTAACCTACTGTCAAGGCTTTCTACTTTGTTTTTTATTTCTTTTCCTTGTAATTGGTCACCTTTGATTGGTCAAATTCTTTGTTGAAGCTTTGTTTTAGATCTGGTATGAATTTCTTTACTTCCTTAATTTGGTGTTCAGTGTTTATTCTGAAATCATTTAATTGATTGGTTATGGTTTCCTTGGACTCCCGTTCCTTCTGTTGGTTTCCATTCAGCATTTCCTTTGTTGTCTCCCTGAATTCCTTCAGCTCTTTGTTAATGGATCCCATGAATGCCTTTAGTGATCTTTGTGTATTCTCATCCTGCTCTCTCAATTCCTATATTACTCTTTGCTTAACTTCCTCCCACTCCTTTTCTTGCCATTCCTGTAGTTCTCTTTGAGTGTTCTCAACCTGTTCACGCCATTCCTGCCTTTCTCTTTGCATATTCTCAAGCTGCTCACGCAATTCATTTATCAGTTTTTGAGTAGCGTCCTCATGCTCATGATATTCCTGAATAAACCTTTATATTGCCTCCTCTCTCTCCCTATCATGCTCATACAGAGTCCCTTGTAGGTTTTCAATCGTTTCCTGCATTGACCTTTTCTTTGCCTCCTCTCTCTCCCTATCACGCTCACACAGAGTCCTTTGTGTGTTTTCAATCTTTTCATTTATCAAGTTTGCCAGCAATGTTTGTGGAGCTATTTTGGAACTCTCCTCTGGATTATTCATTATCTGTTTTGTCTCCTGATTATCATGAGTGGGAATTGAGATACCCGGACTTGCCATTTTGCTTGTGTTTTTCCGGCTTACTCTGCCCATTTGGGATGAAAATAACACCAGTTTTGTGCTAGATTGCTATTTTAAGGCAAGCATCAACCAAAGTCTGAATTTGCACAGTCAATAGTCTGCAGATACAATCTAGTTCAACAGATAAATCTATTCAACATCAAACAACTATATATTAATGGGCTAAGAACCCAAAGTAGAATTTGGAAAACCAGAAATTATTAGCGTTAGGGAGAGATGTGGGTAAAAAAATATGAAAAAAGTGATCTGGGAAGGCACAGGTAGAGTTATCTTAACTAAGTCCTAATCTCAAAGCAGGAAATAGGTTGGATAGGATGGAAGTAGAGAGAGAGAAAAAAAGAAGAGAAAGGGAAAAGAAACGAGACCAGAAAAAATAGAAAATAATAATTAATAATATTATGCAGAACAAAAACAAACTATTCAGAGAACATGAATATAATGAGACTATGGGAGGGATATAAAGGAGATGTGAAAAGGTTAAAAATAAAAATACTTAAAATATTATATAGGTATAAAGAGGTAGTACTGCTATTAAGGAATTTAAGTCTTAAAGATTTTGAATTGAGTAATAAATTTGTGGAGTAAGTGTGCACACAATTGGGGTAGAGTATATAGTCAACTTCTGGTTTATCTGAGGATGTGCAGGACAATTAAATCACATAAAGAAGAACGAAAGAGAAGAAAAGGTGAAAAGCATAAGAAAGGAAGATAAAAAGATCAGAAGTTCAGTAGAGCTACACAAAAATCAAAAAGAAATTTTAAAAAAAAAGAAAGAAAAACGCACACACACATGGATCCCTAAAATAAAAATTATAAGAGGAAAAAAAAGTTACTAGAAACAATTTTTTCCAAAAATGTTAAAAATTTAAAAAAAGTTTTAGAAAAGAAAAAAAATTATGAAAAGTAGCAAAAAAAAAAAAAAGACAAAAAATTCTTTCATTTTTTTGGGAGGGGTGGGAAAAATCTGTATCTCCCTTTTGTCTGTAACCAGCCTTTTGTTGGAGTCTCTGTTCTGCTTGTGGTCCTGTGGCTTGGTTGATTTCTTAAGTCAGTTTGTTTGAACAGGGAGAAAAATACTCTGCTTTACCCAGAATTTTGCGTTCCTCCTCCTAGGCTAGTTCAATGGGAGTAGGATCTGCTTTGAATATCACAAAAGAGGGAGATGGCTTTTTCCTCAAATTTGGAGATGCTGTGTTCAGGCTAGATTCTGGGTAGTGTTGAGGCCTTTCAGCAAACAGTAGCTTTTCCTGGGGGCTAGTTTGTGAGAAACTCACAGAGCCCAGCCTGGAGCCATTCTCAGGGTTTCTGTTTACTGAATTTCAATTGATTGTCGAGGCTGCTAAAGGGAGGGGCAGCCTATGGCTCTGATTACCTGTTGAAGAAAGCCACTCCTGGGGCTGGTGCCCGAGCTGGGTGTCTTTTCCCTGGGTGTAGCTGAGTCTGGCAGGTCGGCTTAAGTTCTTGTGACCTGCTAAATGACTCTAATTTTATTCAAAGGCCTGAGTTGGAGCTAGCAGCTCCGTTGAGCTTTGTCGGTATCCAAGATGGAGATCTCCGGTACTGGGTGGGGAGGGGTGGCCTTCCCTCCTCTGCTCCCTGAGAAGGAGTGAGGATGTCAGGCTTCTACTCATGCCGAGTCTTGGTTCCTGGGTTGTTTCTGGTATGAGAACTGCAGGATGAAGATGTCCGCTCCTTGTTGGTTCTTGCTGGTTTTGAGTAGAATCCGCTTGCCCGCAGTGCTGGTTCCTTGGTCTCGCACTCTCTGTGATTCAAGTATGGTGGGTTCGGCCACCGCAGCAGTGGCAAGAGCTCAGATTTCTCTCCTTGCCTGGATTTTCCTTCTCTGGCCTAACTCTCTGTCCTGTGATGGCACATATGGTGTGATTCTCTGGCTTAGGACTGTTCACTTGAACTCTAAAACTGCTTTCTATGCAAGAGCTTGTTTAGCCACCAGCTTCTCCTCTGCCATCTTCCGAGGCTTTCACTACTAATATCACTGTTTGTCTCAAAATGCTTTAAATTCTACTCCCTCTAAGATGGGCATAGGATTATACTGTGGAACTTTTCTCCTCAGAGAGTGAGTACTACCCTATTGTTTAAAATAGACAAAGTACCTTGATACAGACACTGGGTGTGTGCAAACAACAAGTGATAGTTAAACAATGTTCTTATTAGTTTATAAAGATGAAATTGAAATAGAGCAACTATGAACTCAAAAGGAATATGCAAAAAAGACAAAGGCAGGTTCCGGGAAGATGGCGGAGGAGAAGCTGGAATCTGAACAAGCTCTCGCATAGAAAGTAGGTTTAGAGTTCCAGTGAACAGTCCTAAGCCAGAGAATCACACCAAGTGTACCATCACAGGACAGAGAGTTAGACAAGAGAGGGGAAGCCAAGGAAACGCACCAGCTGCCGCTCCGGCGGCAGGGTCGCGGCAGCGACCACCGCCGCGGAGTCATACCTGAGACACAGAGAGTCGGGGAAGAAGGAGCCAGATGCAGCGGACGAGCGGATTCTACTCAACACCAACAAGAACGGACAAGGAGCGAACATCTTCATCCTGCTGTTTGCAGACCAGAGACGACCCAGGATCCAAGACTCGGCGTGAGTACAAGCCCGACATCCTCACTCCTCAGGGAGCAGAGGAGGGAAGGCCACCCCTCCCCCCCCAGCACCGGTGATCTCCATCTTGGATACTGACAAAGCTCGGAGTTGCTGCTAGCTCCAGCTCAGGCCTTGGAATAAAACGAGTCATTTAGCAGGTCACAAGAACTTAACGCCGAAGTGACCTGCCAGACTCAGCTCCATCCAGGGAAAAGTCACCCAGCTCAGGCGCCAGCCATCGGAGTGCCTAGCGTCACTGGGTAACCAGAGCCAGAGGCTGCCCCTCCCTCTAGCAGCCACCACAATCAATTGAAAAACAGAAACCCTGAGAATGGCTCCAGGCTGGGCGCTGTGAGCTCTATCACAAAATAGCCCCAGGGAAAAGCTACTGTTTGTTGAAAGGCCTCAACCCTACCCAGAACCTAGCCTCATAACCACATCCCCCTCTTTTGTGACTCTCAAAGCAGACCACCCTCCCAGAAAACTAACCTGGGAGGGGGATCTCAAAATCTTGGGTAAAGCAGAGCATTTTTCTGCCTCTTCCAACCAACCGACTTAAGAAACCAATCAAGCCACAGGACCTCAAGCTGACCAGAGACTACAACAAGAGACTGGTCGCAGACAAAAGGGAGATACAGGATTCCTCCCACTCCTCCCCCCCCAAAAAAAAAAAATCAAAAGACTTTTTTTTCTTTTTTTTTCTTTTTTTTTTTCTTCTTCTTCTTTTCTTTTTTTTGCTTGTTTTTTGTTTTTTTTTGTTACCTTATATATATATATATATATATATATATATATATATATATATATATATATATATATATATATATAAATTTTTTCCCTTCTAAAACTTTTATTAATCTTTAATTTTTGCCTCTTCTGAAAAAATAATTGTTTTCCAGTAATTTTTTTTTCTCATCCTATAATTTTTATTTTAGGAATACGTGAATGAGAGTTTTCCTTTCTTTTCTTGTCTTCTTTCTCTTTTTCTTTCATTCTTAATTATCTTTTTGTTTTTTATCTAGCTCTACTGAACTTCTGATCTTTTCTTCTCCCTTTCCCATCCTTAAAGCTTTCCACATCTCCTCTATGTCCCTCCCCTTCTCTGAACATATTCACATTCCTCTCTAAATAGACGGTCTTTTAACCTCTATAATAACATTAATTTTTACGTTTCTATTCTTTTTCTGGTCTCTCTTTATTCCCCTTTCCGTCTCTTCTTTTTCTCTCTCTCTCTACTTGCATCCTACCCAACCCATTTCCTGCACTGTGATTAGGACATAGTTAACTCTCCCTGTGCCTCCCCACACCAATCTATTCCTATTTTTTACCCACATCTCTCCCTAATCCTAATAATTTCTGGTTTTCCAAATTCTTTTCTGCGGTTCGAAGTCCTTTAACATATAGTCATTTGATGTTGAATAGATGTATCTGTTGAACTAGATTGTATCTGTAGACTATTGACTGTACAAATGCAAACTTTGGTTGATGGTTGCCTTAAGATAGTGTTCTAGCACAAAACTGGTGCAATCTGTATCTCAAATGGGCCGAGTAAGCCGGAAAAACACAAGAAAAATGGCAAATTCGGGTATCTCAATTCCCAACCTTGATAATCAGGGATTAGAACAGATAAAGAATAATCCAGAGGAGAGTTCCCAAATAGCTCTACAAACACTAATAGCAAACATGATAAATGAGAAGTTTGACAATGTACAAAGGACTCTGTATGAGCGTGATAGGGAGAGAGAGGAGGCATCCCAGAAGTTTATACAGGAACATCATAAGCGTGAGGAAGCTTCTCAAAAACTGATACAGGATTTGCGTGAACAACTTGAGAATACTCAAAGAGAAAGGGAGGAATGGCGTGAGCAGGCAGAGAACACTCAAAGAGAACTGCAGGAATCCCACAGAAGGGAGGAAACTAATCAAAGAGTAATTCACGAATTAAGAGACCAGGTAGAGAATACACAAAGATCACTAAAGACATTCATGGAATCCATTAACAAAGAGCTGAAGGAAGTCAGGGAGACCACAAAGGGAAGGCTGAATGGAACCCAACAGAAGGAATGGGAGTCCAAAGAAACCATAACCAATCAACTAAGTGATTTGAGAACAAACACTGAACACCAAATTAAGGAAGTAAAGAAATTCATACAAGACCTAAAACAGAGCTTCAACAAAGAACTTGAAGCCATCAAAGCTGACCAATTAGAAGGAAAAGAGATAAAAAACAAAGTAGAGAGTCTTGACAGCAGGTTAGACCATGCAGAAGATCGAATCTCAGGGATTGAAGACAGCCTAGATATTATAGAGAAAGAACATACAACCATCCAAGACAAGTCCAAGAAATATGATAGGTCTATCCAACACCTGGAAGACACCATCAGAAGGCCCAATCTAAGGACAATGGGTGTAGAGGAGCACCTAGAAACAGAAGTTAATGGTCTAGGAAATTTGTTTAACAGGATTCTAGCAGAGAACTTCCCAAACATACAAAAAGATAGGCCTATTCAGATACAAGAAGCTTTTAGAACCCCAAATAGACCAGACCAGAATAGGACATCCCACCGTCACATTATAATCCACACAGGATCAACCCAGACCAAGGAAAAGATCCTTAAAGCTGTCAAGGAGAAAAGGTTAATCACCTATAAAGGGAAACCAATTAGAATTACCTCAGATTTCTCAGCAGAGTCAATCAAAGCAAGAAGAGCCTGGAATGATGTATGCCATGCCCTAAAACCAAACAATTATCAACCAAGAATACTGTACCCAGCTAAACTCTCCTTCATAACTGAAGGCCAAATAAAAACCTTCGATAGCAAAGAAAAATTGAAACAATACATCTCCACCAAACCAGCCCTGCAAAAGATTCTTACAGATGTCCTACACATAGAAAACCAACAAGACCGCAACAAAGGCCAAGAAACTGCACCAAAACTGAGAATCCAAGAACCTTAGGAAGAACCCAGTTTTCACAGCCCCCAAGAAGGTGGATAACATGGCAGGAACTCCCAAATACCTCTCAGTCCTATCTCTTAATGTTAACGGACTGAACTCTCCAATTAAGCGAAATAGACTGTCTAGTTGGATTAAAAAACAAGACCCTTCTATCTGCTGCCTGCAGGAGTCACATCTTGCCCATAAAAACAAACACATTTTCAAGGTTAAAGGCTGGAACAAAATCTACCAAGCAAACGGCCCTCATAAACAGGCGGGAGTTGCAATCCTAATATCAGATAAAATAGACTTCAAATTAAAATTCGTGAGAAGAGATAAAGAAGGTCGCTACATACTAATTAAAGGATCTCTCCTTCAGGAGGATATTACAATTCTAAATATCTATTCGCCAAACAATGGAGCACCCAAATTTATCAAAGAAACACTACTTTGCCTCAAATCCCAGATAGATCCAAAGACATTAATCGTTGGGGATTTTAACACACCACTCTCCCCACTAGATAGATCAACTCGGCAAAAACTCAACAGAGAAACCGCAGATCTAAACAGCTGCATAGATCAACTAGACTTAACAGACATTTACCGAACATTTCACCCAGCAGCATCAGAATACACGTTCTTCTCAGCAGCACATGGGACGTTTTCTAAAATAGACCACATTTTAGGCCACAAAGCAAACTTGTCTAAATTCAGAAACATTGAAGTTATACCTTGCATTCTCTCTGACCACAAGGGAATAAAATTAGAACTCAACACCAAAAGCCACCAAAGAAAGTCCGGTATCACATGGAGGCTGAACAACACACTGCTGAATCATGAGTGGGTCATGGAAGAGATTAGAAAGGAAATTCAAATGTTCATGCTATTCAACAAAAATGAACACACAAATTACCAGCTCCTCTGGGACACAGCAAAGGCAGTACTGAGAGGCAAGTTTATAGCTCTGAGCTCCTACATCAACAAATTGGAGAGATCGGAAACTAATAATTTAATGACACATCTAAACCTCCTTGAAAAAGAGCAGCAAGATAAACCCCAATCCAGTAGACGGAAAGAAATAATCAAAATTAAATCAGAATTAAATGAATTAGAATCCAAAAAAACTATAGAAAGAATCAACAAAACAAAGAGTTGGTTCTTTGAAAAACTTAACAAAATTGACAGACCCTTAGCAAACCTTATCAGAAAAACGAGAGAACACACCCAAATTAATAAACTCAGAGATGAGAATGGAAACATCACCACGGAAACAACCAAGATTCAGAACATTATAAGGGAATACTTCTCAAAACTTTATGCTAATAAGTTTGAGAACTTGACAGAAATGGACCTTTTCCTAGCAAATATTGACATGCCAAAACTAAACCAAGATGAGTTAAACCAGCTTAACAGGCCCATATCAAGCATCGAAATAGAAACAGCAATAAGAGACCTCCCAGCTAAGAAAAGTCCAGGACCAGATGGTTTTACAGCGGAATTTTACAAGGCCTTCAAAGCAGAGCTCACACCAATACTCCTCCAACTCTTCAATGAAATTGAAAGAGAAAGCTCACTACCGAACACATTCTATGAAGCCATCATAACCCTCATCCCAAAACCAGGCAGGGACTCATCAAAGAAAGAGAACTATAGGCCCATTTCTTTGATGAACATTGATGCAAAACTTCTCAACAAAATTTTGGCCAATCGACTTCAACAATTCATCCAAAAAATCATACACCATGATCAAACAGGATTCATTTCAGGGATGCAAAGCTGGTTCAATATACGCAAATCAATTAATATTATTCATCACATCAACAGGAGCAAGAATAAGAACCACATGGTTATCTCAATAGATGCAGAAAAAGCATTTGACAAGATCCAACACCCCTTTATGATGAAGGTTCTGGAAAAATTAGGAATCCATGGAACATTCCTCAATATAATAAAGGCTGTATATGACAAACCTACAGCCAGCATTATACTCAATGGTGAAAAACTAAAGCCATTTCCTCTTAACTCAGGAACAAGACAAGGATGCCCACTCTCTCCACTTCTCTTCAATCTAGTATTAGAATGCCTAGCTACAGCAATAAGACAAGATGCAAACATAAAGGGGATCCAAATAGGGAAAGAAGAAATAAAACTCTCCCTCTTTGCAGATGACATGATCTTGTATCTAAAGAATCCCATAGACTCCACTCCCAAATTACTCAAGCTGATTCAAAACTTTGGCAAAGTAGCAGGTTATAAAATTAACCCCCAAAAATCAATTGCTTTTCTATATGCCAACAATGAGAAAAGTGTGGCTGAAATTAGGAAAGCAACTCCATTTGTAATAGCCCCACAAAAAATAAAATACCTAGGAATTAACTTAACCAAAGAAGTGAAGGACCTCTATGATGAAAACTTTAAAATCTTGAAAAAGGAAATCAACACAGAACTTAAAAAATGGCAAAACCTCCCATGCTCCTGGATTGGCAAGATTAACATCGTGAAAATGGCAATACTTCCCAAGGCTATCTACAAATTCAACGCGATTCCTATCAAAATTCCACCCTCATTCTTCAAGGAAATAGAGGAGGCAATCCAAAAATTCATATGGAACAATAAAAGACCCCGAATAGCAAAAACGCTCCTCAACGGAAAGAACACTGCTGGAGGAATATCAATACCAAATTTCAAACTCTACTATAAAGCCATAGTAATCAAAACAGCTTGGTATTGGCATAAGAACAGACCTCAGGACCAATGGAATAGAATTGAAAACCCAGAAATGAACCTACAGACCTATAGCCACCTAATCTTCGATAAGGAAGCTAAAACAATAGAATGGAAGAAAGACAGCCTCTTTAGTAAATGGTGCTGGCAAAATTGGTTAACTACATGTAGAAAACTAAAGCTAGATCCTTATATATCACCCTGCACCAGAATCAACTCCAAATGGATCAAAGACCTTGAACTCAAAGCAGACACTCTGAAAACATTACAGGATGGAATAGGAGAAACCCCAGGTCTCCTTGGCTCAGGTCGAAATTTTCTGAATAGAGACCCGGAAGCACAACAAATCAAAGAAAGGTTGGACAAATGGGATTGCATAAGATTGCAGAGCTTCTGCAGGGCAAATGACATAGCTGGCAAGATCAATAGAAAACCCACCGATTGGGAGAAGATCTTTACTAGCCATACAACGGACAAGGGTCTCATATCTAAAATATACTTGGAACTCAAAAAATTAAACCACCCAACAACAAATCCTCAAAGAAACAACTGCCCAATAAATAAGTGGGCGAAAGACTTAAAGAGAAGCTTCTCTGAAGAAGAAAGAAGGATGGCCAATAGACACATGAAGAAATGTTCAACATCCCTAGCCATAAAAGAAATGCAAATCAAAACAACATTGAGATATCACCTCACTCCAGTTAGAACAGCAAAAATCAAGAACTCCAATAACAACAGATGCTGGAGGGGATGTGGACAGAAAGGAACCCTACTTCATTGTTGGTGGGAATGTAAACTTGTTCAACCACTTTGGAAAGCAGTATGGAGGTTCCTCAAAAGACTTCACATAGATCTCCCCTATGATCCAGCAATCCCACTTTTGGGCATTTACCCAAATGTTTACAAACAAGACCACACTAAAGCTACCAGCACAACTATGTTTATTGCAGCATTATTTACCATAGCTAAGATATGGAACCAACCCAGATGCCCCTCAGTAGATGAATGGATCAAGAAAATGTGGTATATATACACAATGGAATTCTATGCCTCCATCAGAAAGAATGATATTTCCCCATTTGTTAGGAAATGGAAAGGTTTGGAAAAAATTATATTAAGTGAAGTAAGCCAGGCCCAAGGAAGCATAGGTCCCATGGTTTCCCTTATTTGCAATATCTAGTATAGGTATGAGTCAAGCGGAAAAGGTCAGATAATGTGATGCTAGGAAAATGAACCCTTAAATATGTATTTTAATGTTTTCGTTTCTTTCATGCATGTATTTCTAATGCATTTATAAGATTATTTCTTTGTTGCTTTGTATGTCCCTCCCCCACAGTGTAACCCCCGTTTTCACTATATTTGATCTCAGTATAACATGTGGAGTAGATGGGGACAAACAAGTCGTTTAAGGATTCAGGTGGACCTGTTGCAACAATGAGAAGTACAAAATGTCATGTCAAAACCAGCTTTACAATGCCGGTGTGTGGGGGGGAGGGGGGTATAATTGGGTGGGGGGGGTAAAATTGGGTGGGGGGAGGGGGGAGTCAGGGAAGGGAAGTGAAGGGTAAACAAAGGAGGAGGCTGCAATGCTTGGTAAGAAATGTATCCATTATCCTGCCCATGTAATTGTAGCCCCTTTGTACAGTATGTTCTCAAATAAAATAAAATACAATTTAAAAAAAAAAAAAGACAAAGGCACAAAGTAGAATGTGTCAAGGAAATGCTGAAGTATAATTTCAAATTATGTACTCACGTTTGAGGGTGTGTTCAAAGTACAGCTTCAGACAATGCAGTTGGATATCTTGGGCCTAAAACTGCTTTAAACTACTTTGGGATAACTACCAGTAGAAGCCCCTAACTCTGACTCTAATCACATCACAACATCATCAACTTAGGGACTATTTTCCAAGTGCAAAGTACAAAAAAGAGGGCTCATCACAGTTAGTGTTCTGGTTGAAGTAATGGCAACGACATAACTTTTCTTATAAGTCTTCATTTTTTTGGAAAATGTAGGAAAAATTAGGAAAAAGTAGGAAAAAGCCAAGTAAATATTTTGCATGTACCTAAATTAAGTGGGACGCGTTATGTTGGTCTCTTTTTAACTGGGAAGCTATAGATTATGTCTTTTTATACTCTAACTTAGAACAATGATCTGCTGTCAGTTATTTCTTCTCTTCCTCTTCTTTTGCCCTTCCACTTACATAATTTTTATTTAAAGAGACTTACTTGACCTTGAATTTCTAAATTCTTCAAAATTATCTGAATTTCTTCATATTTCTGGAAGCCTCCTATATCTTTTTCAAGGGAATATTTTGTCACTACCATTTTTATGCTATATGATGTCTTCCTGCCTAACTCTGCAAGAAATACATTAGAGTTATCCAGGTATCTCAACACTTGTACCACCATAAAAAACTATCGTACTTAGAAATCATGATTTTAGTATATCTGGGGAGGCGGCATCTGTCACTTTTGAATGACCCTAATGATACTTACATGCAATCATGATTTAAACCAACATGCCACTCAGAAGATGAACAAATCCATTAAACACACACACGGTGGAATTGGAAGCTTCCAATTCATAAGAAAATGGAAAGACTTGGAAAAATCCTACTAAGAAAAATAAGCAAGACACAAAGAAACAGATTCCATGCTTTTCATCATGTGTAATAATTAGGTAATGTCTAAGATAGTCCTAGCGGATGAGCAGGATGGCTCAATAGCTATGTATAAATATACATATAAGAGGATGCTAAGCAAAATGAACTCCTAGACATGGAAACAGAGGTTTTCCTTTGTGGTTGTTGTTTTTACTGTACTATGTGATTTCTTTTTTCTTTTGTGTTTTTCCCTATGGTTTATTTCCTGCTGTATTTGATTTCAATATCCTGTGTATTATATACACATGTATCTTAATTTGGCAAGGGAAGAGGAACAACAAAATGGCGAGAAAAAGGACAACATGTAGGATATTCACATGACAACTTGTGAGGGGTATTGGGGTAAAGTAAAAGTGTGAGAAAAATGAGGGAGGGCATAAAAAGTTAGACTTTTTAGATAGTCACTACCTTACAATTAATGCAACCCCTTCCATATATCACCTTGACAATAAAATTAAATTTAAAAATAAGCTACATAAAATATAATTTCACTGTATTTCTATAGTATATGATATTCTATATGTATTTAATTTTTTAAAAATGAACAATAATTGGCTTCTCATTTGAATTAATTGCCCCTTTCTTTTTCAGAGGGTCATCAACTTGAATCCTATCAAACTATACAAAATTTTCAGAATATACTGCCATTATTTTAAAAAAAACATTATTTTAGTATTGTCTCATACTAAATAGGAAACAGTCCAATTCTCTGGAAACTCCTAATTTTTAAAACTAAATATTTGTTAAGAGGACAGAATATATGTGTTCTACTAACTACTCATTTTCAAATTCTTAGCATGCCATACCAGAGGCATTTAAAACAGTGCCTGTATGCATTTTATTTAATTCTTCAATAGATACAGTTTCCAATGTGGCATTACATATTTAAAGGTCAACAGAGAAACTAGCCTCATTCTGGTAGAAGATAAAACTATGAAGTATCTATAATAATTAATTCCTCTAGAGTACACATTTTTTCATCATAATAAGCTATTATTTCAATGACAATCAATTCCAACATTTTATGCAGTAAAGTCATTGTAGCCCAACAGTTTACACTTTGTAAGCCGCATCTTAAAATTCCCTAAATTCACAGCATGACTAGCTTATCTCTATTGTGAAAAAATTCTACACTTCTGCTAATATTATGCCCTTTCTATTGTTGAAAAAACACTACACTAAACTTTGCTGCATCGTTTTCTCTCAAGTGGTATCTTTCAGATCAGAAAACTTGAAAATATTATTTATACATATCTTTTCGTCTACCATGGATATTCATGACACAAAGATCTGTATATTATGGTTCAAAGCCCACCCAGTCAGGAAGGTTCCTTAGATTCTTATCTCCAATAAACTGCTCAGGAAGAGCCAGACACAAGTAGCACTGAGGTTCAACTGGTAGAGCAGTATCCATGAGCAAAAAACAGGCTCAGGGACAGTGCCCAGGCCCAGACGTCAAGCCCTAGGACAAACAAAACAACAAAAACAAAATGAAAACATACCCCAAACCTAGCATTTTTCTCATTGTATACATAGGTATATAAATAAGGAAATTTCTTCCTATGTTATGTACAGGTAGAAGAAAAAAGATTTCAAACAATAACTCTCTTCATACCATGTTACACCAAACTCTCAAAACATTGCTCTTTTTCTAAATTTATAAATTAATAGCTTCTATTTATTCTCAACTCTTTCTAGATTATTCACATTATCATGTTATACATGAACTGCTGGAATTAACTATTAACTAAGTCCTAATTACAACTCTCTTGAAAGAATATTCTAGACAAATAATATGTCAGAATCATTTGTGAATTTGTAAATTAAAACTTCTACCTAAAAAGTATTTTGTAGTATCCTATAGAATATGAAATTACAAGCAAAAGATATTTATTTCAAATCTAAATTCTAATTTAGTAAGGTCTACAAAGTCCTAATTAGATAACTTTGCTGTTTCTCCAGGCTTAAACTTTTGTAATCCTTCATTATTTCTTTGGAATCCAACAGAATGATGCTAAATTTTTCAAATTTTTGGTTCGGAATCCTGACGTATTTTGTATCTAGAAGTATTCTGTAATGAAGACAGCATTTAAAACATGACTGAGTATGATATATGAGTTGCATTTCAATAAGAAACTTGATTTCTCAAAACATAATGACAAAATTAGCCCAAAATCCAACTGTGTATTCCTTTCTTGTTCATTGGTTTGTTTTATGGAGGCAAAATTATACTACCTAATCCAGGGAAGGTATCACTACTTAATCCACTCTCTAATCACCTGTATTAGTCTGAGTGCTAGAATTCCAGACTTGTATCACATTGCCCTGCCATAGTTTCTTGTTTTATTTAATCGACAAACATACTAGTAATTCTGAACTTCTCCGATGATCTTATCCATGACTGACTGCTCAAACTATTTCTGTGCAATTTTCAAAGACGTTCTAACATTTGACACAGGATATGAACATTTTCTGATGCACCTGAAGGGATATCTGATTTATTCTTCCATGGATCCAATCCCTTTAATAATTATTACTTGGCTCTTTTACTATCTCTGGTCAGTACCTATGTAATAGTCTCAATCTTTTGGGGGGAAAGTTCACTTGAGGACTTTCTAATATTAAAAATTATCACTTGATTCTAGTCTTACTCAAGACATATTTTCTATTATTTTCTAACTTTTCTACACATTGTGAGAGTTGTTTCATATTTGTGTTTGCACATATAAGTGCTTCTGTGCGTATGTAAATGTTTGTATGTATGTATGCAAAAACCTCAGGCTATTATTCAGCACTCTTGCTCATAACTAATATCCCATCACTTGAGCCATTCGTCCAATGCAGCTTTTGGCTGGTTAATTATAGGTATTGTTGCAAAGACTGTTCTGCCGAGGCTGGATGCAAACTGAACTTTTCAGACCCTTTTATATTCTTAGTTTTTATTTTTTCCAGGAGTATGGTTTTAAGCTACAAACATTTTTGTGGATGTAAAGTCTAACCTGTAGCCTAGATTTTAACTCAAGAAATCATACAAAGATAGATGAACATACACATTACATATCCTGAGTGTACAGTGCTAGAAATGTGATCTTAAGCCTGGTACTGATGGCTCAAACCTATAATCCTAGTTACTCAGGAGGTTGAGATCTGAGGATTGCAGTTCAGATCAAGCACCAGGAAGAAAGTTTTCTGAGGCACTTGTCTCCAATTTACCACCAGAAAACGAATTGGAACTGTGGCTCAAATTGTAGAGCTCTAGCCTTGAGCTGAAGAGGGGAAGAACATTGCCTAGGCCCAGAGTTCAAGACCCACAGCAATAAAAAAAAACAAAAAAGAAAAAGAAATGTGATCTTATCCACCAGTTCATTGCTGCTATATTTCCTGCTCTCTCAACATGGCCTTTTTTTCCAGTTGTCTATGCTCTTATATCTGACTTGTTTTGGAACCAGAATTACTCTTCTGTTCTACTTTTTTACAAATTTCCATGATTAGCTACCATGATTTAGATCTAGTAGACAAGAAGAGAGGCCTCATCCTTCATGTTCCACTTAGTAGAAAAGCTTTCCCTGTATCACCCGCATAGATCTACATATTGGCCTTAGATTTATTGTTTCAAAGTTGTCTTATTGAAGAGTCTTCTATAGTGTATTGAACCATTATACTTAAGCACAAAACTTCTTTTTCTCTTATTATTCTTATTGTTTTTCCTACTTCTAACTTATGTACACTTGGGAAATAATGTACAACACACACACTCACAAAAAATGTTTCTGAGAATATTCTTCCCACATAAAATTGGTCTTAATTACAGAGCACTTAGGAAATTTTGAACTTAAAGTAGTCCAGGATGTTTTTTTCATGTTTTTTTTTAATTGTAAAAATGGTTTAAAGAGGGGTTAGAGTTACATAAGAACGTTAATGAGTACATTATCTATCAAGCATTGTTACCTTCTCTTTTGTATTTCTCCTTCAATCCTTTTCCTCCCCACCAACCAAACTCCCTTCTCCCCTCCTCAAGTTGTAAAGCTAATTTTCTACATAGTGCCTTATACAAATCATTGTTACAATAGGTCATACTGTATAATTGTTTAAGCATTTTGTTATTTCCCTTCCCCTCCCCACATTAGAAAAATGTATATGCAAGATGCAGGTCACTGACAATAAATATAGTGAAAACAGGGCTTATACACCATGGAAGAAGAAAATAGAAGAGAAACAAAAAAATCGCATACTACATGTTAGATATATTAAAAAAATAGCAAGAAAGAAAAAGCAAGTTGTGTCCCTATCTTGGGTTCCATTTCACTTAACATCATCTTATATGGCCATATGTACATGAATGAGGTTTTATAAGCCATGCAAATTCCATATTTTCTCGCTATGAAGTTATCTCTGAAACACATATTACCTCATGTCCAAAGACATACTTGTGCTATTTCAGTGAATCCAGAAAACATTCATTTTACCTGGAGCAGCACCATGGATTGTTACTGGAAGTAAGTGGAAGGAACTGTTATTGCAAGAGAGGAATTGAACATAGAAAAATAACAAAGTTCAAGGTAATTTGTGCTGTCCTTTTTACGTTACAAGAAAATAATCCAAGGCCTGAAGGAAACTCTGTCCCTGACTTTTTCAAGTTTTCCTTTACTTATATAAAACATGTCTGTAAACTTCTAGTTGAGAGTATAACAAAAGTTAACAATATGCCATTTGAAGGCCGGCATAGAATAAAAGGAAATAACTTTGTTTTAAAAGTGTTCTCCTGCAAAGAAACAAAGATATGGGGGTTTTAAAGAGACTTATGCACGGATATTTCACTCCTGAGATGATTCTCCTGTTGCAAGAGTCAGTTACCCAATTCTTTATTCTGGTCCTGAGTTCTCCATAGCAATAAGGATTCCAAAAAGCAGGATCCAGTGAGTATGATCAGCAAAAGGAGCCTCTTCTCAAACCAATGCTTTAAGGATGGTCACAAAGAAACAGGTGGGTTTTTTCATTTGCTTGTTTGTTTATTTAGTTTGTGCTGGTTTTGGGGCTTGAACCCAGAGGGTGAACCTGGTCCCTGTACAGTTGTCTTTCCTGCCCACCTGCCCCCAAAGCTAGTACTCTATTGCTTGAGCCTAAACTCCACATCTGGCTTTTTTAGTGTTTAAATACAGATAAGAGTTAGACAGACTCTCCTGCCTAGGTTGGCTTTGAACTGAGATAGTAATAAATCCAAGTGACTTCAAATGTATGGACTTCTCTTTTTTAATTTTTATTTATTTTTTATTGTGAAAATACTGTACAGAGGGGTTACAATTAGATGGGCAAGATAATGAGTACATTTCTTATCAAGCCTTGTAGCCTCCTCCTTTGTTTCCCCATGGATTTCTCTTTTGAACCACGAAATATTAGATGAAGTTTATATAAATCTAATATTTGACAATGTTAAAAGAAGAGAATATGTCCAGCAAAGAAACCATACCTTAAATAACTCAACAAAAGTAGGTGCACTGAATCATTTTGGAATATTTTTTTTCTACTTGAGAAGATTACTATTGACTTTGTCGTTCCTTTTGGGGGGAAACATAAAGTCATAATTGCACTTTTTGTTGGTCATGGGTCTTTAACTCTGATACTGGACCCTGTCCCTCAATTCTTCAGCTCAAGTTGAGAACTCTGCCACTTTTGGTACAGTACCACTTCTGGGTTTCATGTGGTTAATTAAAGATAAGAGTCTCATGGACTTTCCTGACCAAGCTGGTTTTGAACCACAATTCTGTGGTCTCATCTTTCTGAGTAGCTAGGATTACAGGTGTGAGCCACCAACATCCGTCTTATATTTGCATTTATGTGCACTTATTGCCACTATGTAGACAAAGAATGGAAATTTGTATCAAATGATGACATTGTAACTTTTTAGGAAAATCGAGGTAACAATAAATTTATCCCCCTTTTCCATGTTGTTACATTAATGATTCATGTGTTATGGGACTCTTATATTAGCATCTTCTTCTGTCTGCATTTGTCGACTTAGTATCAGAAATTGTTCATAGAGAAATAAAAAAGACTGAGATTTTTAGAAAGCAAAGGAGTTCAGGTATGAAAGTACAGCATAGAAGGATATACAATTTATCACACAGAGATAAAGATTTAGCCTAATTACTAGAATGCTAAAGCAAGGAGGAATAAGCCTAGTTGATGACTAGTTCTTTAATAACCAAAAATGGTTCCCTAGAACATTTTGTGGTATAACTTAGTTATTACCATTTATTCCTTCTATCTAGAGTTATTCCTTGTCTTCTGTAAAAAGTATAATTAGCCTCTGCCTTTTTGGTGCCATATCTTATCAAAAAGATTTCCAAATCTCACTTATACTATCCTTCTGATTGTGATTAGCAGTGACCACTCAAAAGCCTGGAATCTTTGAATTTCCAGAATTAATCTTCACCTGATATCTAAGCACATTCCTGGCATTAATTGCCATGACTTAATGAACAAAAGTTTTTGGTTTTTTTCAATATTGTATACTAATATAGCTAAAGTACATGAATTAGGGACTATTGTCAGGTATCAGTATGGAAGGAGCAATTATATATTCTAAGTATGAGTTGTTTATTTTCCATTTACTAACTAAATATTTGTTGTTGTTCTTGTTGTTTTGCCAGTCCTGGGGCTTCAACTCAGGGATAGGGAATTATTCCTCAGCTATTTTTGTTGTTGTTGTTCTAGGCTCACCTTCTACCACTTGAGACACAGCACTATTTCCAGTGGTTCTTTTTCTGTTTATGTGGTACTGAAGAATTGAACCGAAGTTTTCATGCATGCTAATCAATCACCATACTGTGAAGCCACATTCCCAGAGCCCAAAATGGCTTTCTTAAGATGGCATTACTTTTTTATTCTGTAACTATGTATCATAATTTTAGCCAGAAATTTTTGCTAGAAAAGGACATTGAACACAATACTGAGTCCAGTAAGGCTAGATGGACAATGAATAACCGTCACGGTCTAGCCAGAGCACAGAGGGGCTTACCTCATGGAGCTGGAACAACAGACTGAGCGAGACAACTCCTAACTCACAGCCCACCTCCAGAATGAGAGGGCCACATTGGTTCCAGCCACATGGGGATGCTGGGCCACCTCCTCTAGCATCCATTAAATAAGTTCTTCAGAGAGAGAGAGAGACAGAGACAGAGACAGAGACAGAGACAGACAGACAGTGAGAGAGAGAGAGAGAGAGAGAGAGAGAGAGAGAGAGAGAGAGAGAGAGAGGGAGAGAGAGAGAGAGGGAGAGAGAGAGAGAGAGAGAGTCATAATTACACTTAAGCCAGGTGCTGGTGGCTCAGGCCTATAATCCTAAATACACAGGAAGCTGAGATATGATGACTATGGTTTATAGGTAACCTGGGCAGGAACATCTGTGAGACACTTATCTCCAAAGAATCACCAGAAAACCAGAAGTGGTGCTGTGACTCAAATTGTAGAGTGCTAGCCTTGAGCTGAGGAGATCGGGGACAGTGCCCAGGCCCAGAGTTCAAGCTCCACGACTGACAAAAAGTGGACTTCCCACCACAAGAAGTGGACTGAATAGCACCCATTGTCCTAGGGAGCATGGCAGAAAAGTCAGGCTGAGCTTCCTGTCAGCTCTCTTATTTTTTTTTGTTTATTTTTATTATGAAGGTGATATTCCAAGGGGTGGGTTACAGTTACATAAGTAAAAGTACTTTTCTTTTACAGTGTTATCACTTCCTCATTTTTTCCTGCTTCCCCCAACACTGATATCCCATTTCCCCAAAGTTGTAAAGTTCATTTCTAACATAGTGCTTAGTGTATATCACTGTTGCTTTGGTTAATCTTTGTCCGACCATTTCTGTGGTTTCCCTTCCCTTCCCCAAATCAGATAAACTTATATATAAGACAAAAGGTACAGAAATCAAAAACAGTGACTACAGGGAATAATCCAAAGGGGAAAAAGTAAATAGAAATATCTAAAAGCAGTTCACTATACAATCATATTATATCCATGTCTTGGAGCTCATTTCAATAAGGATCATTTTCTATGATGACATGCATATAACTATTGAGCTGTTGTGATCTTTTATAAGAATATCCTAGACATATTCTAGTTCTTTTAAATGAGTGAAAACATGTAGCCTATGATTCTTTGGGTGTGGTTTGTTTGATGTATTATGTTTTCCAAGTCTTTCCATTTCCTTACAAATGGGGCAATGTCATTCTTTCTGACGGAAGCATAGAATTTTGTTGTGAATATATATGACATTTTCTCGATCGATTCAACTACTGAGGGGCATCTGTGTTGGTTCCATATCTTAGGTATGGTAAATACTGCTACAATTGACATAGTTGTGATGGTAACTTTAGTGTGGCCTTGTCTTTGGTCATTTGGGTAATTGTCCAGGAGTGGGATTGCTGGGTTATAGGGGAGATCTTCTGAGGAACCTGTATACTTCTTTATGGAGTATTTGAACAAGTTTACTTTTCAACCAATTGTGTAGTAACATTCCTGTTTGGCTACATTCCCACCAGACCAGCCTCTGTTATTATTAGTTTTCTTCATAATGGTCATCAAACTGGAGGGAGGTGGAATCTCAATGTTGCTTTTATTTGTATTTCTATGGCCAGAAATGTTGCATATTCCTTCATGTTTCAATTGGCCATTCATATTTATTCTTCCGAGAGGTCTCTCTTTAAATCTTTAGCCCACTTATTAAGAGGGTTGTTTCTTTGAAGATTTGTTTTTTGGGGGAGTTAACTGCTAGGGCTCTAAATATATTTGATATGTAACGCCATTGCCTTTTGCAGAGCAACTAACGAACTTCTCCCAACCAGTGTGCTTTCTATTTATCTTTCTATCTATGTAAGTTCTCTTCTTAGATTTGGTAAGGGTCTGCCAAGTCTGTTAATTTATTGAAACAACCAATTCTGTTTTGTTGATCTTTTTATTTTTTAGTTTGTCTTTATTTAGTTATTTCTGATTTAATTTTTTTATTTGTTTCTGTCTTCTGCTTCGGGTTTGGCCTCTTTCTTGTTTTCAAGAATTTTCAGGTATATAATTAAAACAAAACTTCAGATTTCCCCAATTGCTTGATGTAGGCACTTAGAGCTATAAATTTTCCTCTAAGTACTGCATTTACTGTTTCCCAGAGGAGTTGTTATTTTGTGTGTTCAATTTGTTAAATTTCAGAAACTTTCAGATTTTCATTCTAATGTATTCAGTGTCTGGTCATTCAGCAATGTGTTGTTCAATCTTCATGGGTTTGGGAACTTTTTTTTGCTTTAGCTTTTTTAATTCTAAGTTTATTCTGTTGTGGTCTGACAAGATATGGGAATTCAAATAATTTTTCTTTCAATTTGGATAAAATTTCTATGTGATATAGGATATGTTCTATTTTGGAGACTCTTTCATGAGCTGCTGTGAAGAATGTGTATACTGATGCTGAATGTATATTCTGTAGATGTCTGTTAGGGCTAGACATTCAATGTAGTTATTTAGGTCTTCAGTTTCTTGGTTGAGTTTTTCCTGGATGACCTATCCATGCATTTCAATGATGTGTTGAGAAATGTTTTTTTGGTTAAGTAATATTTGGTTGATGAAGTGGGGTGCTCCAGCCATTGATACTTAGACTTGATATATATACCTAATGGAGATGTGCCTTTATCAATATATAATGTCTCTTCCTAGTAATTTTATTTTGAATTCTATTTTATCTTATGTTAGTAATTCTACTCTGGCCTGTTTATGGTGTTCATGTGCTTGAAAATTTTCCTTCCAGCCTTTCAGTTTGAGTATGTGTTTGTTTTTTTCAATAAAATGTGTCTCTTGTATATATTACATGCATGCGTCTTGTTTTATTATACTATTTAGTCTGTTTTCTAATTGGAAAGTTAAATCCATTGATATTGAGAGTTAAGTCTGTGAAATATCTCATAAGTCCTGCTATGTTATTCACCTGCTGTTAGGCTCTGTGTCTCATCTACTCTAAATATATTTACCTTGTTCACTGGTAGGGAGCATTTTATATAACCAGTTCCTGTTCTTCATGAGCTTCTCTATGTAGGATATATTTGATTAACTTCTATCCTGTTGATTTGGTGGAGATACATTGTTTCAAGATTTCTTTGGCATGAAATATTTTTATATATCCTTTTAATGTAAAGGAGAGTTTGGCTTGGGACCATATTTACGGTTGGTAGTTGATTGCCTTTAATGTTTGTCATATATCATGTGAGGCTCCCCTTTTTACCATATCAGCTAAGAAATTTGTATTTATTCTGACTGTATATCCTTTATATAATCTGTCTTTTCTCCTGACATATTTAAGAATCCCTTCATTGATGTCTAATGATCCTCTAATGGATTATGATGTGATGGTGGTTTGTTCTGTTCTTATAATGTTTGGTGTTCTAAAGGGCTTCTCTTATCTTAATTAGCCTCTCTGTTTGATTTCCCTGTCTTACAATTGGTTATTTTTTTAGGGCTTCTATCTCTTTATTAAAGCTTTATTTTAGGTTTGTATGGATTTTCTTTACAACTTTTTATTGGATGGTGGCTTGGGAGGTATGTGTTTTAGCTGTATGTTCTCTCATATCTTTTAACTTGGCATCCATTTTTCCCTTGGACTCTCTTGCCTTCTCAGAATTTATTTTTCTTTGTGTTTGGAGTCTCCATGAAATATTTTGCTGATCTTTGCTTGGTCTCATCTTGTTCCCAAATTTCCTTGCAGAGGTTTTGTATCTTTTCATTAATCACATTTTCAGCAGTATTTGTAATGTATTTTGAAAAATATCTTCTAGATAATTGATTGTTCTAATGCCCTTTCATTTACTGTGTGAATTATATTACCTTGGCATGACTTTTCTCATAATTTTCTGATTTGTTCTGTCCATTTGAAGTGTTTCTTGGCTTTCATTTGGGGGAATGTATGATTTTAATAGGTGACTATCTATGTTCTTGGATGATTTGTCAGGTGTTTCTTTGGTCTTCTGTTGTGATTTGTTTTTCAGGAATTAGGTTTTTGTCTAGATCATTAAGTGTAGGAGAAGAGATCAGTTGTGAGAGATGTTGTGAAATTAATACTTGTGGTTCCAACGACAATTCCGACTATCCAGTGGTAAGGTGAATTGTGCCTGTGTTTATATGTGACTGTCTCTCTGATCATGATTTTTTTTCCCAAGTGGCCCTTTCATTTCCACACTGCAATTGTGTTTTTGAATATGTTGGCCAACACAGTCACAGCAGTCACCTTCCTGCCTGGGTAACTTTTCATAGATTTCTGTTTTTTTGTGAAGACAGTATAAAATATTCTTTTGAATTGTGTATCAATATATAATTATGCCTAACTTGGTGTGACACCCTAGAAATGGAGTACCTTCTAGGACTCTAAATCTCTGTTTCGTTAGGGAAATCTAGGGTACATTCCTGTGGTTATTCTGCCACTGTTTTTCCCCTTCCTCTGGTTCATTTATTATATTGTGGATTTTTTTCCACATAATTTAGGATTTGTGATGGTTGTATCAAGTTATTTTTGTTTTTCAGTTTGTGTTACTTTTACATAGTGATTTCTGGCTTGTATGAAGAGACAGTAATAATATGAAATATGAAGAGCTAAAAGCTTAAAGAGACACAATGAAGGCCTAAGTAACTACATTACAGGCTAGCAACCATCTTGTGAGGTATGAATTATGAAAATAACCATGGGTTGGACCCAGAAATGACACAAAAAGAAAAACACTTCCTGGGCAACTGACACATAAACAATCCTCGGGAAAGCCACAGGAATTTTCTCCAAATGCATTGACCAAACATTGGTTGGCCATGCAGGACACGGTGACCCAGTGGCCAGACACTTCTTGTCAATAACACCTCAATAATATTAGCCAATCACATATGTATAGCTTAGTTTGTTTAACTGTTAATCAATCATGTAATTTCTCATTTAAAACTTCCATAAAGTTGTTTGTTCAATACTATAAAAACTGTGCTGATTCTATGCTTGGGGTCTCTTAGTGTCATGGGTTACCGATTGCACAGAGCACCAGCCTGGAGCTTGCAAATAAAAGATGCCTTTGTTACTTGTATTGGTTGGGTGGTCTTCGGGGGGTCTTGAGTCTGGTAAAACAAATGTAAGTTATTACATTGAAAGAAAGAGTGCAGGCATTTTAACCTATTTGCTACAATTAAATTAATATTAAGCAAAGCTACTTAAATCTTATTTACTCTTCAGAGGATGAGTATAGTACTGTTGGATATCTTGGAGGAAAAGACTTTAGACTGATTACAACTGATGCCTTTCATTGAAATTACTAGCTAAACATTCTCCTTCAGAAAGGCAAATGCTCCATTTTTTTCGTATTAGTATTATAAAATCATAACATCTGAATGTTGAATTGATTTCCTCTGCTATTTTCAATACCATTCTTCATCTATTAGGTATTTAGGGCTTGGAATGACCCGTTCTTTAAAATACCTATATTGCTTATATTGTGATATAAATCTCAGTAATATTAATATGAATTTATCACTGAGTCTCATCTTGAGCTACATTCATATGTAATTTATGCAGTCTCAAGCAAGAAACCTATTTTACTCTTTTCTATTCTTTAAACAATAAATCTATTATATTTAGAAATATGTTCTAAAGAAAATATGTTCTTTTATATTGTTCCAGTAAACATCATTTATTTCTAGTACATTTACTGAAATAAATATAAAGTATGGAACATGCAGACAACCCCCCCCCTTATCACTTTAATGTATATCCTTGGGGACTATGTTATATATAAAAATAAAAAAGTGCAAAGCACATGTTTATACATGAATCATCTAATGGTTATATCAATTAGACACAAGAACTATCATACCACATCAAGTCTCAGTTTACTTAAAGGCACCAACATATTAGTGTTCATGAATATCACTCATCTTTAGAAAATGACAAGTCACAACAAAGTTTATATTTCAAATTTAAGAAATAAAAATTACACCCAGATTTGATGTGAATATCTTGTTTCCAGGAAAACAGTTATTCAGCAAACAGGGAAACAAAAAATAAGGGCTTGTCATATAGAAAGAAAGATGTAAAAGCATACTGTCTTATTTTAAGATGATACATACATGCAAATCTTTATTCAAAGATACTATAAAAATTCATGAGCGGATTTGTGATCAGAAGTGATAGGTAAGCAAAGTAACTGGAAAACTGTATTTGTAAATAGTGCTTTCAATATATGATTACGTTTTCAATAAATACGCCTATAGATGATGATTTTGTATCTGTAACACATATCCAGTATTCTACATTTTAGACATACTCCCATTCTCTTACCTCGTTTCTTGATCAATATTCTTCTACTTTCATGATGTCAATTTCTACTATAGTAACAAGGTGGGTGTTCTCTTGGTTTCTACATCCAATAAATTTTAGTATTTTGCAACGGTGTATAAACTCATGGAGTTTGACTGGGATGTGAAGTTTGAGGATACTGTATTCAGGGTATTAATTGGCTTGAAGCAGGCAGGAACCTATTGTGAATACACAGACACTCGGTATACTAAGAATTAGGGACTTGAACTCGGGGAAAGATAAAGGTCCAGGAAAGATCTTGAAGCTGAGATAAAGCAATGCAGCAAACATTAATCAACAATCATTACAAGGGAATGGAACATATATCTGATGTGTCTGGGTGGAAGTGGTGTGTGTATGTGCTTGTTTGTGTGTGTGTGTGTTTGTGTGTTTGTGTGTGTGTGTGTGTGTGTGTGTGTGTGTGTGTGTGTGTGTGTGTGTGTGTGTAGAGAATTTTAGTGTGGCTTCTATATTTACAGTCCATAGAGCATTAATTGTTAAGGAGAAGGTGCCCTTACCAGAGCTCTGATACCATTGTCATCACTTTTTACTGCAAAAACAAACAAACAAACAAACAAAAACACTTGCTTAATCTCTAACTAAAAAGGGAAAAATAAACTAACATCTTACATGATTGTTCTGAAAATTAATTGGCAAATTGAAGGCCAAAGGGAGAAATTGGAGATTAATACAATCTTTTTCCTCACTTCTGATTACTAAACTGTAATAGCTGTGATTTTCAGGAATCTCCTGTAATGTACTTACTGCTTAATTACTAATATGTTTAATAATATGAAGCATATGATAGAGAAATAGATCAGCCAGCAAGCACAAAGACCTAGTGATAAGATTGAGCTTTTGAGCAGGGTTGCCACATCTTTTAGTAAAGCAATTCCTTCATATGAATTTCAAAGGTTATGGCTTTCCCTGTGTGATTAAAAGGTAAGAAAGTACTGTAGAAACAAAAATTCCTGTTCAGCCAAGTAGAAAGTACTCATGTTCTCATCCTCATGTTGCAAATTTCCATTCCGTAAAGACTCTTTGTTAGTGTGCTTTCATTTAATATACTTCAGCACATCATCCTTCCCTGTTGGAGACGGAAAAAAAAGATAATTTTGTTTGAATATTATCTTACATAAGTTAGTGTGTACCGGCATGATTTGTATAATTACAGAAGTAGGGATCATATCACAACTAAAAAATATAATTAAAATCACATAAGACTAGAAGTTACAGAATTTTGTGCATGAAAACATACATTAGATTAGTTGTAGAATTTCTATTTTGAGACAGACTTTATATTAAAGTATAAAGCAGTTTACTAAAGGTTAAAACATTTTAATAAAAAAATATATTCTTAAAGATATTTTGCTTCATATTTTAAGAAGAAAAATGGTCCCAAAGTAATTATTTTTAAAAAATTATTTTCCTGTTTCCATGTGATTAACCTCCTAATTAGAAATCCAGATATTTAATTTAATTTAAATTAACCAAAAATATTTATTGAGTATATGAAACTTCTGCTCTCTACATTCTTCACACTAACTTTACCAAATATGATGAGTCTGAAATAATCAGTCTCTTTGTGACCTGTGTTGATATTATTTACAATGTGAGCAAAATCTTTAAAAAGTAGTATATAGTTTAGCTTAATTTCTCTGAAGAGACAATAAATGATATAATCAAAGGCTGAAAATGATAAGATTTAATTTTCAGAATTCAGGAAATGTTTTGACCACACTGGTTATTGGAGCCTTTGCAACAACCTCATGAGATAATTTATATTGATGAAGCAAAAATCCCAGTGGTTAGACATTTATGAATACAAAAATTGTGTCATTCTGAATATGTGGAGCTACGTATCAAACATAGAATTTTTAACTTTTAAATACTTGAATATGCTAATACATTTAATTGCAGGGTAAATACTTGTTTTGAAAGGAGATAAAATTGCATTTACATTGAAAAGTAAACCTAAGTATTCATTTGAATGAAAGACAATGTTTAAACATCACACATTAAAGAAACAAGATATACAGTTAGTTGTTTGTCATGCCAATATGTTCTCTAAAATAACTAGATTAGTAAACCTAAATTATTGCTTCATAGAGAAATAGAAATTTAGTTTCCTAAAATTCATGACTATAACTTTTTCTCAATTACTAAAAAACTGTTTTATGATTTTTTCATGGAATCTTATTTGATATATTTTTCTTACTAAGTTAATAATTGACCAATAACAATATAAAATATGCATGAACAAAGTTTATCTAACACAAGTATTTTATTCACAAGACGTATCATGGCTCTCTTAAAAAATACTAGACAACAGTGTGTTCTTTATTAATTTTTAGTTATTTTGTTAATGGTTATTAATGTCAGAAGTGGCAATTCCATAATATGTTTAAAGCATTTGATTATACTCCCACCTTCTATTTTCTTTTCATTACTTCTTCTTCCAAAGATCTTCTGTATTTCACATAAAGTTACATCTTTATATATGCACATATAATCTAATTTGGAAAAATAATTAAGGTAAACTGCAATTTAATTCAACTTGTATAGTGGATTAACAAGATGAATAAAAACTTGAATATTTTTATTAACTTCTGAATTTAGCTATCATTTTTATTATGGTTAGATTTAGGATCCCAGACAAAATTAGAATTAAGGTTAGTGAAATAGGTTGAATACAGGATGACTCATTGCAACAATGATACTCAGAAGACCCTATGTTGTAAAGGGACTTTACACCAAGAGGAGGGAGGATTAAGGGAGGGGGGCTAGTAGGAGAACAACAAAGAAGGGTGTAACAATGCTCAACAAGAAATATACCCATTACCTTACTCGTATAACTAATCTGTCTTTAAAGCATTTTTACAATAAAATAAAATTTAAAAATATAATGAAGATGGGTGTCAGTGGCTAACACTTTTAATCCTAGCTACTCAGGATGCTGATGTCTGAGGATCGGAGTTCCAAGCAGCCCAGGCAGGAAAGTCTGTGAGTCTCATATCTCCAATAAACTACTAGAAAACCATAAGTGGCGCTTTGGCTTAAGTGGTAGAGCACTCGCCTTGATCTGAAGAGTGGAGGGACAGTGCCCAATGCCAAAATTTAGGCCCCATGACCTACCAAAAAAAAAAAAAGAAAAAAAAAAGAAAAAGAAAACCTGACAGGAAATAGAAAAACACTTAAAAAATGTAGGCTCAAAATGCAAGTAAAATTTAGACCTACATCCTGAGCAAGAGAATAAAAGTGCAATAGAGGCTTGCTATTAACATTATGATTCGGTTATATGTAGGTTTAGGATTAGGCAAGATGTTCCAGTTAGAGCTGGGGTTAGCATGAGAAAAAGATGTAAGATTTAAAAAGGTGCAAAATTGCAACATATTTTAAGAAGAATGAATGACATCAAGGTTAGAATTAATGAAAACCAGTGTCTGTGTAACTTTAAACATTTAGACATAATTTGGCTTAAAGGTGAATTACATTTTGTTCTCCTTAGGTTTAGGGAAGGATAAGCTTTAGTGTAAAATTTAGTTTTCCAATAAGAAGTAGAAACAAAAAAATGTGTGATTGAATAATCTAGACAATTTTCCTTACAGTAACTATTTGGTGTTAAATCAGATTTTGATTAGGATTAGGTTTCTGGTTAAAGGGGGTTGAGAATAGGATAAATAAATTGGTTAAACTAGTTTCTCGTGCCTATTATCCTAGCTAGTCAGGAAGCTGATTTCTGAGGATCGCAGTTCAAAGCCTGCCAGGGCAGAAAGTCCATGAGACATTTATCTCCAATTAACCACCAGAAAACCCAAAAGTGGTGCTGTGGCTCAAGTGGTAAAGTTGCACACCTACAGCTAAAGAACTGAGGGATCATGACCTAGAGTTCAGGGATCATGCCCAGGCCCAGAGTTCAAGCCCCACGTTGGACAAAAAGAAAAAGAAAAGAAATGTGTTAAATGTTAAGTAAATCTGAACTTATTTTAGGTTCTAGGAATTCAGGAAAAGCTTGGATATTGGAAGTATAATGTATTTCATAATATCAGGATTTGAGATCAATGGATATAATGATTCCTGTTAAGGAACAAGATAGATTCAGAGTTAAAAGTGAGAAAATCCATAGGGTTTAGGAAAACCTGCAATTTATTTCAAGAATTACAGGTGAAATTTCAGTAATGATGACACAAAACAAGCATTTTTCATAAATTTTAGAAGTGAGATACTGTTAGTGTCAAGGATATGGTTATGATTCTAGCCATGATTGGGTTTAGAGTGAAGGAGAAAAAAATGAGAGTCAAATTGAAGGTAAATTTTAGAATAAGCCTGGCAGGAATTAGAATGAATGTGAACTAGTGTATTGCTATTAGTATTAGAATCTACTTGCAATTAGGGTTATGGTTATTCTTAATGTTCCAGTTAAGATTAAGTTTAGGGTTAGAAAATGACTAAGATATTGGAAAAAAATTGAAACATATTTTTGGAAAGCTTATTTTGCTGTAGGCCAGCATTCTACCACTTGAACCATGAGTCCACTTCCAGCTTTCTTTGGCAGTGTGTTGGAGATGAGAAACTCACAGACGTTCCTATCTAAGCTGACATTCAACTGAGATCCCCAGATCTCTGCCTTCTGATTAAAGGTAGGATTAAAGGCATGAGTTACCAGTGCCCAGGAAAGTGCCTGAATTTTACTGATTGTTTGTACTTTTGTTCGAGATTGAGATTTGAATTCATTATCTGACAGCTTTGCTCACTAAGTAGCATTTTGCCACTTGAGCCATATCTCCAAAATGATTACTATAAATAACTGAAAATCATTAAATTTTCTTCAGGTGATATGTATCATTAGTGTTGTTCTAAAACTTATCCTAACAAAAAAATCTTATAGACCCTGGAGTTGATCAGAGCAAATTTTCATTCTTTGCTTCTAATTGCATAACAGTTTAGGGACAAGATTTTTTAATTAAGTAGAAAGAAATTTTAAGTAGTAAGAAATTATCATTAAACAAAGCATTTTATGCGTACAATATACCTTGATCAGTGCCAACCCTTTCAATGTTCTCATCCATCCTTCCTCTATGCACTTCTTCCTTCACTCTTCTTAATATTGTAGGATGTTTATTGGATTGCTTTCTGCATTTTCCCCCTTTTCTCCTGTTCATTCATCTACCTTTTAACCCTTCACCCCTCATTTGACTACCCACTTCCATATGATCCAGCAACTTTACTCCAGGCATTTACCTGAAAGATTACAAACCAGGATATAGTAAAGGTTTCATCCAGACCATTCTTATTGAATATGCCCAGATAACCTTCAAGAGAAAAAAAATCAAGAAAATGTAATACACACACACACACACACACACACACACACACACACACACACACACACACACACACACACACACACAGAGGAAATTCTACTGACCCATAAGAAAGAATATTTTAACATTTGTATCTCTCATTTCTAATTTCATCTGCCTAGTATCCCACTGTTGTCCTACTGTCCCTGTACTGCAGTAACTGAAACATGCAAACAGATGTAAAAGATTTTCAGGGTTATGGGCGAGCCATAATTTCCTGAATATGAGTTCTTTGCTCATTCTCTTTGTCTATTCATGCATTTGAATAGTGATTATACAGATTCATTTGTACCATTTGCTACACAGAATAGAGATGAACCACTTGTATGTATGTATGTATATATACATACATATAAATACATATACATATATGTATGTATATATACATATATATACATACATACTTGGATATACATATATACATGGACATATGCACACATATGGATATATATTAAATACTTGAGTACATTTCATGTTTTCAAGAATTACAGAGCTAACAAAAATCACATGTATTTTCCTTTTCAATTTTTTCAAAATCTAAATAACTTTGTCTCTTTTGAATACCTAATTTTAAAGAGAATGTCATCATCTCTGATCTGTCAGGCTCCTTGAAATTAGATGTTCAAATAGGCTAAAATTATTTAGGCTTTCTGGTGGAAGGGTTCTATTCAGGGGTTCCCTGCTTGCTAGATAGGACTCTGGTTGAATAGCATCAAGAAGCTCAACTACTTTTACCATACTTCTAGTCCATTTAATTACTTGAGGTCTTGAACTTTTTGCCCGGGTCTGATCTTAGATTGACTGAGACTTTGCTACCTATGCCTCCCACATTATTAGCTAGGAATACAGATGTGAACCACTATGGAAAGCTCATTCGTTAGGATGGCCGTCTTGGCAGTTTTTTCTCTGGCCTGGCCTCAAACCATGATCCTTGTCATCTCTGCTTCCCAATCAGCGGGAATTACATATGTGGGCTGCTATACTTGGTGTACATGACACCTTCTGTTTTATAAAAGAGGTTTTTACTGTAAAAATATGGTATAGAGGGGTTATAGTTACATGAGCAAGGTAATGAGTACATTTTCTATGAGGTATTGTACCTCCTCCTTTGTTTTTCCCCTACCCTTTCTTCCCTCCCACCTCCACAACTACACACCCCCCTCTCCTCCCTTCCCTGCTTTCCCACCCATATTGTAAAGATTCTTTTTCAACATAGTGTCTTGTGCATCTCATTGTTACAACGGGTCAGCCTGCCCTATTTAAACATTTTGTTTTTTCCCTTGCCCTACCCAAGTTAGAGAAATGGTGTATACAAGATGCAGGGCACATACATTAAATACAGTGAAAAAAGGAGTTATACCTTGGTGGGGGAAAATACAAAAACAAAAACAAAACGAAATCACATGGTAAATTATAAAGCCTATCTTGGGATTCACTTCGCTTAACATCATCTTATCTGTTGGTATGTACATAGCTTTTGAACTCTTATGCGTGTCCCAGATATACACTAGTTATTCCAAATAAGGGAAACCATAGGACCTATGTTTCTTTTGTCTGACTTACTTTACTTAATATAATTTTTTCCAAGACTCCACTTAGAGCTCCCCTATACCCCAGCAATCCCACTTTTGGGCATTTACCAAATGATAACACACAAGTCCATACTAAGCTACCGGCACAACTATGTTTATTGCAGCATTATTTACCATAGCTAAGATATGGAACCAACCCAGATGCCTCTCAGTAGATGAATGGATCAAGAAAATGTGATACACACACAAACACTGGAATTCTATGCCTCCATCAGAGAGAATGAAATCGCCCCATTTGCTAGGAAATGGAAAGATGGGGAAACAATTTTATTAAGTGAAATAAGCGAGGCTCCAATAACCATAGGTCCCATGGTTAACCTCACTTTCAGAAAGTAGTACATGGTACCATATAACCTTATAAGAGAATGTTATGTGAAATAAGATAGGGACACAAATGATTGTTTTTATTCCATGAGATTCTTATCTCTATGTTATCCCCCAAATAAAATTCGAAGGAGAGCTGTGGTTGAAATAAAGAGCACCACCCTTGAGGGAAAAAGCTTAAGTGAGAAGGTAAGGTCCTGAGTTTAAACCATAATATCAGCACTAAAAAAAGTGATTTCTTTTCCTGGAGGTTTTTATTAAATTGCTCAGAATATAATCAACGTTGTATTTATGTTTAGCATTATTATTAAAATCATGTTACAATTATTGATGTTATTTTCTTAAATTTAACTTACACATTAATATCCAATACTGATAAGAGATGATTACTGTTTCACAACTTTTTATGTCAGCTGAATATATGGATGAGAGGTGTATACAAGGAATTTGGGCTGAAAATAGATGTTTGAAAGCTCTTCACATAAGTAAATGATTGCTGAAGAAGCTGTGGACAATTATGAAATAAACCAAAGAAATTAGCAAGGAAAGATAAGGTATGATTCTGGAAAGCACACAATTTTGGAAGAAAAAAACACAAGGAAAATATGTAACTTTTGGTAATAACGTTGTAACCCACCTACTCATTTGATTCCTTATTTCTAGAGGAAGGCATTTCAGTTAACTTCATTTTACAAAATTAAACATGATTGACATTTAATATTAACTGGCCTCTGTCTCAGGTAAGCAAAAAGCCAGGTGCCAGGGGCTCAGGCCTATAAACCTAGCTATTCAGAGGGCTGAGATCTCTAGATCCTAGTTCAAAGCCAGGTTGGAGAGGAAAGTTGGTGAGACTTTTCTGTGCAACTAATCACGAGAAAACTGGAAGTGGCACTGTGGCTCAAACTGGCAACCCAATCTTGAGTAGTAAATCTCAGAGACAGAACCCAGGCCCTGAGTTCAAGCTCTCTGAAATTATTCTTAAAATACTTGTTATCAGGATTTCTTTAACTTGTTTAGAAGAATGTTTTAAACTTAGGGATTTTTAATTTCATGTTGTCAGCATTGATTTTTAAGATGTGCAGAGAAAAAATTATTTATAGTCAGAAATGGTTTGTATTGTTTTGTATTACACATTGACTCTACATTGAGAGATCAGCTGGAAAGCAGATGGCCAAATCCTGGCTGTTGGCAATGAAGATGGATACGTATTTCTTTTAGCAAAGGAAAAAACTTATGAATTGGTAGCCTTTATATATAACACCTTAATAGTAACAATAAAATTAATATTATTACTATTACTATTTTTGTCAGTTGTGGAGCTTGAACTCTAGGTCTGGGCATCGTATCTCAACTCTTCAGCTCAAGACTAGCACTCTACCACTTAAGCAACAGTGCCACTTCACATTTTCTGAACCTTTAGTTGGATATAAAGGTCTCACAGACTTTCCTGCCCTGGCTGGATTCGAACAGTTCTCAGTCTCCTTAGTAGCTAGGCCTGGCAGTAAAATTATTTTGAAAAAGAACAAACCCACGATTGTATACTTAAAAAAATCACAGTTTGGCAAGTGTATCTATAAATTGTTGTATCAATTAACTATAGGCACCAATCATTTTTACATCTCACTTGTTCTTTCCAATGCCAGATAATATTTCATTAATTTACTTTAATTTTTCCTAACAAAGTTCATTATGAATTCCCAACAGCACTATTTTCTAGTGAGTATAAAAATTCTTCAACATATTTATTTCAACAAACAGCATTTTGCACTTGTTTTTTTTTTAAATTTTGCCAGAGCTGGGGCTTGAAATCAGGGTCTGTGCACTCTTCCTAAATTTCTTTTGCTCAAGGCTAGCACACTACCAATTGAGCCACAGCACCACTTCCAGTTTTTCTGCTTACGACATACTGAAGAATCAAATCAAGTGCTTCTTGCATGTAAGGCCAGCACTCTAACACTAAAAACACTCCCAGTCACTGGGTCTTTTGTTGTTGTTGTTTTAAGATAGCATTTTACTATATGTCCTTCTGATTACCTAAAACTTAGGCTGGCCTCAAGCTAACTTCTAAATCAGCCTCCCAAGTTCAGAGATTACAAACATTGACCACTATATTCAGCTCATGATTCTTTGTGAGAGAATACTCTTTTCAGATATAGAAAGTTATTCGGTCTTCCTTTGGATGGTTTTTGCATTCAGCAATTTTAATCACATTTCTTGTCCTGGTATGTTTCCTCTTCTAGATGAATAGAAATATTTCAGGTTCTTAACTTGAAGCTGATCCCTACTATCCAACAACATCACATTCTTGTGAATAGCACCAGCTAGCCTCATGAGCATAGCAGCCAGATGGAGCTCAGCTATCTGATGGCTTTGGGCTCCAATAATGTAATTATTTCTGTGCACAGAATGAAAACTGTCATAGGTAATTTTGATTTATTCCATTCTGTTCTCAGCTACTTGCCATTCTCAGCTTTGTATGTTTTAAATTCTGTTAAACGTTAATGACTATTTCCAGTCACTCTCAAATGTAACATATATGTATTACTTTAAAATTCATTCAAACATGCAAAAATATTAACGTAGTTGATTTCCACCAGTGGCTCATATTTTAAAACCTATCTACTTTAGAGGTCAAAAACTGAGGATTCAGGTTTAAAGCAGCCCATGCAGAAAATCTGAGATATTTCTCCAATTAAGAAAACAAAATCCAGAAGTGGAGATGTGGATCAAGTGGTAGAGTGTCATCTTTGAGCAAAAAGACCAAGCAAGAATAATACATTTAATTCTAACTCCAATATTACTCATGGAAAACACACAGACACAGACAGACAGACAGACAGACAGACACACACACACACACACACACACACACACACACACACACACACACACACACACATACAATCTACATTTTCCTAGATTCCCCTTCCTGAGCAGTATACAATGCCATTAACTTAATGTATGTTTTCTCCAAATTATTTTGGTAGGGATTAAACTACATTTGTATTTATGATAATATTTGTTTTGTACTTTTTGTTTTACAATTTTGTGTACTTATGTGAGAGAACAGTGTTTTGTGAAGACTAAACAGAAATCAATGTGTCAGTAAATAAGTAGGTGACAGGTAGACTGAAAGATGCAGATAAAAGCACTTGAAATTTTATTTCTACAAGTTTAAATATATATGCATATGTATGTATTTAAAATTTCTGCCAAAATTTTATTTTTATTAATAATGATCTATTCGTTACATTATATAAATTTAACATATTGTATGTTTCATAGTAGATTAATATTTATAGAATTTCTTTCCTTTGGAGACCAGGTTTTGCAGCGTAGACCAGGCTTTCCTCACCTGCTTATTCTCCTGTGTCAGGTTCCTGAGTATTGGCTGGTATTACCATGTGGTAGGATAGTAACATATCCAGTTATATTATTTACATTTTGTACAGTAGAATATTACTGTGAACAGCTTTAAGCCAAATATCTTCATGAGTAGGAATGAATTTCTTGCTAATATGTTATAAATAGTGTTACTGAGTGAAGGCAATTATAGTAGGCTTGCCTGTACTCCCAGTACCCAGGAGGATTGTAAGTTTAGGAGCAGCCTGTGCTACACAGAAGTCCCTTTTAAAACAGAAAAAATCAGGTGAGCTTGGAAAAGGAAATATATTGTTAAGCAGGATGATAGGAACACAAACAATTTAGTGTGTGTGTGTGCTTGTGCATGTGTGTGTGCTTGTGCTGGTCCTAGGGCTTGAACTCAGTCCTTTTGCACTGTTCCTGAGGCTTATGCTCCAGTATAGCACTCTACCACTTGAACCAAACTCCACCTCAATCTTTTTTAGAGATCATTGGAGATGAATCTGATCCAGTTTCCTCCAGACTTAAAACCTTGATCCTCTTTTCTCAGCCTCTTTTGTAAGTAGGATTACAGGCATGTTGTATTACTTTTAAGTAATATAGTAAACATCATGCCAGTTCTTACTCCTTCCAGCAATGTTTGAGTGTTGCACACACACCAAAGATAAAACCGCTCCATGTTTGATGACAACCAGATCTCATAATGCTGTGAGGTACGTATTGTTATGCTCATTTTACCTGTAAAGAATTTGAGATCCAGAGAGTTTCAATAATTTTGAGCCCCCATCTAGTATACAGTGGAGCATGTATTCAAGTCCAACTAGTTCTGTTTATTTCAGAAAACATGGAGTCATAAAGTGGTCTAGTAAACATGTGTTCTAGTGAGTACTGCTCTTTGCAAGTACAGTTCTGTGCCTGACAGATTACCTTTCTCTTTCTTTAACTGCACCCCTTTTCATAAGCTAAGGAAAGCACAAGTGATAAGAAGAACCATTTTTGAAGGAGAAATTGATAAGGGGGTTGACCTTGGTATCACATACATATTAGTCTGACCTCCCATTTGAGTTATGGCTCCAGCACTACATTTCTGTTTTTTGTTTTGTATTGTTATTATAAATGTGAATTACACTGAGGTTACAGGCATATAAGTCAGGTATGGATATATTTCTTTTTGAAAGGTCAGTCCTTCCCTTGCTCTCTCAATTTTTCTCACAGGTTTGGTTTTTTTTAACTTCCTTTTTCTTCTTCTTCATCATCATCTACTTCTATCATTATTATTATTATTATTATTATTATTATTATTATTATTATTATTATTATTATTATTATTATTATTATTATTGTGCTGTAGAGGTTTTAGTTACAATCGTGTGGTAAGGATTACATTTCTTTTTTCTTGTTTTTGTTTTAGTCAGTAATGAGGCTTGAATCCAGGGCCTGGACACTTTCTCTGAGCTCTTTTGCTGAATAATGGCACTCATATTGAGCCACAGCTCTAATTCCCGGAGTGCATTTTTTTGGACAATTTTACCCTTTCACTTTATCTCTTTTTCTGTTTTCCCATTCTTCCCCCAAAACAAATTTCATAGGTAATTTTCAACATAGTACCAATTGAATACCAGTGTTGCAGGTGTTCATTCTTTGTCCCTCCTTTTCTATGACCCCTTTAACTTCTGAAAAAAATGACAAAAATGAAAGAAAATATATATCATCTTGTTTCTGTTTCCTGGTCACTGGTTATTTTTGAGAATGTGTGTGTGTGTGTGTGTGTGTGTGTGTGTGTGTGTGTGTGTGTGTGTGTGTGTGTGTGTGAATACTGGGGCTTGAATTCAGGGAGCTGACCTTTAGCTTTTTTAATCAAGGGTGACAGTTTAAGACTTGAACCAAACTTCCATGTCTTGATTTTGAATGGTTAATTACAGATCAAAGTTTCACTGTATTTCCTAAGTAGTCTAACTTCAATTCACTTTCCTCAGATCTCAGGTTTCTAACTAGCTAGAATTACAGGTGTGAGCCACCAGTGGTACTTGGCCTACCTTCTTTTTGTTAAGTAGTTTAAATGTAAAAGACAGTTGCAACCATAGTAAAAAAAGAAATCAATTTAACTTTCCCAGCTTCATTAATTTTTAATATTTTGTCACATTTGATACATACAGAAAAACATTTTTTGTAAATGCTCTTGCAATTTGGTTTTCATATCAGATTTTTCGTCATGATGAACTTGATTTTTATAGCTTTTTACTTACTAAATATTGATGAGAATATGTTCAGAGGGCATTGATGACCTTTTGCTGGCTTTCATGCAGAAATGTTGCAAGCTAACACTTGATAAATTTGTGTGCAAGACCCCGATGATATATCCACATTCTTAGCCAGAATACAGTAGTGCCTGTTACAAATCATCTAGATCTGACAAACCCTGACTCAGGCCTTGTTACCACCTTCATGAATGTCCTCTTAGTGTGCAATACTGACTCTCCAATGACCATGACAGAGCCCTGCTGCACGTTCTCATGACACAGCCAAGGTCACCAGTCAGGCGTGGCACCTACAGTATGATGGGAGACTGGTGACTGTTCATATGGTGGAACGACACAGGAAATGTTAGGTCCTTAAGCTGTCATCAGTCCCCAGGGTTCTTCATGAGTATTCGATCCTAAGATTTAAGGAGACATCAAACTCTCTCTTCCTTGTGCAAGTTGTGGACAAGTTTTTCTTCTGGGGCTGTCATCTTCTGTGGAAAGATATGATCTGAGCTCTATAAGCCATTTTGCTTATTCTAGGCCCTTAGGGTAAGTCTGGCATGTATACTTAGACAAAAAGAAATGTAGTGATAAAAAATAGGAGACAACATTTTTCCTAGTCTATTTATTACTCAAATAGGTTTTCAGATTCTACCAATAATTCTTATTAGTAAGAAGCACTATCTCAAAAATAATCAGTGACCAGGAAACAGAAACAAGATGATATTAATTTTCTTTCATTTTTTTCATTTTTTTTTACATTTATCTCTCTTTCAGAAGTTTAAGGGGGGCTGGGAAGGTGGCTCAGTGGTAGAGCGCTTACCTTGCATGCTCGAGGCCCTGGGTTCGATTCTTCAGCACCACATAAGAAAAAAGAAAAAAGCCAGAAGTGGCGCTGTGGCTCAAGCAGTAGAGCGCTAACCTTGAGCTGAAGAGCTGAGGGACAGCGCCCAGGCCCAGAGTTCAGGCCCCATGACCGGACCCAAAAAAAAAAAGAAGTTAAAGGTGTCATTGAAAAGGAGGGACAAAGAATGAACATGTGCAACATTGAAACTTTGATCTCTAATTAACCATTCAAAATCAAGACATGGAAATTTGGTTCAAGTCGTAGACTGTTACCCTTGATTAAAAAAAGCTAAAGGTCATCTCCCTGAGTTCAAGCCCCAGTATTCACACACACACACACACACACACACACACACACACACACACACACACACCACACACACACACACACACACACACACACACACACACACACACACACACACAAACACAAACACACACACACACCACACACACACACACCACACACACACACACACACACACACACACACACACACACACACACACACACACCACACACACACACACACACACACACACACACACACACACACACACACAAACACAAACACACACACACACACACACTAGTCCTTAGTGCTCAGGATCCTGACATGGAGATCAGCCTTTTCCAGCTCAATTTATCCTAGTTCTGGTAAGGACAGCTATTTAAGCTGAAGTTTGGTGGATAATAGTCATTCCTTCTCATTCTTTTTGCCTGTTGGTGTTGTTGAGTCCACTTCAGGGCAAAATCAGTGCCTGACACCTACTTGCTGCCATGGCAAAGTTGGCTGTGACATCCTAGATGTTATGGCCATTTTATTGTGAAGCCGTGTGAGGACACCCAACCCCACACAATTTTCCCCAAGGTATGTGTCTCCTTTGTCCAGAAGTGCATTCAACAATTCAGCAACCAAAATATCACCCAGTTCCTGATAAACTCAGAGTATGTTTCTATTTCCTTTAAAAAAATTCGACATGCCTTTGACAATTTGTCATTGAATTACTGAAACAGAGTATATAATTTTATGTATTTGTAAGTCTTTGACCATCTTTCTTTAGCTCTTGTCATATTTCTACGTGTTTGCAGCTTGCGAAGGGAAAAAGATTTAATTCAATATAGTCAGACTATCGTTCAGAAGGATATTTTTAGAACCTTGTGGAGGGAATGCCAACTTTCCATCTGGTGTTCTAAAGATGGCCTTCTTGGTACAGGAACTGAGTACACAGTCAAGATAAGAAGCTTGTCCTGATTTCTACTGACTTTCCTCTGTGGTCAGGGAGTTTGATCCCATGGCATATGTTTGTTTGCTACACTGGAGGGCCCATGCCTCCTCTGAAAAATCTAAGGCTTGGGGATAAGAGATACTAAAACTCAAAACCGAGCTTCCTACATCAGTAGGATTACAGGTTTGAGTCTCATGTACTCAACTTTTTTATACATACTAAACTCAGTTTCATTATATTCACTTTCATTATATTCACTTCATAGACAGATATATACAAATATATGTATATAATATTTATGTATAATCAGTGTTATATCTAGAAACACACAAATATATATTCATATAATTATAATCAAATTATATCACTACTTTCTCCAATAACATTTACACTAATGTTTTGTGCAAAAAAACATGCAATTCTAAAATTTTAAATGCCTTTTTAGTTTGAAAAATCATATTGAATCTTATATATTATATAATATACTATGTAGAACATAAAGAATATAACATGTATTTACATATAACTGATTTAATTGTGGAAATTTTTCCTGATTTTGTGTTTGTTCATCTATGTATGCCTTCTTTCTTCTATTGATGATGGCTTTTACTTTCCAGTATACATAACTCCTATATATTTTGTCAAATATTTTCAGCCCAAAGTAGACTTTTTATATTATTGGAGCCAAATTTTCCTTCCATATTTGCTCAAGGCAAATGAATGCAATGAAAATGTATACAGATTTGAACTCATTGTTGGAAGAGAGTCCCACTTAACGCTATAAGTATTGTGGTATTTGTCCCAATTGACAGAATAGCTTTCTAGGACATCTGATCTGCTATGTTCTAGACCTTTTGTAGCCACCTTATCACCCCATACAGGCATGGCCTGGCTTCCTTGTCACTCTTGTTGCATTTAACAGCTCCGATTATATCCAGTAGGCTCTCTTCTACAGCCCCCTGTCACTCTGCTTCCCCGCCTCCAGAACAGGTATGCACGATTCTTTAGTTTGTAGGTTTAAAAAGAAATATATTTAGGATTCATGAATTCTAGAATATGTCAAAAACATTTACATTTTAATAAAGTTAGAAAAATAAATAGAATGAACCTTTTACAAAAATCAGAAAAAAAAGAAAAATAAGGATTTTCTTAGGAAGGGGAGAAGGAATCTCAAAATCTAGATTGGCCTCTAAGGTGCCTTCAGGCAGAAATTCTGCCTCAGAGTCTTCAAAGGGATCTACTTCCTCAATAAAGACAGGATTTTCTTCCTGAGTCCAGGGAGGGACAGATTCTAATTTATCAACTGGAAATTGGATACCTTGCAAGAAGAGAGATTGGTCTGGGTATTCTGTGAGGAAAGATTCCCTTTCCTCAACTGAATCTAGATTTTGGACCTCACTTATTGGTTTTCCTAAACATACACTGGGGTCATTTTCCATTAGCACATATTTAACTATCACACCAAGAAGTGTTTTTTTTTTTTTTTTGACTGATTTAGAGCTGATCTAGCTGGATTGTGAACATCAATGGAAGACATTCTGTATCGTCTTTTTCCTTGGTGGTATGTGTAGATACACCTGCATCACATGTGGGGTTCAGAATCAGTTGGATGTCCACAGGACTCAAAACCTACTTTGGCCTTTCTACAAATTGAAAAACACCCTCTACCTTCACAGGATTTCTGGAGATCAGCGATGGCTTCCAATCTCCATCAGTCACCATAGACGACATCACTGATGGGTTCTTTATCTGGAGTTCTGCAGGAGCTTTTCTACGGTGATGCAAACCTGAGAATGAAAATAGGTACAGGAGTCTTTGAGTAGACCCTCGTAGTTAAGGTGTCACTAAACTTCCAAGATGATCTAATAGGAGAAGCAGTAGGATTTGAGTTGGGACTGAACACTGATGAGGAGGTAGGCTTTTTCTAATGAGTGGCTACTTCCAAGTTCTTTCAAAAGGAGAACAGACATTACCTGGCAAAGAATATCCATAAAAGGAAATTTTGCCAAGCTGGGGAGTACTAAGGGCTCTTGGCCAATCAGACACATCCCTAGAGACTCAGGTTCCATCCCTACTCACAAGCTCTGGGGCATCTAAACAAGGACTTCTTCCTCTTTTTCTTGGTCTCATGGGTTCCTCCAGCTGGTCCAGAAAAATATGTAAGCGGAAGAGCAGGTCTGAAGAGGCCATGATGAGCTTGACATTCTGTGTCAGTTCTTTCAGGGTGTCATTGTTCTTGGGCTCATAGAAATCATCAGGGTAGAAGTCCATCCACATGGGGAGGATGAAACAAACAACGCTGTGGACAGATTGATTGTTGGGAAGTGGAAAGAGACTCCTGCAAGCAGGATGCTCCTCACAACCCACTTCTAGTAATTTCTCAAATATAATCCTCTAAAATTCTCCCTGTAATAGGAAGAGAAATTTTTCCCCACTGGATCTGACTTGCTACACACAGCCCTCCCTGTCATCCATGAGAGTCCAAAAGCACAACCACAACCACAACTGTGTAATCTGCTATCCACTGATGTGCCAAGCCTCAACCCCCTGTTGAAAATTACAACTGGTGTTCAAAGAAGAAAGTTGAGTTTGATTCAGAAACCTCAAAGATACCAAGTTTTCAAGGATAGAATTCTTTGTGCCAGCGTCCACTTACTTCTTCACTTGTTCAACTTCTTCTCAGTTATGGTAGAAGTATCTGTACCAATGGGAGGAGAGAAGGAAGTTAACTCTATGCTTCTCCTTTTCTGAACTAACAGGACACACATAGGACTCACTAAGTCCCACATGGTAATGTAAACATGACACACAAAATTGCAGATATGTATATACAACTTCATGGTAATTCTGTGAAGATGCTTATGTGCATCTGTCCAAATAAATGCACAATGGCTCATGCCTCTAATCCTACTAATCTGGAGGGTGAGATCTGAGAATCACAGTTTGAACCCAGTCTAGTTTGTAAAAATCTAAATATACTTATCTTCAATTAACCAGTCAAAGGCCAGAATTGGACCTGGGGCTCAATTGGTAGTGTGTTAGAAATGGGACAGCACTCAAGCCCCCAATTAAAGTAAAAGTTGCCTCCTTTCTTCTGTCTATATTCCTTCAAAGGCCTCAAAGATAGTGATTTCCTAGGTGAGCGTTGACGTTGGGTGCCACTTGCTCCTTCCTTAAATCCTAGTCTCTCAGCAAGCAAATTACTAAGGCTCCACTAGCTTATGAGGCACATGAAATATTCTGGCAGCCCAGTCCTAAGGAATTAGCCAAGGACTGCACTTCTTTGTCTCAAGCCAAGCTCCTTTGACTAGACCCCAGTGAAACTGTCTCAGAGATGTACCTAGTATTCCAATATTCTGCCAGGGGGTCTCATCAGCCCTGGGTTTGAAGGAGGAACACTAACTTCTTTTGTTTGTCATGGGGCTTGAACTCTGGGCTTGGGTGCTATCCCTCAGCCTTTCAGCTCAAGGGGAGCCCTCTACCACTTGAGCCACAGCACCACTTCTGGTTTTCTAGTGTCTTATTGGAGAGGAGTATCATGGACTTTCCTGCCAGGGCTGGCTTTGAACCGTGAACCTCAGATCTCTGTCTCCTGAGTATCTAGGATTACAGGTGTCAGTTACTGGTGCCTGGCTTAGGAACACTAACTCTTTTGTTTGTCAGGGCTTGAAATCTGGGCCTGGGCCCTGTCCCTCAGCTCTTCAGCTCAATGCTAGCACTCTACCACTTGAGCCACAGCACCACTTCTGGCTTGTTTTCTGCTTATATCGTGGTCAGGATTCGAACCCAGGGCCTCATGCATACAAGGCAAGCTCTCTACCACTAAGCCACCTTCCCAGCCCAGGAACACTCACTTTCAGAATATCCAGCAACTGATCCATTGTCCTACACTTTGTGAAGTGGTGGAGGAAGTTTCCCACATAGAAGGGATCAGCTTTCTGGTAGGTAGGGACAAGGTCCATTACCAGAATTTCCAGAAAGCCTGAGTCCAGGCTCCATACATAATAAGGCACATTCAGGGTTTGGATGAACTCATTGTCACACTGAGGTGGTAAAAAAGAATGGATCTATGAAACATGGAAATGAGAGTACACTTCAAACTGAGTAATTGTAGTAGAGTGGATTGAAAAGTGCACAGAAAATATTTTCTGTCTACACATATAAAAGCATATAAGAAGAAGTTTCTAGTGTGGGCTAGGATGAGATTAAATAGGTTTACTGTCATAGTTACACCTGGCCTGAATTTCCTTGTGATTTCCTTGGTTTCTTCTTATAAAAAGTCCTGAGACATTGGATTCGTGGTTGGGCACTGATCGAATGTCTGCAGCATCGAGTGAGGCACTCACACCTCTCATGCTTGAGACCTGAGTCTCTTGACTTTGAAAACAGTACAGGAACATCTTTCTTGTTCCTGAGCCACAGGCCAAGTGAGCTGGCTTGAGCTAACTGTAGGTTACAGTTGCGTGGCTCTCAGAGATCTATATTCTATTCCATTGTGAGTGAGGTAGTATCATCTCTCAGAGCCCAATGATCTAAGCTGCTTGCTCACATAAGACCATCCCCAAGACAAACTGGAGGCTGAAATCTCCCCTCCCACATCACTTTATACACATGTGGACATTGTCAAATCCCAATAGCCTCAGCTAGGCCTAGATACAGGCATGTCTCAACCTCAAATAGCCCTTCCTAGGTCAGATCCAGGCCTTATTTGTCACTATTCCTCTCATCCTGCACAAATCATTTTGCCTCTCAGGGCCCCCTTGGCCTGCCATGTGCTTCTTGCATCAATTTTTGACATCTACTTCCTAAGACATTATTAGGTTTTTGTTGCCTAATCTTACTTGCCTTTGAAACCCCAGTGTGCTTTCATCTGGAAAAAAGGCAAGTTCTTAGCGGTGGGAAAATCAAACAAGTATTGGAAAACACATGTATTGTTACACATATAGACAGACATTTGTACAAGTGTACATTCTTGTAAGATAAAAGAGTATTTTTGAATCTTTTGTCATATTTTATGACAGAGGGGAAGGGGAGAAGGGAAGAGGTGCATTGTTTTCTCATAATTCAATGATTTTTTTTAAATAGTATAGTTGAAGGAATGTAAGATTTAAAGATAAAAACCCTGCTCCTGTTCTTTTTATAAGCTAGTCGTTTATAAAGTATTCCTCACTAAAGTCTTGTCGTCTGTGTCCCATGAACTATCCTCCTCCATCAAAATAATCAAGGAAAATCCTTCACAAGTAAGTAGACTGTTGTCCAATCTCTGGATAAGTATTTAAGGTACAACTTTGCCTGGTAATTTGTGCGTGTACAAGTGTGTGGGAGTATGTGTGTGTGTGTATGAATGTGTGTCTGTGCATATTTGTGTCTTAGGGCTTGAACTCGGGGGCTATATGACAATCCCACGCTTCTTTCCCTTGACCTTATTGCTCTACCAATTATACTACAGTTCAGCTGCAAGCTTTTTTTTAGTGAACTAGAGAGGAGAGACTCATAATATTTCCTGCTCAGGCTGTCTGAACTAAATATCAGTTATCAACCTCCTGATTAGCTAGAGTTATAATTATCAGCCTCCAGTACCTGGTGATAAAGCATTGTTAATGGAGGCAGTGGAGTTGCAAGTTTCAGTCTGGCTTCAAGACACTATATCATAAAACAGCAACAGCAAAATCCTATATCAAAATACAATAATAAGATGTAATTACAATACAATATAGTGATATAGTCTGCTAGCATACCTTTCAGGAAACCTTGGTTTTAATGATTTAGCAACACAAAACCAAACAAAATGTGCTAATTTTAGGAGACTCTACGATTTTTTAAATTCCATCTTAATAATTTCAAAACATAAGAAACAAGAAAAAATTCATACTTATGAGAATGTAAAAAGATTAAAAGATGGCAGATAATGAAATGGAAAATTCTACACTGCAGGAAAATTATTGTCATGGTGAATATATGGTGGTATTGTTATGGTGAATATATGATAATGTTCTTCAAAGCAGCAATAGATAAATATATATTTACTACACATAGTCTAACTTGTCTATATCTATCAATATCCAATCTTCTAGTGCACATTATTAATGTATTCATGTTTATGGTATATTCGAAAAAGTGACTAGCAGAGTGAGGAAGTTACCAAAATATATTAGCTGCAATGTTTTAGGAGATCAACTTGCTAATTATATTGACTATTTTATATATTAAACATGTAATGTGTTACCATTTTATCTCTAAGTATGTACAAACACTACTTCAAAGTGAAACGGAATACAACAAGGTTTTGAAGGCATATGCCTGTAAAGCTAGCCTTTTGGGACATCATTTCAAGACCAGTGAAGTTTTACCTGCAATGATCCCCACCCCTGGCTGTGCATGATGGAATACTTCTATCACCCTGGTCCATGGGGAGGTGAAAGCAGGAGGATTTCAATTACATGCCATACAAGGCAAGAACTACCACATGGCTCCCTCTCAACCAAAGAAGGCTAAACACTGGCTAGAACCTATATCGCCCACCTAGGTAAAAATAAAAATAAGAGCATTGTAGTATAAGAAACAAACAATATTAAATCATGCCAATGCAAAGCATCATGAACAACGCACACTCGGTGTTTGTTTTTCATACCTTTATTCTTAACTATAGCTTGGATTATATATGTGAGCCAGAGACACTAAGCAGTTCAGCATTATAAAATGACTATTTGAGTGTCTGCTTTGACTCCAAGGTCTTTGATCCATTTGGAGTTGATTGTGGTGCAGGGTAATATATAAGGATCTAGCTTTATTTTTCTACAAGTAGTAACCCAATTTTGCCAGCACCATTTACTGATGAGGCTGTCTTTCTTCCATTCTTTTTAAAGCTACCTTATCGAAGTTTAAATGGCTATATGTCTGTAGGTTCATTTCTGGGATTTCAGTTCTATTCCATTGGTCCTGAGGTCTGTTATTTTGCCAGTACCAAGCTCTTTGGATTACTGTGGCTTTGTAGTAGAGTTTGAAATTTGGTATTGATATTCCTCCAGCACTGTTCTTTCTGTTAAGGATAATTTTTGCTATTTGAGGTCTTTTATGATCCATATGAATTTTTGGATTACTTCATCTATTTCCTTGAAGAATGACGTTGGAATATTGATTGGTACCACATTGAAGTTATAGTCTTGGGAAGTATTGCCATTTTCATGATGTTGATCCTTCCAATTCAGGAGAATGGGAGGTTTTCCATTTTTACATTGTTTTGATTTCCATTAACAGGTTTTTAAAGTTTTCACCATAGAGGTCCTTTACTTCTTTGGTTAAGTTAGTTCCCAGGTATTTTTTGTGGTGCTATTACGAATGGAGTTGCTATCCTAATTTCAGCCACGCTTTTCTCATTGTTGGAATACAGAAAAGCCATTGACTTTGAGGGTTAATTTTATACCTTGCTGCTTTGCCAAAGGTTTGAATCACCGTGAGTAGTTTAGGAGTGGAGTCCGTGAATAAGAGACTACCTAGGTCTCCTTGGCACACGCCGAAACTTTCTTAAGACACCCAGAAACACAACGAATCAAAGAAAGGTTAGACAAATAGGATTGCATGAAATTGCAGAGCTTCTGCATGGCAAAGGACATAGCTAGCAAGATCAATAGATCAACCACATATTAGGAGAAGATCTTCACTAACCACACAACGGACAAGGACCTCATATCTAAAATATGCCTGGAACTAAAAAAATTAAATCCCCCAACAACAAACCCTCAAGGAAACAACTGCCCAATAAATAAGTGGGCTAAAGACTTAAAGACATACTTCTCTGAAGAGGAAAGGAGGATGGCCAATAAACACATGAAGAAATGCTCAACCTCCCTGGCCATGAAAGAAATGCAAATCAAAACAACATTGAGGTACCACCTCACCCCAGATAGAATGGCTATAATCAAGAACTCTAATAACAACAGATAACAACAGGGGATATGGACAGAAGGGAATCCTACTGAATTGTTGGTGGGTCTGTAAACTTGTTCAACCACTTTGGAAAATATTATGGAGGTTCATCAAAAGACACCACATAGAGCTCCCCTATGACCCAGCAATCCCAGTTTTGGGAATTTACCCAAATGATCACAAGACCATACCAAAGCTACCAGAACAACTATGTTTATTACAACATTATTTACCATAGCTAAGATGTGGAACCAACCCAGATGCCCCTTAGTAGATGAATGAATCAAGAAAATGTGGTCTATATACACAATGGAATTCTATGCCTCTATCATAAAGAATGACATTGCACCATTTGTTAGGAAATGGAAAGACTTGGAAAAAATTATATTAAGTGAAGTAATCCAGGCCCAAAAAATATAAGTGAAAGAAACATAAGTCCCTTGTTTTCCCTTATTTGCAATAACTAGTATATTTTTGAGACATGCAGAAAAGGTCAGATAAGTTGATGTTGGATGAGATATACCCCTAGAGAAAGATTCAAATACTTTTTTTCTTTCTTGCGATTATTTCAAAGATATTCATAAGATGATTTCTTTGTTGTTTTGTATGTCCTTTCCCCACAGTATATCCACTGCTTTCACTGTATTTGATGTTGGTATAATTTGTGGAGGGGAAGGAAAAAACACATTTTTAAAAAAGGATACAGGTGGACCCATTGCAGCAATGAAATATACAAGCCAATATTTTGAAAATCGAACTTTACAACTTTGGCCAAGAGGGGTGAGAAGTGGGGGTGGGGTGGGGAGGTGTGTGGTGGAGATAAAAAGGTATGGGATGGAGAAACAAAGGACAGGGCAACAATGCTTGATAAGAAATTTATTCAATAACTTGTCCATTTAATTGTAACTTCTCTGTATGTTATTTTCACAATAAAAAAAAGTCTATGTGAAGCCAGGTGCCAGTGGCTCATGCATGTAATCCCGGCTACTCATGAGGCTGAGACCTGAGGATAGCGTTCAAACCAGCCCAGGAAGAAAAGTTCCCATAAGACACTTATCTACAATTAACAACTCAAAAGCTTGAAGTGGCTCCATGGCTCAATTGACCCAGTGTTAACTAACTTTGGCACAGAGTCTCAGAGTCAGTGCCCAGGCTCGGAATTCAAGCGCCACAACTGACAAAAAAATAAACATATAAATGTCTGAATTTCTTGTGAATTAAAATGACAGCTCTGGTATACAATTCTACAGTCTACTACAGATTTCATTATATTTACGTTTAGAAAAAGTAGCAGCACTTGAATAAAGGACACTTTTTCATAAACTAGGGCAGATTGGTCTCTAATTAGAGGAAATTGCTGGGCTCATACATAATACTTTTGGTTGGTTTTTGTTTTGTTTTTAGGACAGGATGAGAAATCTTATTTCTACCAATGGCTATTTGGATATGTATGACATCATTCACAGGCCATGCAGAATTAATAGTAAAGACAGGACACAGTAAACTTGCAGTAAACTTATTTGTCTTTATGTGATATTCTGAATGATTTGTTTAGCTTATATTTCCCTATGGCCTATAGTTTCCTATTCGTGCCTTCCTCAAATACAAGCATTTTCCACCAATTCAGATTTGAGCCAGGCAATATATTGTATTAGTGCCAAGAGGTGAGGAAAATTGTAACACAACCAGGAAAGCATGAAACCAACTCTATATTAGCTGGACACTGGGGACTCAGGCCTAATCCTAGCTACTCAGGAGGCTGATGATCACTGTTCAAAGCCAACTGGAGTGAGAAAATCTGTGAGACTCTTCTCTCCAATTAACAACCAACAACCATAAATGGAGCTGGGGCTCCAGAGGCAGAGTAGCCTTGCTTACAAAAAGTCAGAGGCGAGGGCTGGGAAGATGGCTCAGTGGTAGAGTGCTTGCCATGCATGCATGATGCCCTGGGTTCGAGTCCTCAGCACGTCATAAGCAAAAAGAAAAAAAAACATAAGTGGTGCTGTGGCTCAAGTGGTAGAGCACTAGCTTTGAGCTGAAGAGCGAGGGACAGTGCCCAGGCCCAGAGTTCAGGCCCCATTAACGGACCCCCCCAAAAAAAATCAGAGGCAGCACCCAATCTTGAGTTCAAGCAGAAGGTCAGGCACAAAAACAAAAACATTCAACACACACAAAAAAAACAGAAACTGGAGAAAGCTCAGGAAAGGATGGCCTTGTCTACAAGACAAATGTACACATTACATGAATTGTGAAATGGTAACCTCACTGTACAATTAGTAACAATTACATTTTTAAAAAATCTGAGAAATCCTGTAGCCATTAGCCCTTATGATGTGCATCTACTTTCTAGGATTTCAAAGTACCATCATCTGAGCTGGCAACACACAGGTTGTAGCCTGGGGTGATTAGAAAATATGAAACCAGAGATCCTTTCATATTGTCCCGACAACTCTTATTATTTTAAGCAAAAAAAAAAAACAGAGGAAAGTAAACAAAATAGATGTTATGGTGAATTAAGCTGTTATTAAGGATTCCTGGCAGAATTATAATGTTAAATGATGAGTTAATGCATGTGTTTTCTAGATACTGAACTCACATGTGTCACTAAAATATCCATGGATTCATAACTAGAAATTCTGAAGTGTAAAGCATAGTAATTAGTTGAATTTCATTAGGTAACCAATGCCGAGAACACAACATGGTATTAAGCCAGGTAAAGTTGTTTATTTACTGAACTGCTGCCCATGCCATACATGGTGGAAAGGGATGTACAAAAAATAGGGCGACCCAACCTCGGGCCTGGATGTATCTAGGCAAAGGATCGGATGAGGTGTGGCAAGGTAGGGGGAAAGACTAGCAATACTGTATCTGGATGTGACTTCAGGGCCTGGGATTCACCTCCAGTCAGATGGAAAGTGTGATCAGAGGCTGACCAGGTCGTGACTTAGTGGGAGGAGGAGGTGGCTGCCTCCAGTTTTGCCAGATACCTAGATAACACATAAAGGGTGGAAACTTAGCGAAGAAGTGAAAAGGCATCTGCATAGGGTCTGCATGGCCTGGGGCAGACCTAATATTAAATACACGTAGTACTGCCATGTGACTCCAGACTCTAAAAATTCATTCTCAAACATTTTCTTTCTCTCTTTCTTTTTCTTTCTTTTTTTCTTTTTTCTTCCTTCCTTCCTTCCTTCCTTCCCTCCTTCCTTCTCTCTCTTTCTCTCTTTCTCTTCTCTCTCTCTCTCTCTCTCTCTCTCTCTCTCTCTCTCTCTCTCTCTCTCTCTCTCTCTCTCTCTCTCTCTCTCTCTCTCTCCTTTCTTTCACTCACCCTCTCTTTCTCTCCTACTTCAGTATTCTCAACTCTCAAATATTGAACACTTGCTGAGTTGAACTCACAGGCTGAGAAGAGCAGCTCAATTAGTGAATGTGAACTTTAATTTAATGTTCCCTTATACCTCTACCACAGATCACTGGAATCAAATCATGAACACTCAGCAGCATGGCATATTAAGGCATTTAGGGGAGTAAGTAAAGCAATCAAGCTTACTGCATTCTGTGAAGTCCAACCTAGGAAAGTGTGGCAGACTCCTCCCTCCTCTTGAGCAATCTCAGCAAAGTTTCTGCATCAGGAGAGTTGACTGGCTCCATGTGAGCCAGTTACCTAAGTGGCACAGGTACTTGACAGAGACTTAGTCTCTGGTTGTGCTGAAATTAATGGCATGCTTCAAAATGATCCACTAATTTGTTGAGATTGGGACTTCCTAATTTTTTGGTTAGCCTATGATCAAATGGTGATCTATTTATTTCTGATTTCTAACCACGATCAGACCACTCAAAATCTTTATCACACATGGAAGACATGAAGTTGATTTTCCCAAATGACATACAAGTTGACAGACAGCAAAAGTAAGTCCTTAATTTTGGTGGAGATGTGTTTTTAATGTGAAACAAAATTACTTAGCAAAATATCTGACTACTGTGATTATACTTGCAAACTCACCCTACATTTTTATATCAAATCACCTATATTAATCAATGATTAACTCAAATTACCTGTAATCATTTATTTCTGTCATATCTTTTAGAAGTAGGCAGAACTCACACCATAAAATAAAGTGGTAGAATTTGAGAGGATCACAGTTCTGAATCAGTCAAGGAAGGAAAAGAAACACTCATATCAACCTACTAGGTAGGGGTATTGGAATGCAATCATAATCCCTGCTTTCTGGGATGGGTGCAAAAATTGCTACTATAGGAGTAAAGTAACTTAAATGAGAAAGGATTGATGGAATGGCTCCAGTGGTGGAGTACCTGTCTGGCAAACAGAACATCAAAACTCAAATCAACTTCATAAAGATAAAATAAGAAAAGGAAAGAAAAAACAACAATACTGACCATGTGTTCAATGTAAAGATTTACACTAAATTATCATAGTAATAAATGCCATCATTTATTTCTAGGGCTAAACATATTTTCTGTTAAGCCTAAATGAAAAAATAGCACACTATATATAAATCTTTGGTAAAACACAGGTCTAGCTTACAATGATGAACACTTAAGTTTGCATGTCCAGTGGTGTTGCAGGGTTGTTAAGGTTTATGGAAGTCCATCCTTTTGATGAACTTGACATGATGAAATTACCTAACCATACATAACCAGACAGTTTACTGGACAGATACTGCTGATACACACACACACACACACACACACACACACACACACACACACACACACACACACACACACACACACTTGTATGTATTTATATATTAACATGTAAATAAAAATAAAAAATTTGTAATGAATAAATTAATTGAACAGATACCTTTCTTAAATAATTATTTTATCTGAACCAATTCATGTCTTCAAGTCTCTAATGCTATATCACATTTACATAGTTGCTGATCGCTTTCAGCTTTTTTAGGATATTGTTTTTTCTTTGTTTTTCAGATGAAAAAAGCCTGCCAATAAACATACTTGTATGACATTCCTTTCTTTAGAAAATGAAAAGCACGTTGTGTTATGTGGCTCTATATGAATCATCAAAATATATTTTTTATAATTTCAAGTACATATTGTCTTAGACTTAAATCTCATTCATTCTCTTCCAATAGTATCTATGGGAAGGAGAAAATGAAGGATCATACTGTTACTTTGGGAGCTTTGGTTATTAATCACTGAAATAAATATTATGAAAATGAAAAAATTATTAAAAGAGATGACTTGAAAGTTATCTTTCTACACACTCATGCTACTCCCTCAACTATATCATAGAGCTTAAAATAAGTACCATTTTAGCTGTGTGCCATTGGCTCATTCTTGTAATCCTAGCTACTCAGGAGCTGAGGTTTGAGGATGGTAGTTCAAAGCTATCCCTGGCAGGAAATCTGTGACACTCTTACTTCCAATTAACCACCAGAAAACTGGAAGTGGCACTGAGCCCAGGGACAATGCCCAGACCCAGACTTCAAGCCCTATGACCAAGAAAAATAAAAAAAAGGAAAAAAGAAGGAAAAAGTAACATTTTTACAATTAATGTGCACATATAACATATACACAAAAATTTTCTAGAAATAAAACTATAACAGTCTCTGGACTGGCAAAGAAAAAGAGATTAAAATGAAATTGCCTTTAATCATTCATTTAGACAATCTATACTGAGGGCAGGCTACTGGAACTCACATCACTAATTGAAGAGCTATAACTTGAGAGCATCACAGTTCAGAACCAGTGTGCAAGGAAAGTAATAAGAGTCACATATCATCCCAAATCCTGGCATGTTGGAATGGATTTGTAATCCCAGCTACTTGGCAGACAGAAATGAGGAACTTAGCCTCTGTTTGGCCCTAGCAAAATTGATAACCTATGAGCAAAGTAACTAAATCAAAAAAGAATGATCTAATGGTAGAATACTTGTTCAGCAAACAAAATATCAAAATTCATACTCATTTCCTAAAAGAGGAAAGAAAAATGAAGAAAGAAAGGAATAAATAAAAGAAAGAAGGAGGAAGAAAGAAAGGGAAAAATAAGTATAAACAAAAACCTCAACATGCGTTAGATGTTAATAATGACTTTAAGTAATTTTAGCTATAAATGTCATCATTTAATCCTGGACAGAGACATTTTGAATCAAGCCTGAATAAGCCATAGCATGCCCCATACAAAGCTTTGGTAAAATACTGGTCTGGCTTACACTGTTGGACCAATAGGAATGTAAGTCTAGTGGGTGGGTTCTTCATAATAAATGTGTTATGATCTCAAAATGCGTCTTTATTTCTGGCATTTTACCTGAGTAATCTCACTTAAGTCTTTTCCAAAGGGCACTTTAGTGGAAGGAGGAAAATCATTGATTCTGGTAGACAATTTCTGTTACTAAAAACTCCAGTGTATAGTAAGGGAAGCAACTTCAAAATTATTCATTAGAGAGAGTTGAAAGTCATCTTTATACACACTAACTGTTTCCTCAACAAAGCCAGAGGATTTAAAATAACTAATATTTTTAAGTTAATGGGCACAAATGTGCATGATTTTTCCAGAAATAAAATGATCACTCATGAAACCTTACTAATACTTCAACGGATGTTTTCCAATTAGAGGAATCATCTTGATACATTTTCACACAATGTGTATCTGCTTGGTAACAGAACCTACAACTAGTCTAAGGCATCTAATAAAATTTATGAGGTGGTGTGGGGTTTCTGTCTGGTTCAAAGGAAGAGTTGGTATTGGCACAGTCCCTGCGGTGGAGCAGGACGGGGTTTTGAGGATGAAGGCCAGTCTGTGTAGGACTTTGAGAGAGTAGGGAGGGACAGGAAGGACTAGACTTGTGGAATAGGTGGGACTTTAGGATGGAGGCTGGCAGGTAGATGGGTTTTCAGTGTAAGAAGACTGGGTCACTGGGGAGGAGGCTGTTTGGGGAAGAGCTTTGAGAAGGAAGAACAAGGCTACAAAGGGGGAGGTTACTTAGAGGAGGGGTTCTGTTGGAGCACTGTGAGCTCTAGTAGGATATGTAGGGTGGGGTTTCCCATAAGGCAAGGAATGGAATGGAGGCAAGAGGCTGACAGAAGGTGGGGTTTCTGGTGCAGGAATATGGATCTATGAGGGAGAGGCTTTTCAGTATCTGGCTTTAAGAGGACAGAGCAGTGCTAGGAAGAAGTGGGCTAGTAAGAGGCATGGTTTCTGGTGGAGAATGGCAGGTCTTTGGGAAGTGTGTTAAGGAGGAGGTGGGGTTTCTGGCGGAGCAGAATGTATTCACAATGTATAGAGAAGCTTTTCAGGACCAGGGCTTTGTTAAAGCAGGGATAGGATCCAATGGACTAGATTAGTTAAGACGGTTTTCTGGTGTAGCCAGTCACCACTTCGAAAAGAGGAGTAAGGTTGGGTGGGGATTTCAGTGTTACAAGGCAGGACAAGGACTTTGGACAGGGTTTCCAGTAGTGCAAGGCAACTTTCAAAAAGAGACTACGGAGGGACAGGGATTTACAGTTGAGCATGGTGAGGCTTCCAGAAGGGGGCCAACTGGTGCAGTGGTTTCCAGTTAAGCAATGTGGGTGTCGAGAGATGGGATAGTGTGGTGGGAGATATTTAATGGGGGTTTTGTAGAGCAGGTCAGGGCTTACAGCCATGGGGCTAATTGGAGGAGGGGCTTTGAGAAGGAGTGGAAAGTCTACAAAGGTGTAGGATAATTATGGGCAGGGTATCTGTTGGAGTAGGGTGTGGATCTGAGGGAGCATCCAATAGGGTTGGATTTACCTGGGGAGCAATCCAAGGCATTGAGAGAGTAGGTATGGGAGGTGGAGAGACTTGTTGTGAAGCAGAGCTGGCTTTCCAAGCAGGAGATGGGCTATGTGAGAAGCTTCTGGCCAACCAAGGCTGGGCTTCAAGGGCAGTTATACGGAGGTAGAGGGTTTTTGTGTAGCATGATTGGCATTGTGGAAAGAGGTAGGGTTGGGGCTGTGTTTGACAAGTTAGGCCACTTAGAAGCAGACAGAGAGGGGCAGAGTTTCTGATGAAACCAGAAGGGACTGGAGGGAGAAGTCTGGTTGTGGGGTGGGGTATGAAAGAGAAGGGAGGAGCTTGGAGGTACTATGATATGGGATCAATGGGTTGATGAGGAAATAGTGTAGTTAGGGGCTGTGAATCTGGTGGATGAAGTGAGGATTCGAGGGAGAAGCCCGAAGTAGGCTGGGTTCTTGTTGGAGCAAGGAGAGATTCCCCATTTGTTAGGAAATGGAAAGGCTTGGAAAAAATTATATTAAGTGAAGTAAGCCAGGCCCAAAGAAACATAGCTCCCATGGTTTCCCTTATTTGCAATATCTAGTATAGGTGTCAGTCAAGCCGAAAAGATCAGATAATGTGATGTTAGGAAAACGAACCCTTAAATATGTATTTTAATGTTTTTGTTTCTTTCATGCATGTGTTTCTAACGCATTTATAAGATTATTTCTTTGTTGCTTTGTATGTCCCTCCCCCACAGTGTAACCCCCGCTTTCACTATATTTGATGTCAGTATAACATGTGGAGGAGATGGGGACAAACAAGTCGTTTAAGGATTCAGGTGGACCTGTTGCAACATTGAGAAGTACAAAATGTCATGTCAAAACCAGCTTTACAATGTCGGTGTGTGGGGGGGAGGGGGGTATGATTGGTTGGGGGGGAGGGAGGAGGCTGGGAAGGGAGGTGAAGGGTAAACAAAGGAGGAGGCTGCAATGCTTGGTAAGAAATGTATGCATTATCCTGCCCATGTAATTGTAACCCCTCTGTACAGTATGTTCTCAAATAAAATAAAATAAAATAACAAAAAAAAAGTTGTTGAAGTAAAAAAAAATTTTTTTTAAATGTCTCACAGTAATAATGGACACTCTATTGTCTTAAAATTGTGAATGAATGAAACTTTTACTCTGACCATTTTAGAAATACTAAAACTATGTAAGTAGTAATAATGTTTTAACTTTTTATAATATTGGAAAGTATACAAAAATTAATTAGGAAAATATAAACTGTACACAGATTGTTCATTCTGCAGCATCAACTTTAATCTAAAAGAATTTGAAACAATAAAATTGCCATATAGTGAGATTGTAGCATGGTTTTTTTTCCAGTCATCAAAATGGTGACTTAAACGATGTGTATTTATCTTTGGATGCATCGCTGTTAAAACATATCTAAGAAGGAAAACACTTCTATAGAGACCCTGAAGAGACTCAGAAGGATCTGTGAAATGATGTTGGAATAAAATTAATGACTAATTACAGTAGGAATTGATTTTCTGTAGGCCCAAAAATAATTTCCAGAAGAAAAGGCTGTATTGAAAAATAAACAAAACAACGAAAAGGAAGCAGGCAGGCAGACCTTGAAGTAAACATTATCCAATGAGCAATACCTATTGAGGCATGATTGCAATCTTCTTTTATTTAAGTTACAATTACTGACCTATGTTCTTCCCTAATGCCAAATAATAAAGCCATGAAAACGCAATAATCCTTTTCAAGGCCTTATACTTTACAAAAAAATTCGATGAATGAATTGCTAGAAAGTATAGATAAATGTCTGAGATGAAGAGTGAAGAACATATCCCCAATTTCTGGCTTCTCAAGATGAGAGGGGTACAAGCCAAAGCACAAGGGGAATGGACAGAAGTACATTAGTGCATACCTGTAGTTCCCAAGATGAAATAATTAATATAACAGGGGAGAAAATCAACATGACCATCACAGGATTTAACACTGGAGAGTAGAGAGAACAGTGAAAAGGAATGGAAAATTACAAAGGATGCCCTTGCATATTTGGCAGAAGAGTGCGTGGCATTGAGGTCTAAACTATGTGGAGGTGTTATAGGAAACTACCTGTGCTCATATGGTGCCACAAACAGTGAAGAACTTACGATTTACAAGACATTGAATAATCATAAAAGTCTAGCTTCAGTAGTACAGAGTTAAACCTTGATAAATTCTGTTTGGAAACACCTAACAGACTATAAAACCAAGACCAGAAGATTCAAATTGTATATAAGTAAATTGACTGTTCACAAAAATAGAGTTCAAAAAATCAAATCATATAATGTGGATGCAAAAGCATAACATTATTAAGGTAACCGTTAAACCACACACATTTTATGGGAGTAGTCCTTATTATAAAAGATTTATTTTCCTTACACATTTTGGATGTACAAAACCAACAAAAAACAAAAGCAAAACAAAGAAAAGACAATTGGCAATAGAGCTGGATGCCAGTGCTTCCTTCCTATTCCTAGATAGTCACGAGCCTGAGATTGGAATATCATGGTTCACAGATGTCTGGGGTAGCAATCCATGAGACATTTCTGTTCAATTATTCAATCAACGACAGAGTTAAACCTTGGTTCAAATACTACAGACTCAGTCAATCATGAGTGAAAAAAACCAAGCAAGAGTTTGAGGCTCTGAGTCAAGTTTCATTAGTGTACATGTGTGTGCGTGTGTGTGAGTGTGCACACACACAAATGGAATGAGAGAGGAAGAGGGAGAGAAAACAGGGAATATTAAGAGTTTAAGGACTATCCTAACCATATATTAATAAAAATGAGGGAAACCATGGAACCTATGTTTCTTTGAGTCTGGCTTCCTTCACATAATATGATTGGCTTCTAAGTCTTTCCATTTTATTATGAAAGGGTCTGTGTCATTATTTCTGATAGATGCATAAAATTACATTGTTTCTATATACCACATTTTCCTGATCCATTCATCTCTTGAGGGGCATCTTGATTGGTTCCAATAATGCTCCCAAAAACATAGTTGTAGATTTAATGGGTTTTAGCTTGAGATCATTTCGACAAATGCCCAGGAGTTGGATTACTGGCTCCAGAGCTAAGTATATTTGACCTTACAAAATGAAGTTAATTAAAATGAACTCCAAAACATGGGAAAAAACTGTCTTTTTTCAGATGTCAACCTTGATGTCGGTAGAGTATCTAGATCTTATTTTATTTCATTTGTCTTTTACCATTGGTTTATCCCTGGCAATCTCTGTCTTGATTCTGGTTCCTTCCATCTTGTAGATACATTTATCTGATTTGGAGAAGGAAAGGGAAAAAATATAATGATGAAAGAAGTAAAAAGAGTAACTCATTACAACAATGATATTCACAAGATACTATATAATGGAAATGCACTTTACAACTTTGGAGTGGGTGGGAGGTATAGGTGGTGGGAAGTGATAGGAGAACAACAATGGAGTGGGTAACAATATTCAATAAGGGATGCAACTTGCTCATGTAACTGTAACTACCCTGTATAGTATTTTTGAAATAAAATAAAATTTTAATATTGAGCCTATCCTAGACAAAATATCGTTTTCAAAATAATACATCTGTCACAGACCTTGTGAGTGATTCTAAAGTCAAGCTATTAGACTTGGAAAAGGATAGATTGGGAAGCCATCTCAAACAGCAATCGAAAGGCTGAGAGCTGTGCTCTGTAAAGGCCAAGCAGTCAAGGGAAGACAGGGGTATGATTTATTACCTCAAGAGTATTTAAGTTCGAGCTGTTGGACACTAAAAGATTAAGACTTCGGAGACACAATGGATGTCTGTGTTATGGTTAGAATGACTATTGTTCCCTTCTGCTCCCTAACAATGAGGGATTCAATTGTCACTATGTCTACAAACAATACTTCATGTTAATAGTTGTAACCACAAGCTATACTGATGTCTTTGCGGACATACCTGCAGCCACTGACCACCACCCCCGGTAGTAGAATGAATATAAAGTATGTCAAGCAGGATTTAAGGATCCAGAAGTTGGCAATGACGCTTTGGGTCCTCTAGTGTCTTCTTTCCTATCACTTCCTGTGATTTCTTAGTTCTTTGTTCAGGTATTCCATCATCTTGGTTGTCCCATAGTTGCAGTTAGTGACAGCACTGATATTCTGAACACCTCAAAACAAACTATGACAAACACTTCCTCAAAGAACATTGACAAATGTATAGGAGCACATGGAAAGATACCAAACATCAGCAGTCACCCTATGATCCTCTAGCAAGAAAGTACAATTCAGGAGTATCTTTACTTCTGATAATATGAGATAGATAATTGTCCCTAGGTATTTGGTATTGCATACATTTTCAGAAACACATATACATTGTGAAATAATGTCATTCATTTCATAGATCACAGACCATGTGACTGGAGTGATTACCCTAACATCTTATCTCAGTTTCCTGATTCAGAATTAGATGAGTGTGAATTGCCTAATTATGAGCATTTCTCCAAGAAACTCAAGAACACAAAATGAAGTGTCAGGGTCAGGCAGTTACATACCTGTAAGGATTTTACATATATTAGAGTAATATACGCCTACACTGATCAGCATTCATGGCACATTGGTGTGTTAAAATGGTATTCAGATCAGAAATATGCTAAAGCTTAAAGTAGGATGATGGGCTATAAATTTTCAACGCAAGAGTGATGATCACCCTCTGCAATTATTCTCAGTGGAGAATCCTTCCTATACATTTTACTGACTTAGCATCTATTCTGGGCTTTACCATTATCAGGCAGGGTCACACTGTACTGAGCTACAATACTGCAGCAACCTTAGCTGCCTTTGAATTTTATCTCCAATATTGATACCAAGGTCAACTCTGCAACTCTAATCACATAGTTAGTGAACACCTGGACTTTTCATGTGTGGTTAAATATTCAGCTATCACTGCTCATTGCCAGTGTTAAAGATCTCACTCCTTTAGATTTATTGTGTATCTTCTTGTATTTCCAACACTGCTTTAGATGTTGGAGTTTGAAATAGAGCTTTTAGTTTGCATTTGATTTATGGAGGTGCTAGTGGTGCCAGTTGAACTGCATATATTATAATGTAAGTAATTTGATGTTTTGACATATAAATTTAATTTTGGCAATTGAGGAGGGGAATATACATGACTCACGCAAGTTTTTTATGTGTATTCGTATTGCTATATTGTGAACTTCCTAAAAGCCATCCATGGGAGCACACGTCCCTAATCCCATCACTTCTGTCACTGAGATAAGGCTTGAAAGGTCCAGACCACTTGGCGCTTCATAGTGAGAACCTTTCTACAAAGAAGAGGGAGAGAACAGCGAAAAGAGAAAATGAATCTTCCAACTGTTTCCTTACATATTCTTTACACTTACCCATTGAGACCACCATAATAGTATTGTTTATTACTTCTTTCCTACACTTTTACTGTTCTTTGCTTTTTTATTTATGGATCTCTAAAAATCATATAAGAAACACATAAAAAATGTATATAAATCATATAAGAAATCATAAAAAATAGTTTGTTAGGGATATATAATCCAAAAAGAATAATTTTAGGAAAGTAGTAAGCACATAAAATGTAATGCATTGTCATTGTTGAAAACTTCAGCAGTTGTATTTTTTACTCTCATAACAAAGTTTATAAACTAAGTTACAATAGTATTCCAAATGGAAAACAGAACTAGAAACATGAAGGGTAGCACTAAAGAATGCTACTGCTACCACTAATAGAGTAAGAATGAAATTTAGGCAAAATTCCTTCAGAGTAAAAGCCACAGGACAGCCCCAACATTACTTTCATTGTTCATATGAAGAAAAGAACTTTTTTGGTAGAAAAGACAAATTTTCACAGATATTAATATCAATTGGGTATATATTTCTTAAGGCCTTCAGGAAGGATGCTGTGACCATGTTGGTGGAAACTGACTTCTTTGAGACCTACTTCACAATGTGCAGACACCATTCCAAGCACTGCACTTGCATTAGGGTAATTTTAGTGCTCATGTCTGTTCTTCAAGTTAGGAAATGAATTAAGTATTTTTTTTAAAAACAGAAGTAGGCAAGAAGGCCAAACAAATTTCCCAAGTAACTAAGACTGATCAGTTGTCGACCTATAATTCAAATCCAGGTTTCCACCAGGCATATCTGAGGCTATTTTCTGTAACATTCATTACCTTTAAAGAGTTATGGAGTGGATGAACTCACATTATCTTCCTAATTATGGTTATAAGGGCAATAACAATGCTACAGAACATAAGCATTTTTAAATAAAAAGGGTGTGGATAATGAGAGTGTAAGTGATCTTTATACCAAATAAAGATCGGTTTAATTTCTACAAAAATACCTGAATAAACATCACTCACCGTTCACTGTTTATTATTCCTGGAGTAATTCCTTAAGGAGAACAAATCCCCTTTTTCTGATGAACACAGGCTTTTATCATTAAGTACCTTGAATACACAGGGAATAGTTTTTATGGATATATAATACAAAAGAAATAATTTTTTTACTAGTTACTTTCTTGTTGTACTAAAGAAAATCTATTCCCTATTCTAAAACTTATATCAATTTAATGGATATTAGTTTTATCAGTATAAATTAGGTGTGCATAATATATGTAATGTATTCTATTACATAACATATAAATGATATATTTATAATACATGTATCATTATTGATATTCTATAAATAATATCCTATAAATATTATAAATAATATATGTATAAAACTGGTTTTAGTATTATACTGTGAAGGATACAAGGAATGACAACTTTATTTAACTAAATATATTTGTATGTTTTAGTCACATAATTTATTTTTGTGCCAGTACTGATACTTGAACTATGGTCTGGGTCTTGTCCCTGAGCCATTTCACTAAGACTGGCTTCATATAGCTATCTTCAGATCTCAGCCCCTAAGTAGCTGGGATTACAGATATGAATCATGTTATATATATTTTTTATTGTGAAAATACTGTACAGAGGGGTTACAATTGCATGGGCAAGATAGTGAGTAGATTTGTTATCAAGCATTGTAGCCTCCTCCTTTGTTTACCCTTCCCATCCCTTCCTATCCTCCCTCCCCCCACACCCAATCCTCCCCCCCCAAGTTGTAAAGTTCGTTTTTGACATGACAACTTGTACTTCTCATTGTTGCAACAGGTCCTCATGTTATATTTTTTGAATTCCATCCTTGGCATGTTCCTACATAATTATTTCTGAATGTTCAATTATGTTATGATATTCCATTTCTAAACCAATTCTGAATAAATAACTATTTATTGGGTAAAATGCTATGTTGCAATCGAACTTGTAAGGACCATACTTTACTATCAATTTTCAAAGACATTTCTAATTTAATTCCTGGACAGGTGAGCAGAGAAATTAAATTATGTATGCATAATATACATAAATTACTATATTACATAAAATATAAATGATATATTTATAATATATGCATAATTAGGGATATTCTATAATTACTATAAATATTATATTATAAAACTGGTTTTAATATTATACTGTTAAGGATACAAGGAATGTCAACAACCCTATCTTAACTGTCTCATTTTCAACAGTATATAAACTATGCTATGAACATATAACTCAAGAAAGCACACACCTCTGTAATCATGTATTCACCTTCAAATATTCTCCTCAACATTATGAGGACAAGAAGTGGCACTGTGGTTCAAGTGGTAGAAGGCTCCCCTTGAACTGAAGAACTCAGTGATATGTTAACACCCAGGTCCTGAAATTAAACCCCAGGACCGACAAAAATACAATTTGAAGAATTAAAGCATTAGGGCTGGGTAGGAGACTCAGTGGTAGAGTGCTTGTCTTGCATTCATGAAACCCTGGGTTCAATTCCTCAGCACCACATAAGAAGAAAAAGTGGAAATGGCTTTGTGGCTCAAGTGGTAGAGCATTAGCCTTGAGATGAAAAGCTCATCAAGGACAGTGCCCAGACCCAGAGTTCAGGCCCTCCTACCACCACCACCACCAACTACAAATTAAAGCATCAAACAACCTGAAGTTGTTATCCAGAATAATGAGGGCAGCATTATCTGTTTACATGACTTAGTGACTTTAAGCCTAGTTTACCAGGGGAGGTAGTGGACAATTGTGTGTTTACCAAAACCTGCAAAATTCTTTTGTACTTTCCCAAGGAGGGAGAAAGGAGGGAATGTGGGGAGGAGGGGAGGTGTTTGGTGACCTTGCCTTTTGGTGCAGTGATTGTTTTCTAGAGTAAATTCAGAGAAATTCTGCTTGCAATCCTAGTTGCATGGGGAATGAAGAAGCCATGCCCTGGAAGTGTTTTTATCCTGTCCTTGGCCTGGTTCCAACCACCACTGTATAATCCAAGTACCACTTCAGGACCAAGAAGCTGTGAAGACTACTGATCCACTGGACAGGTAGACCTAACCACAGCCAGAAAAGGCAAAAAATGCAATGCCCAGGGCAGCACTGGAAATCTACACCAGGGAAAGATTTTTTTTATATTTTTTATTGTAAAAATGCTATACAGAGGGTTTACAGTTACATGAGTAAGGTAATGATTACATTTCCTATTGAGCATTGTTACCTCCTCCTTTGTTTTTCCCCTACTACTTCCCTCCCCACCTCTCCAACTCCTTCCTCCTTGACTACTGCCCGACATTATAAATTTATTTTCGACACAGTGTCCTGTATAACTCATCGTCACAATGCATCCCCATTTCAGCATTCTGCTATAACCTTTCCACTCCCCAAATTACAAAAATGTATATAAAAGATGCAGAACACTAGAATCAAATACAGTGAAAACAGGAATTATACCATGGGGGTATGAACCTACAAAAGAATCCCATAGTGCATTATAAGTATATTAAAAACAAAAGGCAAGAAAAATAAAACCACTTGTGTCTCTGACTTGGGGTATATTTCGCTTAACATCATCTTATATGGTCATATGTACATAACCTTTGATCTTTTGTGCTTGTTCTAGATATGTACTAGTCCTTGCAAACAAGGGAAAACATGGGACCTATGTTTTTTGGGCCTAGCCTTACTTCACTTAATATAATACTTACCAATTCTTTCCATTTCCTAAAAAATGGGGCAATTTCATTCTGTCTAATGGAGGCATAGAATTCAATGTGTGTGTGTGTGTGTGTGTGTGTGTGTGTGTGTGTGTGTGTGTGTGTGTGTGTGTGTGTGTGTGTGTGTGTGTGTATCACATTTTTTGGATCAACTCATGTACTGAGGAGCATCAAGGTTGGGTCCATATCATAGTTTTGGTGAATAATGCTGCAATAAACATGGTGGCGCTTGCAACTTTGGTATGATCTTGTTTGTGATCATTTGGGTAAATGCCTAAATGCCCAAAAGTGGGATTGCTGGGTCATTGGGGAGCTTTACCTGGAGTCTTTTCAAGAACTTCCATACTGTTTTACAAAGTGTTTAAACAAGTTTACACTCCCACCAACAATGCAATAAGAGTCTTTTAGACACATCCCCTCCAACATCTGTTGCTATTATATTTCTTGATTATAGCCATTCTAACTAGAGTAAGGTGCAATCTCAATGTTGTCTTGATTTGCATTCTTTTGTAGCTAGAATAGTTGAGCATTTCTTCATGTGCCTAATGGTCATTTTTATTTCCTCTCCAGAGAATTCTCTAAGTCTTTAGCCCACTTAGTTATCGAGCGGTTGTTTCTTTGAGGATTTGCTGTTGGAGAATTTAAGTTTTTGAGTCCTAAGTATATTTTAGATGTGAGACCTTGTCCATTTTATGTCTCATGAAATCTTCTACCAGAATGTGGGCTTTCTATTGATCTTGCTAACTATGACCTTTGCTTTGCAGAAGCTCTGATGTTTCAGGTAATCCCATTTGTCCAAATTTTCTTTGATTTCTGTTTTTTGACTATTATAATATGTTTATTGTATACAGACTCCATTAGCACTTGGAATTTATAATTCCATCGCATCTTGTAATAGCAAATTACTAGTTTCATAAAGAGATGAATTAAAAAATTAATTTCTTAACTTATCTTTCTTTACTCTTTGTTTCTGGCTCTCGATAAAGAAATTTTCTGCCTGTACTAAAAAGCTCTCGAGTTTATCCTATTCCTTCATGCAATGTTTTCATGGTGTCTTCTTTTATTTTGAGGTCTTTGATCCATTTGGAGTTGATTCTCATGCAGGGTGATATATACGGATCTAGCTTTAGTTTTCTACAGGTGTTTAACCAATTGTGCCAACATCATTTACTCAAAATGCTGTCTTTCTTCCATTCTATTTTTTTGCTCCCTTGTCAAACATTCGGTGGCTATAGGTCAGGGGACTCATTTCTGACTCTTCAGTCCTATTCCATTGGTCCTCAGGTCTGTTCTTGTGCCAGACCAAGCTGTTCTTATTACTATGGCTTTTTCGTAGAGTTTGAAATTTGGATCTGATATTGCTCCAGTGCTGTTCTTTCTGCTAAGGATTGACAAACCTAAAGCCATCATTATACTTAATGGTGAAAAGTTAAGGACATTTCTTATAAATTCAGGAATGAGATAAGGATGTCTGCTCTCTCCACTACTCTTCAACTTAGTATTAGAATGCTAGATGGGGCAACAAGACAAGATGGGATCCAAATAGAGAAAGATGAAGTAAAACTATCCATCTTTGCAGATGAGCTGGTCTTGTATTCAAAGAACACCATGTACTCCACTCACAAGTTACTTGAGCTGATTAGAAACTTTGGCAAACTAGCCGAGTATAAAATTCACCCTCAGAAATAAATGGCTTTCCTGTATTCCAATAACGATATGACTGTGGCTGAAATTGGGAAAGCAATCCCGTTTTAATATCCACACAAAAAATAAAATACCTAGGAATTAACTTAAGAGGTGAAGGACCTCTATGATGGAAATTTAAAAACCTGAAAAAGAAAATGAAAGCATAACTCAGGAAGTGGGCAACCTCCCACGCTCATGGATTGGGAGGATTAACATCATGAAAATGGCAATACTGCCAAAGGCTATATCCAAATTCAATGTGATACTTATCAATATCCCAATCTCACTCTTCAATGAAATAGAAGAAGCAATCCAAAAAGTCAGATGGAACAATAAAAGACCCCGAATAGCAAAGAGGTCATTGTGATAACCCTGCCTGTAGCTCACAAAACACTTAATTCTTAGGTCTGGACGATTGTTCCTAGATAGTGAATTACTTAAGTGTAATTTGAACGCATAAAACATGCATATAAAAATAGCACATTTTCATCTCATGCGAAAACAACCTTTTTTCCATCTCAAATTTATTTCCTGAAAGGCATTTTTAGAGAGAATCTATTTTCATTTTTAGATGAAAGGCTTGTAGGAAACTATGTTCATAATCTGGCTCCTCCTCCCGCACCTCAACACCTAAAACACAAATTGCACAACGTATTTACAAGAAACAATAAAAAAAACCCTGGGAATGCTCAGATGCTGAACGTTTTTACAAAACCCAGAATAAAACTCTGCTGACTGAGGGAGGGGCTCTCTGAATAAATTAACAAACAAACTCAAAAAAGCAGCCAGGAGTACAAGATGTGAGTGTCCCTGGTTGCTACTCCATGGACAAGGAGCATGGAAGGGCTTCCTGAGCCTACTGGAGAGAGCATGGAAGAAGTTTCCTTGCCAGCCTGAGTACAAAAGTTGGCATCACCCCTCCTGGGCCTGCCTTTCTTGTCTTCTCCCCACAGCAGAACAGAATAGTTCTGTGCTCCATGAAGGATAAATATTGTACAAGCTGATCCACAGACTGGCTTCTGTTTAATCTGTACTCTTTCCTAGGTGGGCAGCCCCTGCCCTGTAGTGTATGTGTGGTCCCAGGGGCTGATCCTCAGGGCCCAGGCCCACGGAGCAGGCATGTGCTAGATGTGAGTCAGTGACATTGTGTCATTCACGCAGCAGCTGCCGGGTTGCTGCCCTAGCCCAACAGCAGGTGCACCCTGATCTTCTCCCACAGTCCCAGGAGAGGTGCCCACAAGGGTCCGATATGGTCATGCTGCCACTAGGATCCTACTTCACCAGACAGATCAGCATGCCAGGTGAAGTGGCTGCCGCCTGAATTACTAATTATTTTATAGAGCAGTATTAAACAAAGTGATACACATTACTGTATGATTTGTAATGCTCTATCCTTGAGTCTCTAGTCAAAAATCATTGAACTTTATACTAGCAAGAATGGATTTTATTGTTTGTATTCATAAAGCCGTAATGTAAAACTGAAATAAAAGTACAACAAATCTCTTAACCGTAATCACGTGATTAAATATCAGAATTTGAAAAATAATTGTATGGAAGTAGTACAAATAAAGTTATACTAGAATAGTAAAATACACACAAAATATATTACATTAGTTGTATTCAAGTGTAAAATAAGTAATTACAGACAGAATTCCTACTGGATAAAAATATTACAATGGTTTAACAAGTTGAAGTGATATAGTTTATATATTTTGTTTTTATAAAACTTATTTATATCTCTCAGTTCTGTTTATCTCAATGAAGGGAACTGTTAGAAGTAGATATTATATCTGGCACATCTTGCTTCCAGTACCATGAAGGGGAGTGGCACTTCCTTTTGGGAGTCCTGGGATGAAACCCACACCGGGCCCATGTAGACCGATCAGTGGTCCATGTGGTGACTCTAAGGGGTCCCAGGACACTGCATTGCTGCTGCAGCAAGTATAGCACTTGTTGCAGTGGGCTGTAGCCAACAAGGCTCCATTAGTGACCAAACCAAGCAACCCAGATTCAGATGTCAAAGCCAGGGGGAAGGCAGGGCAGACGCCAAGTCCTGCCTTCCATCAGTGCAGCCTACACTGCGAAAACTAGGCCCATTCCCCTGCTTTGGAGAACAACGATGGTAGGGGGTGAGCCCTTTGCCTCCAAATGGAGTATCCCTGGAATGGTACCCAGAGCTGGGCCCATATGGGCCAGAAGGGTGATGGAGGAGACTACACAGCAAAGCAAAAGGGGCTTCAGTCCCTCGGTGCTGCAGCTGGTGTGCTGCAAGTCCAGGCTCCTCTGGCACGGTTGGGCATATGTAGGGTTGGCCCTGTACCTGACTCCACAGGGTCCAGAAAATGGAGGTCCACAGAGATGCTGAAGGGGCTCCAGGTTGCTGAGCTGCTGCAACTGTCACAAGCCAGCTGGCAGAGGGGCCAGCACATGGCTCCAGTCCCCCGCCCCCCTTAAAGCCTGATGATGTGAACCAAGGCTAGGCTACCTAGCCCTAAGGAGGCAGACTGCATTCTCAACCTTCCTTTACCCATGGACTGTGCAGTGTACAAACATGGTGTCCCCCACCCCTCACTCAGGGGACAGGCAGTGACCCCAGAACAGAGTCTCTCTAGGATGGGCCACACACTCAGGAGCACAGAAGACAAGTACCAGCACAGCTGGAGGAGGAGAGGGCAGCAGTTGCCTCAACTCCAGCCCCATGGCTGCCAGCTGCTGGGTGAAATGGAGCAACTGAGACTGGGAAGTTAGGTGGGATGCGTGGGCGGGGTTCATCTAGCAATTCTGGGGAGCATGCACACACATCCATTCACTGCACATCCACCATAAGGGAGTTGGCCCCACATCTCAACGGGTGACCTAAGAAGGCATCCACACCCATAGGGACTACAGAAATGGAGTTTCACATAATGACTTGGAAAGGGCTCCAGGGCACAGCCTTGGAGCAATGAACAATTGGCAAAAAAAAAAAAAAAAAAAAAAAAAAAAAAAGAAAAGAAAAGAGAAAAGAAAGAAAAACGAAAAATGTCCGGGAAAACCATTCATCAATGATAACCTATTACACTTTAAAAAGAGTTTTGCTTTCCTCTTGTCCTATATTTTTGCATGGGGACTTCTGAATTAGTGTCCTGTTTCCCTCTTCCTTCTCTCCTACCTCTACTTTCTCCCTGTGCTCTCCTCTTCTCTCTCGTGCTATGACCTTTCTCCTCTCTTACCCCTTCCTCCTCCTGTCCTTTCCTCTTTCTCCTACACTTTCACTTTCTTCTACATCTTTATCGTCCTGGGGGTTGGACACGCACTAAGCAAATGCTCTGCTGCTCGCTACAGGCCTCCAGTCTGGACTTCATTTCAATGACACTCTATTTCTTTGCTAAAAACCCAACAAAGTCTTTTGATTCAGGATTTAATTCATTGTACATATTCTACATCATGAATATGTGCTACTTCATACAGTGTGGCTAATAGGCTTGGATTATGCTTTGGGCTTCAGTTAAACTCATCAGAAACAATGTCTTTGAAGGCAAACTAACGTGATACTGTTAATCCCACATTAATGAAATGGTTACTTTGTATCTTGCACAAGTACTTCCATATTGATCCCAGTTTAATGAACTGTCACTTTGTGGTAGCACCCACAGTAATACTAACCCAAGGATTGCTGGGGATCAGAAGATTAAGTCCAGACAGGAAAATCCATGAGATATGCATCTCAAATTAACTATTGAAAAGCCAGAAGAAAACTTGTGACTACGCGGTATAGTGCCATACTTCCACAGAATAAGCTGACGACAGGACGAGGCCTGAGTTGAAGACCTGTGGTGGGTGCACACACACACACACACACACACACACGCACGCACGCACGCACACACAATTTCCCAGCTAGAGCAATACAATATCTGTTTTCCCAATGACATATCTGAGTTCCAATCCTATGTGTTTGATGTTTTTGAAAGCTGTGTCATAAACTTACCTAATTTTAATAAATGACACCCTGATCACTATTATTTAATCCTGGTTGGAAAATATTTTAAGACACATTTTCATGTAGAAAATTGAGTTTTTTCTCCAAATTGTGACTGTCTTGGTTTATAAGAAAGAAAGAAATGTGCCTTTAATTCATTAGTTCATACATTAAAAAAGTAACCCTAACCCTAGAACAAGTTGCCTCTGCATTCAAAAAGCCACACAATATATATTAAATTTATACATCCTATCTTTGATTCAACTCATCTTTCTTAAAATTATTTCTAGTTTTACTCAATATCTTGTCATTTTTCTAACACGAACCCTAACTGGAACATTCAGGCTAATCCTCACACTAATCATATCCCAATCCTAATATTATTAGCAGTTTCCTATTTCATATTCATCCTAATTCTATCTTGACTTGTTATTCGAAGCTTAACTTTCAGTTTGACCCTAAATTTTCCATTTCCCTAATGCTAACACTAAACCCAGCTGGAACTGAAACCTAACTTTCAACCTAATCATAGTCCAAAATTAATATTAAAAAATACTCTAGTTTTTATTCATTGGAATGAATATTCCAGTTTGCACTCTGGAGATGAGTTTCAATTTGCCCTAATTCCAACAAATTTCCTGACTCTACCTCTGAAGTTATCTTGTTCCCTAACATGAACCATTATATTATTTGTCATCAGATTCTCTTATCAGGAAACACTGTAGTTTCCATTGATCCTACCTTTTCCTGAACCACAGTATTCTAAAGCAATTTCATATTTATTTATCATCTACTTATCAATGTTAACTCTCAACCTAAACCTGGCTGGAAAACGCTCATTAATCATTACAAGAATGATCACTGAGAAATATATGTATATATATATATATATATATATATATATATATCATGGTAATGCTCTAGTTACTATTCATTCCCACATTTTTGCTTCTACTTGTTAGTGAAAGCTCATTTTTATACCAAAACTTTCCTATTCATAACACTAATCATAATCAGAACAAAATACTGACACTGATTTTAATCCAAATTATACGTCAATACTAACACTTACTAGTTAGTGTTACAATAGTTTTCATTCATCCTAATTTGATTCAAATATGCCTTCCAAACATAGGTTTCTATTTTTTTCCAATATCTTAGTCATTTTCTAACCCTAAACTTAATCTTAACTGGAATATTGAGAATAAATATAAGCCTAATTGCAAGTAGATTCTAATATTAATAGCAGTACACTAGTTCACATTCATTCTAATTCTTACCAGACTTATTCCAAAATTCACCATCAATTTGAGCCTCATTTTTTTTCTCCTTCACTCTAACCCTAAACGTGGCTGAATCCTAACCATAACCTTAACAGTAATGGTATCACAATTCTAAAATTTATGAAAAATGCTGGTTTTGTGCAATCCTAACTGAAATTCCACTTGTAATTCTTGAAATAATTTGCAAGTTTTCCTCAACCCTACAGATTTTCTCATTCTTATCTCTGAACCTATCCTGTTCCATGAAAGTGATCATTAAACCAATTGATCTCAAATCCTGATATTATGAAACACATTTTACTTCCATTATCCCAGCTTTTCCTGAATTCCTAGAACCTAAAATAAGTTCAAATTTAATTAACCTTTATCCTATTCCTTTTTTTTCTTTTGGTTGATTGTGGGATTTCATCTCTGGGCCTGGGCATAATCCCTGAGTTCTAGGCATAGGCATGATCCCTGAGTTCTTTAGCTCAAGGTGTGCACTTTACCACTTGAGCCACAGCACCACTTTCTGATTTTCTGATGGTTAATTGGAGATAAAATTCTCACAGACTTTCCTGCCTGGGATGGCTTTGAACTGCGATCCTCAGAAATTAGCTTCCTGACTAGGTAGGATAATAGGCGCGAGCCACCAGTTTAATATATTTCTTTACTCAATTCTCAACCCCCTTTAACCAGAAACCTAATCCTAATCACAACCTGAATTAACAACAAATGGTTAATGTAAGGGAAATTGTCTGGATTCTATTCAATCACATATTTTTTTGCTTCTACTTCTTAGTGGAAAACTTAATTTTACCCTAAAGCTTATCCTTCCCTAATCCTAACAAGAACTAAAACAGTAACACTTTAAACCAAATTATATATGAATGTTTAAGATAACATGCATACTTGTTTTCATTCATTCTAACTTTGATGTCATTCATTCTTCTTAAAATATGTGGCAATTTTACACAATATCTTACATCTTTTTCTCATTCTAACCCCAGCTCTAACTGGAACACCTTGCCTAATCCTAAACCTACATATAACCGAATCATAATGTTAATATCAAGCCTCTATTTCACAATTATCCTATCTCTTGCTCAGCGTGTAGTTCTAAATTTTACATGCATTTTGAACCTAAATTTTTAAAAATGTTTTTTATTTCCTGTTGTTTTATTTTTCATTTTTAAATTTTATTTTATTGTAATGAGGCTTACATAGGGATTACAGTTACATGTGTAAGGTAATGAGTACATATCTTGTTGAGCATTGTTACCCCCTTCTTTGTTGTTGTCCCACTATCCCTTCCCTCTCCCACCTCCATCACTCTTCTCTCCCCATGTTGTAAAATTCATTTTCAGTACAGTTTTATTTTTGTTTTTGTTTTTGGTTTATCCTGATAATCCACTGTACATCTTGAATTAAGTTGCAGTTTAGCTTAAATCTTCCAAATTACTTTATATGTGCATATATGAAAATATAATTTTATGTGAAAAACAGAAGATCTTTGGAGAAAGGAGTAACAAAAAGGAAATAGAGGGAGCAAAATCAAATATTTTTAATAGATTATGGAAAGAGCATAATTAAACTGCCACTTCTGAAAATTAATAACCATTAACAAAATAACTAAAAATAAATAAATAAATAGCACACTGCCTTCCAGTGTTCTTGAAGAGAACCATGATATGTCTTGTGAAAGAAATAATTGTGTTAGATAAACTTTGTTCATGCATAATTTATATTGTTATTGGCCACTTATTTAACTTAATGAATAAAAATTTATCAAATAAGATTTCATGACAAAAATATAAATCAGTTACTTAATAAATGTTTGAGAAAAAGTTATAATCATGAGTTTTAAGAAGCTAAATTTCTATTTCCCTACAAAGCAATGATTAAGGTTTACTAACCTAGTATTTCTAGTAAGTTTAGAGAACATAATTGGCATGTAAAACAATGAACTGTACATCTTGTGTTTTGGATTTTAAACGTTGTCTTTTATTCAAATGAATACTTAGGTTTAATTTTCAAAATAAATGCAATTTTATCTCCTTTCAGAACAAGTAATTACCCTGCAATTAAATGTACTAGGATATTCAGGTATTTAAAAGCTAAATTTTCTGTTATGTAGCTCTACATATTCAAAATGACATGATTTTTCTATTTGTAAATGTCTAACCTGTGAGATTTTTTCTTCATTAATATACATTATCACATGAGGTTGTTGTGAAGGCTCCAGTAACCAGTGAGGTCAAAAACATTTCCTGAATTCTAAATTTTAAATCTAATCATTTTTAACCTTTGATTATATCATTTATTGTCTCTTCAGAGCAATGAAACTAAAATAAATACTACTTTTTAAACATTTCACTCACATTGTAAATAATATTAACATAGGTTAAACAGAGACTAGTCATTTCAAACTCACCATATTTGATGATCTTAGCGTGAAGAATGTAGAGAGTATAAGAACCCTATACTCAATATTTTTGGCTAGATTAAATTAAATGATATATCTGGATTTCTAAATTGGAGTAAATCACATGGAAATAGGAAAACAAGAAGAAAAATGATTACTTTGGGATCACTTTCTTCTTAAAAAATTTTTTATTGTGAAAATATCGTACAGAGGGGTTACAAATATATGGGCAACGTAATCAGTTCATTTGTTATCAAGCATTGTTGCCTCCTCCTTTGTTTCCCCTTACCATCCTTTCCCATCTCTACCCCTTCACCAGCCAAAGTGGTAAAGTTCGTCTTTCGACATAACGTCTTGTACATCTCATTGTTGTAATGGGTCCAACGGTATCCCTAAAATTATGAAACAAAAACTTCTCCAAGAAATATATTTTTCAATAAAATGTTTCAATTCTTAGGTAAAGTGCTTTATCCTTCAAATATTGAGGGATAAAATTTTTCTCAAAATAGAAATTCTGCAAGTAATCTAATGTATGTTTTCATGCACAAAATTCTATGACTTCTAGTCTTATGTGATTTTCATTATATTTTTATTGAGAAATGATTCCTAATTATATTTATTACAAACTTCTGTATTTAAACAAATCATGCCTGTACATGCTAATTTACATAATTTAATACACAAACAAAATTATATTTTTTCCTGTCTCCCACAGGTAAGGATGAGGTGCTGAAGTATATTAAATGAAAGCACTCTAAAAGAGAGTCTATGTGTCTTTCCCCTTCTCCTCCACAAATTATACCGACATCAAATACAGTGAAAGCAGGGGTTATACTGTGGAAGAGGGACATACAAAGCAACAAAGAAATAATCTTATAAATGCATTAGAAACAATCGCATGAATGAAAAAAAAACATTTGAATACATATCTTAGGGTTCATTTCCCTAACATCACCTTATCTGACCTTTTCTGCTTGATTCAGACATATACTAGATATTGCAAATAAGGGAAACCATGGAACCTATGTTTCTTTGGGCTTAGCTTACTTCACTTAATGTAATTTTTTCCAAGCCTTTCCATTTCCTAACAAATGGGGCAATGGCATTCTTTCTGATGGAGGCAACAATGAGAACTACAAGTCGTTATGTCGAAAACGAACTTTACAACTTGGGGGGGCGGGGAGGATTGGGTGGGGGGGTGGAGGGAAGATGGGAAGGGATGGGAAGGGGAAACAAAGGAGGAGGCTGCAATGCTTGATGAGAAATGTACTCATTATCTTGCTCATGTAATTGTAAGCCCTCTGTACAGTATTTTCACAATAAAAAATAAATAAAAATTAAAAAAAAATAAAAGAGAGTCTATGTGGACTGGAAATTTGCAACATGAGGATGGGACTCATGAGCACTTTCTACTTGGCTGAACAGGAGTTCTTGTCTCTACAGTACTTTCTTGCCATTTAAGCACACAGGGAAAGCCACAAAATTTGAAGTTCATATGAAAGAATTACACTCCTAAAAGTTGTGGCAACCCTGCTCAAAAGCTCAATTTTATCACTAGTTCTTTGTGCTTGCTGGCTGATCAATTTCCCTATCATATTTACATATTATTAAGCATATTAGTCATTCAACTGGCAGTACATGGCAGAAGACTCCTGAAATCACATCTATGGCTGTGTAATATTTAGAAGATAAGGAAAAGATTATATTGATCTTTAATTCCTCCCTTTTGCCTTCAATATAGTAATTAATTGTCAAAACAATCGTATAAGATGTTAGTCTATTTTCCAAATTTAATTAGAGTTTTTTTTTTTTTTTTTTGTCGGTCGTGGGGTTTGAACTCTGGGCCTGGGCGCTGTCCCTCAGCTCTTCAGCTCAAGGCGAGCGCTCTACCACTTGAGCTACAGCGCCACTTCCGGTTTTCTGGTGGTTTATTGGAGATAGGAGTCTCACGGTCTCTCCTGCCCGGGCTGGCTTTGAACCACGATCCTCATATCTCAGCCTCCTGAGTAGCTAGGATTACAGGCGTGAGCCACCAGCGCCCAGCTAATTAGAGTTTAAGCAAGTGTTTTTTGCACTAAAGTGATGACAGTAGTATCACAGCTCTGATAGGAGCACATCCTCCCTAACAGGTAATGCTCTATGGACTGTAAATATGGACGCCACACTAAATTCTCTCTCTCTGTCTCTCTTTTTCTCTCTCTTCTCACACACACACACACACACACACACACACACACACACACACACACACACACACACACACACACACACACACATAGTGCTGCCACCCAGACACATCGGAGATCAGTTTCATTCCTTTGTAATTATAGTTGATTGATGTTTGTTCCCTTGCTTTTCTTTGATTCAGGATCTTGCTTGGACCTGTATGTTTCCCCGAGATCAAGTCCTTTCTTAGTATACCGTGTATCTTTGTATGTTTCATGCCAATTAACAGTAACTTGAATACAATATCTTCAAACTTGACATTCAAGTCAAACTCCATGAATTCATGCTACTATTCCAAAATATTAAAATGTATTGGATCTAGGGACAGAATGCCCACCTTGTTATTTTAGAAAGAATTGACATCATGAAAAATAAGAATATTAATCAGGTACTGAGGTAAGAGAATGGAAGTATGTGGGAAAATGTAGAATACTGTATGTGTGTTAGAAATAGAGAATAATAGGCTCATTTATTGAAAACTTGTCATCCTATATTGAAAGCTCAATTTATGTATACAGTTTTCCAGGTACTTTTCTTACCTATCACTTCTGATCACAAATCTTCTTATGAATGTTTATAGTATCTTTGAATAAATCACACAATTTGCACGTACTTATCATCTTAAGGAAACACAGTCTGCTTCTACGTTTTTCATTATATGTGACAAACCCTTATTTTTTGTTTCCCTGTTTGCTGAATAAATGTATTACTGGAAACAGAATATTGACAGCAAATCTGAGTGTAATTTTCATTTTGTAAATTTCAAATATAATATAAACTTTGTATTGACGAGTTATTTTTTTAAATGAGTGATATTCATGAACACAATATTTTGGTGCCTTTAAGTCAATTGAGAATTGCTGTGGTAGTTCTTGTGTCTTTTGACTTACCCATTATGTTATTCATGTATAAACATTGCATTGCACTTTTTTATTTTTATATATAAAATAATCCCCAAGGGTTTACTTTAAAGTGATAATGGAGGGAGGTTGTCTTCTTGTTCCAAACTTTATATTTACGTCAGTGAAAGTACTAGAAACACATGATGTTTACTGGAGCAATATAAAAGATGAGAACGTATTTCTAAAGAGAATGGATTTATTGATTAAAACATAGAATAGAGTAAAATAGTCAGGTTTCTTGTTTGAGAGTGCATAAATTTCATATGAATGTAGCTCAAGATAACATTCAAAGATAAATTCATATTTATATTACTGAGATTTACATCACAATATAAGAAATATAGGTATTTTAAGAAATTGGTCATTCAAAGCCCTAGATACCTAATGGATGAAAAATGGACTTGATAAAAAGCAGAGGAAAACAATTAAACATGCATCTATTATGATTTTATAATACTAAATGAAAGCAATGGAGCTTTTCCCTTTCTGAAGAAGAACGTTTAGGCACTAATTTTAATGTAAGTTATAAATTGTAATGAGTCTAAAGTCTTTTCTTCCAAGATATCCAAGAGTACTATACTCATCCTTTCAAGAGTAAATTAGTAATTATTTTCATTAGCTTTGCTTAATATGAATTTATTTGTAGTAAATAGGTTAAAATATCTTCTTTCTCCCAAATTTAATAACAAACATTCTGTCTCTTTCTGTTTCTTCATACAAGCCTGAAATCACTACTTCAACGTAATATAAGCAGAAAAACAAAAATAACCTGATACAACAATCGCAAATCCTAAATTATGTAAAAACATCCATAATATAAAAATAAATCTGAGGAAGAGGAAAAACAATAACAGAATAACAACAGAAAATTACTCTAGTAATCTCTAATGAAACAGAGGTTTATAGTCCTAGCAGATACTCCATTTCTAGAGGGTCACATTAAATCAGCTATAATTATAGATATGCTATAAATATGTCTATAGATATGTCTATAAATATAGAGATAATTATAAACATATCATTCATAAGAAGATTTTATACTGTCTTCACAAGAAAATAGAATTCTATGAAAAGGTTCCAGCCAGGTAGTTGACTGCTATGACTGTGTTGACCAACACATTCAAATGCACATCTGCAGTGTGAAAATAAATGGGCAACATGGAAAAAAGCAGGAACAGAAGCGTACATCAGAGAAAGCCACATCCATACATAGACAATTCACCATACTACTGGACAGTCCGAACTGTCACTGTAACCACAAATATTAACATCACAACATCTCACCACAACTGTTTTCTATTCCTACACTTAATGGACCTGACGAAAATGCAAATCCAGAAAAGCAAATCATAACAGGAGACCAAACAAAGACCTGGCAAATCAACCAAGAACATAGAGAGTCACCTATTAAGATCATAGATTCCCCCAAAAGAACACCTCCAAATGGACAAAAGAAATCAGAAAAATACAAGAAAATAGATGTCAAGGTAGTATAATTCACACAGTAAATAACCAGGCATTTGAACAGACAATCAAGGACCTAGAAGAGAGTTATCGAAACTTATTACATATACTGCTGAAAAATGTAATTAATGGAAAGATAGAAAACCTCTACAAGGAAATTTGTGAACAAATGAGACCAACCAAAGATTAGCAAAATAATTCATGGAGACTACAAACAAAAAAATCAATAAAGTCTGAGAAGTCAAGGGAGTTCAAGAAAAACTGGATGCCTAGTTAAAAGATATGAGAGAAGACACAGCTAAGAAAACAACCCTTGCAAATCCCCCACCCAAAGAAAAAATGTACAGAGGGATGGGAAGGTGGCTCAGTGGTAGAGCACTTGTCTTGCCTGCCTGAGGACCTGGGTTCGATTCATCAGCACCACATAAGCAAAAAAAAAAAAAAAAAAAAAAAAAAAAAAAAAAAGAAAGAAAGAAAGAAAGAAAGAAAGAAAGAAAAATCCTGGAAGTGGCACTGTGGCTCAAGTGGTAGAGCGCTAGCCTTGAGCTGAAGAGCTCAGGGACAGTGCCCAGGCCCAGAGTTCAGGCCCCATGACCGGACCCCAAAAAATGTACAGAAAGTCCATAAAAGACCTAAAACAAAGCTTTAATAGAAAGATAGAACTCCTAAAAAATTACCAACTAGAAGACAGGGAAATAAAAAACAAAGTAGAATGCCTCCACAGCAAATAGATGACATAGAAGATAATCTCAGGGCCAAATACAGAATAGATCTAATAGGAAAGAGGAAAAAATCACTTAGAACAAATCCAAGAAATAAGAAATGATCTTGCCAGAACGTCAAGACTCAGTTAGAAGATCAAATTTCGGAGAGATTGGTATCAAGGAGAAGAGCAGGAAACTAAATGGATGGGAAACATATTACAGAATTCTATCAGAGAACATGCCAAACATCCAAACAGATAGGCTCATTCAGAGAAGAGAAGCCTTTAGAACAAACACAGAATTCTAGAACTGAACAATCCACCATGACATCCTAATCCATTAGAGGATCATTAACGATCAAGGAAAGGATTCTTAAAGCTGCCATACAGAAAAGATTGATTATTTATAAAGGATATACAGTCAGAAGAAAAACAGATTTCTTAGCTGATATGGTGAAAAGGAGAGCCTGGAATGATATATGACAAACACTAAATGTAAACAACTACCAACCGTGAATAAGGTCCCACGCCAAACTTTCCTTTACATTTAAAGAATAAATAAACATATTTCATGACAAAGACAACTTGAAACAACGTATCTCCACCAAATCAGCATGATAGAATTTAATCAAATATATCGTACATAGAGAAGATCAAGAAGAACAGGAACTGCTTATATAAATGTTCCTTACCAGAGTTCAAGGTAAATTTATTAAGAGTAGATCAGGCACAGCTCCTAACAACTGGTGTATAACATATCAGGACTTATCAGATATTTCTGTCAACTCTCAATATCAATGGACTTAAATTTCCAAATAGAGGACATAGATTAGGTTGCATTTAAAAACAAGATGCATCCTTCTAGTATCTATGAGAGACACATTATCAAACACATTCTATGAAGCTAGAATTAGACTCTTCCCCAAATCACATAGGGACTCACCAAAGAAAGAGAACTATGAATTCAACTCTTTGATAAGCATTAAAGAAGAACTTCTTAATAAAATTCTCACTAACCAATTTCAGCAACTACCAAAGAAAAATCATATGGTATGATCAAACAGGATTCATCTTAGATACAAGTGGATTTAATATTCTTGTGAATAAACGTAAAACAAACTATCAGCAGAAGCAGGGACAAGAAACACATGATCTTCTATAGGGATGTAGAAATAGCTTTGAACAAGCTCCAGTACCGCTTTATGTTTAAAAGGTCTGAGAATCAATATAATACTGAGTATGTATATGACACAGATAATTAGCATTTACCTCACGGTGGAAGCCTAAAGACATTAACATCAGGAATGAGACAAGGATGTGCACTCTCTCTACTACTCTTCAATATGGTAGTGGAATTTCTTGCAAGAACATTAGACAAGAGAAAAACATAAAGCAGATCCAAATATGGAAGAAGTAAAACTATCCCCTTTTACAGATGAAATGACCCTGTATTTAAAGGACCCTGTGGCTTCCTCCCTCAAGTTAGTTCTGGTGATGCTACCCTTCAGCAATGTACCAGGGGGAAAAACCACAAGAATCATTAGTTTTTCTGTTACCAACAATGGGAAGATCCATGGGGAAATCCAAAATACAACCTCATATGTATTAGCCTCAAAAACAAATCAAATCTAAACAAAACAAAACAACAACTACAAAACTAGGAATTAATTAATTTAACTAAAATTGTGAAGGACCTATATGTGAAAACTTTAAAAATATAAAAAGGGAAATTGAAGGAGATTCAAGGAAATAGAAAGTCTTTCAATGTTCCTGGTTGGAAGAATTAACATTTTAAAAATTGCAATACTGGGCTGGGATGTAGCTCAGTGGCAAAGCGCTTGCCTAGCAAGTGCAATGTCCTGGGTTCGATCCCCAGTGCCAAAAAAGAAAAGACACACATAAAAATTGCAATACTTCCCCCAAACAATTGGCAATGCAATACTCATCAAAATCCCAACAATATTCTTCAGTGCAGTAGAGAAAGCAATCCAACTTTAATATGGAATTACAAAATTACAGATGATACAAAATGCTTAGAAATGAATTTATGGGCCTATAGTCATCTTACACACATACACACACACACACAGACACACAAATACACACACACACACACACACACACACACACACACACACACACACACACACAAACAAACAATGGGATTACATTCAACCATCAGAAAGATGACTTTTCACCAGTGGTAAGGAAAATGAAAGGTTTGGGAAAATTACAATAAATGAGAAAGGAATGCAGACACAGAGCAATATAGGTTTCATGGATTCATTCACTTATTGAAACTAGAAGGTGCATACAAATCTATAAGTAATCAAGACAGATTCTACTTCGTCCCAGTTAATATGGCCATTACTAAGAAAACTAACAGTAGCAAATGCTGGCCAATTGGGAACTCTATTACACTGTTGGTGGGAAATTAAACTGGTTCAACTATTGTGGAATGCAGGACGGAGTTTCCTGAAAAGACTAAACCTATATCTCCCTTAAGCCCCAGTAATTTTCCTCCTGGGCAGTAATCCAATCAATAACAAACAGCCTCGCATGAAAGCTCCCAGTATATCCATGTTCAGGGCCCAGGCCCAGAGTTGAAGGACTGGAAAAAATTTACCACTGCTGGTATTTGTTTCCGCAAATATGAACCGTTTGATATAAGATAACAAATGAATCTATTTCCAATAGCTAGTTTAGGACTTAAAGGTAGTGGGTGATAAAATGGCTCCTTTGTTGAGTGTTAAGAGAAGATGTAGGCAATCCATGAAATGGGGATATGTTGTTGTTGTTCGAGGTGCTTGAAGTCTGGGCTTGGGCACTGTTCTTCAACTCAAGGTGAGTGCTCTACCTCTTGAGCAACAGTGCCTCTTCTGGTTTTCTGGGGGTTAAATGGAAATAAGAGTCTCAGGGACTTTCTTGCCCAGGCTGTCTTTGAATTGAAGTCCTCAGATCTCAGCTTCTTGAGTAGCTAGGATTACAGCTGTGAACCACTGGCACCAGGTAAAAATGGGGGATTTTTAGAAAAGAAAATCGCCCTCTTCACCTGTATCTAAATCTCAGATATTACTATTAGAACACTTCACCTTTTACTCATTTCATCAGATATTTGTAAATTTTCTCTTTTCCTTCATGTGGGAATACTGCAGTCAGTATCAATTCAGCTGGGAGACTGGATCAATTGTATGGTAATTACTAGCACCTAATTTAAGAACTTTTACATCAAAAGAAATAAAACCCTCATTTGGAATAAATGTGTTTTCTTTTTATTACAAATCTGTGCTGGATTACTTCCTAATGTGATATTGGACCTTCTAAGAGAATGATGCCATTTTCTTTCTCTTCAGTCTTCTCCCACATGTGGTCAAATATTTAAGAATTCAAAGATTTGAATTGATAATTGATTAAGCTGACTTCTAAGAAAATGTGAATTTCTGGAATTTGGTCTGCTGTCTTTTTTTTACATGCACAGGATTTCTATGATTTATTTGTTCTACAAGGAATTCTACTTTCTAATCTTTGTGTGACCAATATTAGTCTCTCTGATCAGACTTTCTGACCCTCTCTCTAGAGTCTCATTTGAGTTTGCCTCATAAAAATATTTTAGCTATCGGCTAAATGACTCTCAGCTTCAGTTTTTTGCCTGACTTCATGTAGGCTGTAATAGCAACCCTGCTTGGCTGTGCTTACTGGAGTGCTTTTTGTGTGTTTGTGTGTGTGTGTGTGTGTGTGTGTGTGTGTGTGTGTGTGTTTTGTTTTAGAGGTCTAGGATTACTATTCAAGTTAGTAGTTTCTCTTGGCCCCTGTGATCCCCTGGCCTAGAGTCAATGTTTTTTTTTCTAAAACTACAAAGAACAGCTTACTAAATTCCTGTTTTAATTGTCCCACAATGAGGCAATCAGGCATCATTGCAAAGCCATCAATAGTGCTTTGTAACCACTTACAGAAGTTGTCTATCAAGATGGCTTTCCAAGGTTGACTGTGAAAATTGTTCATTTCCAACTAGGCACCATAAAGTACATCACATTCCTGGGATCAAACTTTTGGAAGGAAGGTTCCTCTTCTTTCCTTCTCTTATGATAAATTAAACCGTAATATTATTCAGTTGTGGAGCCTGGAGCACATTTTCTCAAGAATATTCTGTAGTGTAAAAAAGGACCAACTTTCAAAATAAAGGTGAAAATACTTGTCTACTACAGACTGATTTATCTTGTTTATATCTGTTGATATTTTCATTACCTCAAACACATGGATAATTTATATTGGTATTAGACAAGTGGCAAAGGATTAATGGAATAAGCATTCAGTTTACTTTTGTATATCCAATATAATACATTAGCCCATTATGGAAAATTAACTATAACTGTAGAAAAATGTCAGGAATATAAAATAAGCCTCAAGATAGGGTGTGGAAGATGGCGGGGGAGAAGCTGGAGGCTAAACAAACTTTAGCATAAAAAGCAGTTTTAGTGTTCCAGTGAACAGTACTAGGCCAGAGAATTACACCAAGTGTGCCATCACAATACAGAGAGTTTGGCTAGAGAGGGAAAATCAAGGCAAAGAGACAGATCTGAGCACTTGCCAGGAGCTGTGGCAGCGGCAGCAGCTGTCACACCTGCCACATGGTCTGGGACAAATGCACCAGATGCAGCGGGCAAGCTGATTCTACACAACACCAGCAAGAACTGACAAGGAGCAGATATCTTCACACTGCAGATAGCAGATCAGAGATAACCCAGGAACCAAGACTCTGGCATCATGAGTAGAAGCCTGACATACTCACTCCTTCTCATGGATCAGAGGAGGGAAGGCATTCATCCCCCACCCCACTACTGGAGAGCTCCATCTTTGATACTGACAAAGGCTCTGCTGAGCTGCCAGTTCCAATTCAGCCTTGGGAGATAACAAGACAGCTATTTGGCAGGTCACAGGAACCTGCCCAGACCTGCCAGGCTCAACTCCACCCAGGAAAAAGTTACCCACCCAAGGCAGGGGAAATCTGCCACCTGGGAGTGGCTTTCTTCACTGGGTAAACAGAGCCAGAGGCTGCCCCTCCCTACAGCAGACTAGTCAGTTGAAATTCAGTAAACATAAACTCTGAGAAAGGCTCCAGGCTGTGCTCTGTGAGTGTCTCAGAAGCTAGCCCCTCAGGGAAAAGCTACTGTTTGCTGAAAGGCCTCAACTCAACCCAGAACCTAGCCTCATCAAAGCATCACCAAACAAGAGAAAACAGATATCTCCCTCTTTTGCAATACTCAAAAGAGATCCCTCTCCCACTGAACTAGCCTGAGAGGAGGATCACAAAATCCTCGCTAAAGCAGAGCATTATCTGCTTGCCCAAACAAACTGCCTTAACTAACCAATCAAGCCACCGGAAAACCAAACACCACAAGCAGACCAGGGACTCCACCAAGAGGCTCGTTACTGACAAAAGGGAAATACAGAATCTTCCCATCCCTCAGCCCACAAAAAAAAATCAAAGTACTTTCTTATTGTTTTTGTACCTTATTTTTATTTATTTTTATTTTTTTGTTTTTTAAAATTTTTGTTTTTATTGTTTATTGTTTTCTTCCTCATATAATTTTTATTTTAGGTGAATATATGTGTGTGCTTATTTTTTAATTTCTACTGAACTTTTGATCCTTTTCTTTCTTCCTTTCTTTCTTTCTTTCTTTCTTTCTATCTTTTCTCATTCTTTTCACTTCTTCTCTTTCATTCTTTTCTGCATGACTTAATTGCTGTTCTGCTCAACCTCAAATATACCTGTCGTCGATTATTAGATCTTATACTCCATTGTGTACACACTTAATCCAGAAATTTATTACTCAATTCAAAACCTCATAGACTTAAATTCTTTAATAGCAGTATTACCTCTTTATACCCATATAATATTTTAAAACATTTTTATTTTTCTAGTTTTTCATATTTCCTTTCTATGCCTCTCCTCCTCTCATCCCATCACCATTCTTCTCTGAATACTGCTTCTTCAAACTTGCAGTTTTTAAGGGTTTCAATTTTTAATATTAAATTTTTGTTTTTCCATTTTTTCTTGTGATTTTTTTCCTTTTTCTTCTCTTTTCTTACTCTTTTTTCTCTCGCTGCTATCATTCTGTCCAATCAATTTCCCTCTTTGAGATGAGGACATGGTTAAATCCACTCTTCCTCACCTTCCCACATCCCTCCAATCCTATTGTTCCCCAAATTTTACCTAAACCTAATAATTTCTGGTTGCCAAATTCTCCTTTGCTGTTCTTAGTCCATTAAGACATAGTTGTTTGATGTTCAATAGATTGCATCTCTTAAACCAGATTGTATCTGCAGACTTTTGACTGTGCAACTAGGGACTTTGGTTGATGCTTACCTTAAAATAGTGTTCTAGCACAAAACATGTTATTCTCATCCCAAATGGGCAGAACAAGCCTGAAAAACACAAGAAAAATGGCAAGCCTGGGGTTCTCAACTCCCATTCATGACAATCAGGGGAGAGAATAGATAAATAATAATCCAGAGGAGAGTTCCCAAAAAGCTCTACAAACAATACAGGTAAACAGGGTAAATGAAAAGAGTTAAAACCTGCAAAACTCTCAGTGTGAGCATGATAGCGAGAGAGAGAAGGCAAACCAAAGATCAATACAGGAGACTCATGAGCTTGAGGAAGCTACTCAAAGATTGATACAGGAATTTCGTGAGCAGATTGAGAACACTCAAAGAGAAATAAAGGAATGATGTGAGCAGGTTGAGATCAGACAAAGAGATAGACAGGAATTGTGAGTGTAGGTTGAGATCAGTCAAACAGATAGACAGCAATTATGTGAGCTGGCTGAGAACAGACAAAGAGAAAGTCAGGAATGGCGTGAACAGGCTGAGAACACTCAAAGAGAAATACAGGAAATGTGTAAACATGGGGATCTTAATCAAATAGAAATACAGGAACTGAGAGATCGGGATGAGAAAGGACAAAGATGAATGGATGCATTCATGGAATACAGAAACAGAGAGCTGAAAGAAATCAGGTAGACAGTAAAGGGAATGCTCATTGGAGAACAACAGAAGGAATGGGAGTCCTAGGAAACCATAACAAATCAACTAAGTGATTTGAGAATAAATACTGAACACCAAATTAAGGAAATAAAGAACTTCTTACAAGATCTAGAACAAAGGTCCAACAAAGAATTTGAAGTCATCAAAGTCGACCAATTAGAAGGAGAAGAAATAAAAAATGAAGTAGAAAGTTTGACAGTAGGTTAGACCATGTAGAAGATTGAATCTCAGGGATTCAATACAGCCTAGATACTATAGAGAAAGAACATAAGCCCATCTAAGACAAATCCAAGAAATATGATTTATCTATTCAATTCTATTTGGAAAACACCATCAGAAAGCCTAATCTGAGGATAATGGGTGTAAAGGAACACCTAGAGTCAGAAGTTAATGGTCTAGGACATTTGTTTAACAGGATCCTAGCAGAGAACTTCAAACATGCAAAAAGATAGGGCTATTCAAATACAAGAAGCTTTTAGAACTCCAAATAGACCAGACCAGAACAGGACATCCTACTGTCAAATTATTATCCGCACAGGATCAATTCAGACTAAGAAAAAAATCCTTAAAGCTGTCAAGGAGAAAAGATCAATAACCTATAAAGGGAAACCAATTAGAATCACCTAAGATTTCTCAGCAGAGACAATTAAAGCAAGAAAAGCCTAGAATGATGTATGCCATAACCTAAAGACAAGCAACTATCAACCAACAATACTGTATCCAGCTAAACTCTCCTTCATAACTGAAAGTCAAATAAAAATCTTACGTAGCAATGAAAAATTGAAACAATATATCTCCACCAAACCAGCTCTACAAAGATACCTAAAGATGTCCTACACATAGAAAACCTACAAGACCACAATAAACACCAAGAAACCACACCCAAACTGAGAATCCAAGAACCATAGGAAGAACCCTGTTGTGGCAGCCACAAAGAAGGTGAATAAAAGGGCAAGAACTCCCAAATACCTCTAAGTCCTACCTCTTAACATTAATGGGCTTAACGCTTCAAGTAAGCGACATATACTGTCTAGTTGGATTAAAAAGGAAGATCCTTCTACCTATTGCCTTCAGGAATCCCAACTTGTCCATTAAAAACTACACATTTTGAATGTGAAAGGCTGAAACAAAATCTATCCAGCAAATGGGTCCAATAAACAGGCAGAAGTTGCAATACTAATATCAAATAAAATAGACTTCAAATTAAAATTAGTTAGAAGAGATAAAGAAGGTCTCTTAATACTAATTAAGGGATCTCTACTTCAGGAGAGATTACAATTCTAAATCTCTATTCCCCAAACAATGGAGCATCCGAATTTATCCAAGAAACACTACTTTCTCTCAAATCTCATATAGATCCAAATGAATTAATTGTTAGGGGCTTTAATACACCACTATCCCCACTAGATAGATCAACTTGGCAAAAACTCATCAGAGAAACCACAGATATAAAAAACCGCATAGATCAACTAGATTTAAAAGACACCTACCAAATATTTCACCCAGCAGCATCAGAATACATGTTCTTCTCAGCAGCACATGGAACATTTTCCAAAATAGACTACATTTTAGGTCACAAAGCAAACATTTCCAAATTCAGGAACACTGAAGTAAAATCGTGCATTCTCTCAGATGACAAAGGAAAAAAATTAGAACTCAACACCAAAAGCAACAAAAGAAAGTCCTGTAACATATGGATGCTGAGCAACACACTGTTGAACCCCCAGTAGGTCATGGAAGCGATTAGAAACGAAATTCATGTGTTCATGGTATTCAACAAAAATGAGCACACAAACTACTAGCTCCTCTGGGACACAGCAAAGGTGGTACTCAGAGGCAAGTTTATATCTTTGAGTTCTTACATCAACTAATTCGATAGATCTGAAACGAACAATTTAATGAGACAGATGAGCCTCCTTGAAAAAGAGCAAGATAAACCCCAAACAAGTAGATGGAAAGAAATAATTAAAATTAAATCAGAATTAAATGAATTAGAATAAAAAATAGAAAGAATCAACAAAACAAAGAGTTGGTTCTTTGAAAAAAATCAACAAAATAGACAGACCCCCAGCAAATCTTATCAGAAAAAGAAGAGAACACACCCAAATAAACAAACTCAGAGATGAGAATGGAAATATCACCACAGAAACAAACAAGATTCAGAAAATTATAAGGGAATGATTCTCAAACCTTTATGCTAATATGTTTGAGAACATGGCAGAAATGGACCTTTTCCTAGCAAATATCAACATGCCAAAACTAAATCAAGATGAGTTAAACCATCTTAACAAGCCCATATCAAGCATTGAAATAGAAATAGCAATAAGAGACCTCCCAGCTAAGAAAAGCCCAGGACCAGATGGTTTTACAGCAGAGTTCTACAAGGCCTTCAAAGCAGAATTCACACCAATGCTCCTTCAAATTTTTAATGGAATTGAAAGAGAAATTTTACTACCAAATTCATCCTATGAATCTATAATAACCCTCATCCCAAAACCAGGCAGGGACTCATCAAAGAAAGAGAACTATAGACCCATATCTTTGATGAACATTGATGCAAAACTTTTCAACAAAAGTTTGGCGAATCGACTTCAACAATTTATCCAAAAAATCATAGGTCACAATCAAACAGGATTCATTTCAGGGATGCAAAGCTGGTTCAATATACGCAAACAAGATAACGTAATTCACATCAACAAGAGCAAGAATAAGAACCACATGGTTATCTCAATAGATGCAGAGAAAACATTTGACAAGATCCAACACCACTTTATGATGAAGTTTCTGCAAAGACTAGGAATCCATGCAACCTTCCTCAGTACAATAAAAGCTGTATATTAAAACCTCAAGCCCGTATTATGCTCAATGTTGAAAAATTAACTCCATGTCCTCGAAACTCAGGAACGAGACAAGGATGCCCACTCACTCCCTTGTTCTTCAATCTAGTATTAAATTGCCTAACTACAGCAATAATACAAGATGTAAACATCAAGGGGTTCCAAATAGGAAAAGAAGAAATACAACTCTCCCTTTTTGCATATGACATAATCTTGCATTTAAAGAATCCCATGGACTCTGCTCCCAAATTCTTCAATATGATTCAAAACTTTGGCAAAGTAGCAGGGTATAAAATTAGCCTTCATAAATCAATGGCTTTTGTATATGCCAACAATGAGAAAAGTGTGACTGAAATCAGGAAAGCAACTCCATTTGTAATAGCCCCACAAATAATAAAATACCTAGGAATTAACCAAACAAGTGAAGGACATCTATGGTGAAAACTTTGAAAACCTGAAAAACGAAATCAAACCAGAACTTAGAATTTGGCAAAAACTCCCATGCTCCTGGATTGGAAAAATCAACATTGTGAAAATGGCCATACTTCCCAAGGCTATCTACAAATTCAATGTGATACCTATCAATATTCCAATCTTATTCTTCAAGGAAATAGAAGACGCAATCCAAAAATTTATATAGAAAAACAAAAGACCCTGAATAACAAAAACAATCTTTAACAGAAAGAACAGTGCTGCAGAAATATCAATGCCAAATTTCAAACTCTACTACAAAGCCATAGTAATCAAAATAGCTTGGTACTGGCACAAGAAAAGACCCCAGGACCAATTGAACAGACTTGAAAACCCACAAATGAACCTAAAGACCTGTAGCCATCTAATCTTCGATAATGGAGCTAAAAAAAACAGAATGGAAGAAAGACAGCCTCTTCAGTATATGGTGCTGGTAAAATTGGTTAACTACTTATGGAAAACTAAAGCTAGAACCTTATATATCACCTTGCACCAGAATCAACTCCACATGGATCAATGACCTCAGAGTCAAAGCAGACACTCTGAAAACATTACAGAATGGAGTAGGAGAAACCCTAGGTCTCCTTGGCATAGGCCTAAATTTTCTTAATAGAGCCCCAGAAACACAACAAATGAAAGAAAGGTTGGACAAATGGTATTGCATGAAATTGCAGAGCTTCTGCATGGCAAAGGACATAGCTTGGAAGATCAATAGAAAGCCCACGCATTGGGAGAAGATTTTCACTAGCCATACAACAGACAAGGGTCTCATATGTAAAATATACCTGGAACTTAAAAAATTAAATCCCTCCAAAACAAATCTTCAAACAAACAATTGCCCAATAAATGACTGTGCTAAAGACTTAATGAGAAACTTCTCTGAAGAGGAAAGAAGGATGGCCAATAGACACATGAAAAAATGCTCAAGTTCTAGCCATAAAAGAAATGCAAATCAAAACAACAATGATATACCACCGCATCCCAGTTAGAATGGTTATAATCAAAAATTCTAATAACAACAGCTGCTGGAGGGCATACTGACAGAAGGGAACTTTACTGCATTGTTGGTGGGAGTGTAAACTTGATCAACCACTTTGGAAAGCAGCATGGAGATTCCTCAAAAGACTCCACATAGAGTTCCTTTATGAGCTGGCAATCCCACTTTTGGGCATTTACCCAAATGATCACAAACAAGACCAAACTAAAGCTACCAGCACGACAATTTTTATTGCAGCATTATTTACCATAGCTAAGTTATGGAAGCAACCCAGATGCCCCTCAGTAGATGAATGGATCAAGACAATGTGGTATATATACCCAATGGAATTCTATGCCTCCATTAGGAAGACTGCCATTGCCCCATTTGTTAGGAAATGGAAAGACTTGGAAAAAATTACATTAAGTGAAGTAAGCCAGGCCCAAAGAAACATAGGTCCCATGGTTTCCCTTATTTGTAATAACTAAGTTCAGATAAGTTGATGTTAATGGAATGAACCCCAGGATAAGTATTCAAATTTTTTTTTTGTTTTTTTTTCCTTTTACGTAATTGTTTTTATCATATTTATAAGATGATGTTTGTCTTGAGCCTCCCTCTCTTTTTCGTGTTCTTTGTTTTGTTGAATGTTGCAGATCTGACGGGAGTATTCTTCTGCTGGTGTTCTTGTAGTAGTTCTTGTCCTCAGCTCTCTCATGGAATCTTGTTGTTTCAGACATCTGAGAGCTGTGATGGGAAAGATGGGCTGGCCACATTCCCAGGCTCTGGGGAATCCTCTATTCTCCCACTCAGTGACTAAGAGGTCAATATCCTAACCCACTCCAAAGTTACCTCGAATCTCTTGCTCACCACTCAGCCACCTATACTTTCCTCAATGGCTGGTAGTGGTGTCAACCAACAGAGGTAATTCTGGTGCTGCAGGGCAGCATGGAATGTGGGCATGGCCAGCATTCTTGAATCCCATTGGTCAGAAAAACAAGGAAAGAATGGGTTTGTGGCCAGAATCCTGTGATGCAGGCAGCATGGGCGGAGTAAAAATGACAGCGGCTTCGCCAGACCCTTTCCCAGGGAACTCTGTCCAATTCAGTTGGGTACAAAAGGGTGACCTGCTTTACTTGGATGGCTGCACAAATTGTTGTGTATGGCTGTTTGTTGCCAGTCTCAGACCTTGAACTCAGGATCTGGGCACAGTCTAAGAGCTGCATTGGATCAAGGCTAGCGTGAGCCACATGTCTCTTTTTGTGGCTTTGTTGCCACTTAAGTTGGACAGTGGTCTCAAGGACTTTCCTGCCTAGGGTGACTTTGAACATGACCCTCCTTTCACAGCCTTGTAAGTATCAAGGAGGAGTGCTGAGAGCCACTGGTGCCTGCCTAATCATTGGTCTTGCTGATGTTCTTGGACAGACCGATGAGTTCCCTATCCTCAAGTTTAAGTGGTGGGAGCTGGAACCCACAGTTCGAATCCTGGTCCTGCCACTTTCAAATGGCAGGAGATACTAAGAAACTCATTTTATCCATATGAATACCAATGGAATGTGATGTGTGTCATGATTGAATGGGCAGTTCTTGAATGATTCCAGTATAAAATTATACACAATTATATTATAGGACACTGATCGATTTTAGTTAATACTTTATTAAGCATTTCAACAATCAAATTCATTAAATGGAGGCGGAATGAAATACCTAAGAATTGGGTGTCATATAGCATAGAGGTGTCATTTTTCTTGCCAGGACTGGGATTTGAACTCATGGTCTTGGTAACTGTGTTGCACCGTGTGGGAAGGGGAAGCTTGCCTCCTTGAAGTCAAGAAATTCAAATCTGTTCCTTAGGCTTGAAATCGATCCTCTGCACTAAATAAAATCCTATTCATGTACATTTTAAATATATGATTTATATTTACAGACATATGTATGTACATATTGAGTTCAGTATATTTATTCATTTTATTTTTTGTTTTGTTCATGTATTGACTATTTTATTGTCTATTATGGCACATAGAACATTGATTACATATGATATAGGTGTACATATGTATTCTGCTTCATATCTAACACCCAGGACTTTCACAGAAAAGGAAAACATGTGTCACCATCAGCTTTTTATTCCATGATTCGTTGTTTGGGAGTTCTGACATCTGATCTCATGGCCTACAGGGACAAATTCATGAATGGGTCACTGTCAGCATGGCATCCTGGGGCAAATTGAGCTGACAGGAAGTTCCCAGGGCCTGAGATTGAGCCCCAGCAGTTGACAAAATAAGAA